>NW_012267219.1:33879635-33956432 GCF_000151885.1 Dipodomys ordii | reverse complement strand
GTGCTGAGGAATCGAACCCAGGGCCTCGAGCATGCAAGGCAAGCGCTCTACCACTGAGCCACCTTCCCAGCCCGAAATGTAACTTTTTGATAGTGAATATTACCTTATATAATTATAAGAATAATAGAAAGCCTGAATTCCCATTTCTACCTATATAAATAAGACAGGAACATATTGGAAAGTGACAAATACTTAAGCCATTATTTTCATTATTTGTGAATCTGTCCCATGTTCTTTTTAACAGTTTTAACAGTTTAGGCTATGTCTCTAATTTTTCTTTTCTAGAAACTTTCAGATCTTTCTCTTCGGATCCAACAAATTGAAACAACACTCAATATTTTAGATGCAAAGGTTTGTATTTCTGAATATATAGAAAAATTTTTCTGTGCTCACATGGTCTTTTTTATTCATATTTAATTTTAATTACATTTGGGAAGGAATTCAATTTAACTCTTGCATCTAGGAAATAGGATAATATACTTTTAAAAATCTTTGTTATTTTGCAAGGAAATAGTATCCATTTTAAACCATTCGCTGAGTCTTCTCAAATATATATGTGAATTAAGATTTCTTTCATTGTACTAGTCAAAAGCATTATATGAACAGCATGTTAATAAACTGAGCTGGATTATAGTTTAATTCATTTGACAGAAAATTCAAAATGATGGCTATCATGTAATGACGCTAATAATTACATAAAACTTCAAATATCTCTAGAGCAAAATTTACATATTATCAGGGGTTTTTCCATTTGTAAATATATAAAATGCTAAGGAAGAGTAACAATATGTTACACATTGCCAAGAATTAACTGAGAAAAATAGAAGGTTTTTTTATCTTTGTAATTTGAAAGCCAAAAGATTTTGATTAATATCAGTGACATATTTGATTTTAACTTGATTTAATTTTTTTCACTGCATATGTAATTTTTTCTTCATAAAGTAAGAGAATCATATTTTGGTGCCTTTATCCTTTATTCTCCTCAAATAGTAACTATTGATTGAATATTTATGAGAAGGAAAAATGATATTAATACTTTTATAATATTTCTACTTGCTACATCGTCTATGGACTTTAGAAATTTAAAATATCTGACATGGAACATGTTCAATACACATTTGCCACTATTTGGGTGCTAGCTACTGTGCTACTTGCTGCCAATAGTCATAAGTTCTCAAGGAGCATTGCTGCTTAAATCCTGCCATTGTTTTTTTCATTATTGTGACTAGATGTCTTATTTTAATGTTTGGGGAGTTATCATGGAGTTAGATTTCAAGGGCACAAGTTAAGACAGCTAACCTTTCTTACTTTCATGGCCACAGAGTTAATTCCCAGACAGCCTACATTCTGAAAGTTACATATCATTGATTTGCCTAGATCTTGCATATCTAACCTAAAATTCTTAACTATTCCAGGTTGAAATGTTGACAGTATGCCCATTTATTGTGTATGACAAACAATATATTTTAGTTATATTGATTGGTAATGTTTGCAGAAAAATGATCTGTGTTGTATATTAAACTACATAGAAGAATTTTGTCATATCCCAAATATAAAGCATGCTACAGAGTGCTTGTTTGTTAGCCTTTTTAATAAAAAATATTCCAGAACAACTTGGAAAGGTCAATTTTCTTATTCCCACTACAGATGAGAAAAATGGTCACACAGCTTGGGAGTTGTAGTGTAGTAGTGCTGGCTCCTCCTTGAGCTCAAGTAGTCTGCTCCAAAGGCCAAACTCAGTCCTTACACTGAATTGTCTATATTGGAAAAGTACTAATTAAAGAAAAAAGAATGGTCAAGTTAAGTTTCCAAGAAACTGTTCAAAGTATTTTTTGTGAATGTCATTCACTTTTAAAATGGAAATTAAAGATCAGATTCAGTTCACTATGAAGTTTTTTTAGGCTTAAAACAACACAAATGTTAAAAGCACATTTTAAAAAATATTTGTGCACCTGTGGGGGGAGGGAGGAGTCCGGGAGGTGGGAAGGGAAGGGATGGTAGGGGAAAAACAAAGGAAGAGGTAACAATGTTCCATAGGAACTGTACTCATTCCCTTGCTCATGTAACTAACCCCTCTGTACAGTATCTTTACAATAAAATATATATACAAAAATATTTGTGCACATAGAATTATTTTCATATTGTAATACCAATTTTCATTTCTCAGTTGTCCTCTATCCCAGGCTTAGATGACGTCACATTTGAAGTATCTCCTGTAAGCGTCCCTAATGTCACAAATGAATTACATTATGGAACTGCCTCAGAGCAATCACAGGTAAGTAGTTCAGTTCCAAGAAGCATGAACAGGTAGATAGTCTCTGTTGAACCTGATAGATGTATACTTTGGTCTTGGATGGAAGAAGCTAAACAAAAATGGTAAAATGATACAATCTTAAGATAAAAAAGGAAGTTTGAGAAAAAATTGTTTCAATTATTTTGAAGGGCTTTCAAACTGATTATAGTTTATTTGGGTGTAAAAAGCAGTCTAAGAAAAACATGACTAAGAAAAACTTTTAATATTCGAGTTCACTATGAAATTTTTCTGCTGGTAGCAGGGCTTAAACTCAGGGCCTTCCACTCTCACTATTGTCTACACATAGTCTCTATCACTTGAGACACAGCTCCAGTTTAGCTTTTTTGCTGCTTATTTGGAGATAGAGTCATGCAGACTTTTCTGCCCAAGCTGGCTTTGAACTTCAGTTCTCACCTCTCAGCCTCCTGAATAGATAAGAATATAGGTGTGAGCCACTGACACCTGGCACATTATGAAATTTTGTTCTAATTTCTTATAAGATATATACTTTTTAACATGTCTTATTATAAATTTTGTGAACATAAACAGAAATTGAGTAATAAATACTCCAATACACATTACCTAGATTCACAAATTAAGATTTTGTCATAATTGCTAAATCTTTTTTATTCCTAAGTAATCTTTATATAAATAACTTATCTAAAAAGAAACCTAAAGGCAGAATTTAAGCATTAAAAAGATAGACTGTGATTATTCTTAAAACATTGTTTAATTTAGGATTCCAGAATTTTAAACAAAAGAAGTGTAAAAGTAGAACAAAGAAATTTTAGTGAAGAGATGATTATATTTGCAAAGACGAGCAGATCAAATGAAAAATCATCAAAGGGAATATTCTAGAAGTAGTAAGAGCTGAGAATTGATCACTCTTAGTAAAGATAACAAGAGAAGGTAGTGCTGAATTAAAATAGCCACTTGAACCAGAGATAGTGACTCAGACAAGTAATCCCAGCTACTCAGGATGAGATCTGGAAAATGGTGGTTTAAGGCCAGCCTGAACAAGTCAGCATCTCAACAAATGAACTGTGTGTGGTGGTTCACACCATCCTAGCTACACGGGCATTGTAGGCAGGAGAATCATGGTCCTGCCCAGCCCTGAACAAAAGTACAACATTACATATGAAAATAACTAAGGAAAAAGAGCAAGGTGCATAGCTGAAGGGGTAGAGTGCCTACCCAGCAAGAATTTGAGCTCCACTTCCCCCCCCCCCCGCAATTAAAACAAAATGCTACTTGACAGAAATTATAGCATTATGAATAAAAATGCAACCCTATCCAATAAAGTCTGTCAGGAAGGGAGATAGAGTACCTTTTTTGTTGCTTGCCCAAATGAATCCCAAGCATTATGTCCTTTTGCTCTTGCATAATTCCTTGAGCATCTCTAAGAAGTTTTTATATTTTCTTACATAATGTTTTTCTTACATAAGTGGGTTTATATTGTTTTATCATGTACAATATAATGAACAGTAATCCTCTGGTTTCATTTAATCTCTTGTTACTCAGAGTGTGTCTCATGGACTAGCTGTCTGGACCTCACTTTGTTTGGTAGAAATGAAGAATCTCAGGCCCTACTCTGTAACTGCTGAAACACAATCTTTTTAACAAAATCCACAGTGAGTGTAAGTTCACTATGTAAGCATTACTGATCTTAGCAGAGCATTTGTCCAAAAAGTATTTTTCACTAAATCTTCATCCTACTATTTGGGCCTTTATATTTGGCTCTATGTCTTGATATTCTTTCATGTTTCTGTATAAATTTAATTTTTTACTGCTTCTTATTTTTGATAAATTCCTTCATTTTTGAGACCAGATATTTCAATGAAGTAATAAGATTTGAAATAAAATTGATTACTTCTATGTTGGCCTACCAAAGCAATATTAGTCAAGTAGATCTCCTGTATAATTGAATTCTTCATTTCTACCAAGAAGTACTTTTCACAGCATGTTTTTTAGGTAATAATGATGTTGATAATGATGTTAGCAATAAAGTATGCTTACTATGTGCTAGGGTATACACACCTCTAAGTGCTTTTCTTAAATTAACTCATCCTCATAACAGCTCTGATTTAAATATCGTCAACCCTCTTTACTGATGGGCTCTATATCTGTGAGATACAACCAATTGCAAATTGAAAGTATTTAGAAAAACAATTGCTTCTGTACAGAATATACAGTATTTTTTCTTGTCATTCCCTAAACAGTACTATTCACACAGCAGTTCCACTGTATTAGGGATTATAAGTAATTTAGAGATGATTGAAAGTACACCGGAGGGTGTGTGTATGCTAAATTCAAACACTACACTAGTTTTTAGAAGGCACTTGAACATTTGCAGATTTCAATATCCTATGGAGTACTGGAGCCAACACCCCCCAGAGACAGAAGGAAAACTACATTATCAATCCTACATTACACAGAGGTTTAAGTAACTTACTGGGAAGGTCAAATAATAATGTAAGCACTAGAATTTTAACTAACAAGGTCTGGTGCCACCTCACTGCACTATCTCCTATGCCTGTATTCAATCCATTGGGCATATTCGTGCAAGGCCATGAGAGAAACCATATATTTGGATATGGTATGTGTTGGGGAATCAATTTGCTGATCACTTAACAAATATTAGAAATCAGTAAATTCCATTATGATGTACATTGCAATATAAATTGAATATGGAAGAGGGGTTTCAGATGTTGTGAAAGAATTTAATTTTACAAGGCTCTCTAAAACTTGGACTGCCTGATTTCTACAATAGGCATCTGTAAAGAATATTAAGAAAATGTTTTAAGTCTGATCAGAGGTTATTCTTTGGCAGATGCAGTTGTTATATGTTTATATAAATTTTTCAATGAACCTAACTTTGAATATTGGTTTTTCCAGTTGGTATTATGAATGCAATGTATCATATGTATTTTAGGACTTTTATGCAGCTGTATAGGTCCTGGCCTATTTAAGGTCCCAACACTTGATTGCCAGTAATCATATCTGAACTTCTTGTTTGGCAAATTCAGAATCACCTACTAAATGTCTGACAGTTTTTAAGTTGTACATTAATTAACTTAAAGTATTTTTGAAGTTCTGTTGGTCCCTACATTTAAAACATTGTGGTAGCTTTGTGTCAGCCTAATAAAATGATTTCAGCATGTTAATATTGAAATCAACTTCTCAATTCTTCATTGTTATTAATTGGTACATATTATGTAAAATATTTTGAAATGTGTTTAAATATGCTTTACACAGAATTTTCATTGATATTACAGTCAACACAATGATCACATAAAGGATAATTATGCATTTTCAAAAATCCATTACCATCCACTTATGGTGTACATGAGTCAAAAATCCATTCTATATTGATTTTTCTTTTACTTTAGTTTCATGTCTTAGGTCTTATCATTCACAATAGAATATCCAATTACATAGATTGAGATAAATTAGAATGAAATGAGGGACAGTTGAGAGATAGAATAGAGAATTTAATAGGTTATTCAAGTAGCAAAGGTTTAAGACATTACATAATTAAGGCTTCTGAGGCCTTGGTTATTAGACAACAATTAATAGCTGTGAGATTATAACTGTTAGATGGGGATATAGTTCTCATTTGGCCCTTAGTGCTTTTGTATGAGTTTGTTATCCATACAGTTTTAAAAAATACACTTGGATTTTGTTTTCATTTTTTAACTTAATTACAGTGTTTTAGACTTTCATAGTAAAATGTTACAAAATAATGCATGTATATACTCCCATATTCTCTCATTTTTTAACATTGAAAAGTAATATAGAAGAAAACTTTTAAAGGACTTTTATGTTATTGCTTCTAAGTTTTTTTTTAAAGATTTAGTTCATATATGAATTATCTGAGGAAAAAACCTTTATGTAAATAATATAATACATTCATATTCTAAATCCTATGAAGATTTAAAGATATTAATTTATCTATGCTTTTAGCATAGACATGGACAGAAAGCTGTTTTCATTTGTTAAATAAATTTCCCTTAACACTTCAATGGAGATACAGAGTGAAATTCCCAAAAGTAAACTTATTCTACTTGAATAGAAAAATTAAGTACTCTGTACAGATAGTTTTGCCTCAAAGTGAGGACAGGATTCTACTGTGCTTCAGCTAACATAGGATCATTCTAAGTGAGGATATATATATCACAAAGGCATTCCTCACTACTTGTCATTTAAAGTAGCATTTAGTATTTAATCTCATTATTTTGTGGACAGTGTTACTATAACCAATAGCTTAATCAGTACCTAAAATGTAGGAAACCAAATGGTTTTGTCTGAGAAGCTGAGTTCCGCTCCCCCACACAAATTGCTACACACTTAGAAAAAAGGGATTAAATGAGATCAGTAGGAGAAATGGAATATAGTTAAGAATCCATTCATTCCCATGAAAGCCCAGCAATTGACATAACGTTTTACTAGCTTTATTAAAAGTTTTATTGACATACTATATCTACCTATAATTCATGTTTAGTATCAGCACCCTAGGACAAATAAAGCAATATTAAAAATTGTAGTGCTACAAATTCATTTTAAGAAACAATACATTGTTGCTATAGTATAGCTTCCACTGAAGTCATATTTTAAGTCTTTGCAGATATTAGAAAGCAGTATCCCATCATTAACTTCTTGTTATTTAAATTTAGTGATATGGCTTTTTCTGATATTTATTGCCTTCTAACTATAAAAAAGCAACATCCCTTTTAAGTAACATGATGGACCCTTTTTGTGAATTATCTAAAGATTTACATGAAATACTCTCTACAGCAGAACAATACACAAGACTCTGGACCACAGGAAAGTGAAGTATCATCAGAAAATATCTTAACTGTAGCCAAGGATCCAAGATATGCCAGATATCTCAAAATGGTTCAAGTGGTAAGCCAATTTGGTCTGTCTTCTCTGTCTAGCAGCCTCATCTTAACCCTGGAGGTTTCATTGTTATTTTTTCCAATCTGAGAAAACTGCTAAACCGAGTGACAAAGCTTTCTAGTCTTTACTTCTTTCCTCTTTTAGTGAACACCTTGATAAAAGGTCAAGTCTGTCTTGTTAAAATTGTTTAGACTTCTAAATGACAGTTTTATAGATTTGCATACTTTTCTTTTTTGCTTTATGCCATGTTATTACTGAAAGTCTTGAGTGTATCAGAAAGAAAGGAAAGTGGATGATTTAAATTAGGTAAATCATATGACTAGCTTAATTCCAGTATATCAGGACAAATAATGTTTAGTCTGATGTTCATCTATCAATAATTTGGTTATTATTAATAGAAAATGAAAACTCTTGATCATATAAGGTAATGCTTTTAATATCATATGATTTCGGAATTCATAGTTTTTCCAAAGAAGCTATAACATGGGTCTCATACTAAAAAATACACAGAAGTCAGTAGTAGTAGAAGTTAATTTCTTTTCTGCTGTAGAAAGCCCTACAGCCCTTCTTGCTGTTGAAAGAGCTAGCTAAAGATCATTCTCATGTTAACCAAAATATTGATGTTTTTGTAAATACTTCATTATTAAGCAACAGAAGTACTAAAAACAAAAGAGCAGATTTGTTTTGCTGTCCATGGTATTGTTGTAAAAATAGTTTAAACACTTATTTTTCTCCCTGACAATAAGAAGGAGTCATGTGGCCAATTTAGAAGCTGCAATCAATGTTGAAAACTGAGGGGAGGGGTGAAGCAAACTTGAAATACTCCGCAATATACAAATTGCTTTCGAAATTCTTCTTTGCAGTCAACACCTGGGATATAGGTTTCAAAAACATAGACTCTGTAATGAAAACATACAGAATTCACAAATAAAAATAAAGATTTAGCCGGGCACCAGTGGCTCACACCTGTAATACTAGCTGCTCAGGAGGCTGAGATCTGAGGATCACTGTTCAAAGCCAGCCCAGGCAGGAAAGTTCATGATACTCTTATCTCCAATCAACTACTCAGAAAAAGCCAGAAGTGGTGATGTGGCACAAGTGGTAGAGCACTAGGCTAGAGAACACAGAGAGGCTCAGGGACAGAGCCTATGCCCTGAGTTCAAGCCCCAGGACACCACCCCTCCCCCAAAAAAAATTCAGGTTAAATTTGCATAGTGAATACATTAAAAAAAATAGAACTCATGGGCTGAGAAGGTGGCTCAGTGGTAGAGTGCTTGCCTTGCATGCCTGAGGCCCTGGGTTCGATTCCTCAGCACCACATAAGCAGAAAAAAAAAGCCGGAAGTGGTGCTATTGCTCAAGTGGTAGGTAGCCTGTTAGCCTTGAGCTGAAGAGCTGAGGGACAGCGCCCAGGCCCAGAGGTCAGGCCTCACGACCGGACCCCCACCCCCCAAAAAAAAATAGAACTCAGGAAATTCTAAGATTGAAAGACAGACTGTTAACTATGTGACTCTTTCAAACAAGACCTCACAATGGCTTATAAGCTTTTTATTTTATTTTCATCTGCCCTGAACACTAAAAAATGGGAAATAAGAAAATTTATTTGATTATATCTGTAAGAATGCCATGAAGTCTTTCAAGTGACTGTATCTTTAAAAAAACGCTTAGCCCAACTCCATTGCCTCCCTCTTGTAATCCTAGCTATTCAGGAGACTGAACTCCAAGGATTACAGTTCAAAGCCAGCAAGTGCAGAAAAGTTCGTAAGACTGCCATCTTTAGTTAACCAGCAAAAATCCAGGATAGAGGCCAGGTTCAAGTGGTAGACCCTCTACCAGAAAAAGCTGAGAGCTCAAGGTACTAAGTTCAATTCTTGGCACAAGCACAAAAACTAATAGCCACACTTGACACTCAGCTCTATAATCTGTCATTTTCTTTTGTCCCCAAGTTCAACCTTACTTCCCTGAGACATTTTCTTTTTGTAGTCAGAATTTCCTGTTTTTATTTCCTTGGTTTCATTAAACCTTTAGTACAGGTAATTCCAATGTGCTAAGCATTTCCAGGGTTCTGGATGTGCTGTTTTTTTTGTGGTAGCTCCCTCTTAAGACACATGGACACAGCCTTCTCATCAATCATTGGTCTATCTGCTTTTAATTTTCAAGCATTGTGGTTCTTATATGGTGCTTAGTCATTAAAGTTGGAGGTTGTGTCCTATTTCTAATGGTTTGGGGTGATTTTTAAGAAGAAAGTGGGGAGCAATATCTTTACACTGCCATCCTAAAACTGGAAGTTCATCCAAGTTAAATTTAATTTTATTGTTTTTAGTTTATTTTGCCAACCTGTATCCCAGAATCTTATTACCCAACTTTTATTTTCTCTACTGATCCTTGTCCTGAATTCCATTCTTCAATCAGATAAAACCACAAATCCCCCCTCATCTAAGTTTCATGCTTTGCCACGTCTGAATCTAGATTCTCCTCCTCTTGATTACTACAAGTCCTGATTTTACTCATCTTAGCATGTTTCAATGAGAACTCTTAGTAAATCACTCCTAAACCCACTCCTAAAGCTATACGTAATACCTTTATTTTCATTAACCTGTCCAGCCTTTTCTTCTGAATTCATTATGGAATTTATCACTTCATACCTTTTTTGACAAATATTTGAAATATTATATCTCTACAATCAAGAAAGAACCAAGAAAAAAATAATATTATCTTGGTTAATTTTTTATATTCACTTTAATCCCATGCCCCATATAGGCACTCAACCAGTATTTTTCCATATACTGTGAAACCCTGCCTATTAGTTCTCCATTCCAGTTTTATACTACTTGTCCTCCTGTTTCTTTAAGATTGATTCAAAATGTTTATAGAGCCAAACCAAGAGTAGACCAAATAGAGATCTTCTGCAAGAAATGATACAATTGTACTGATTGTTATCATTTGAATTATAATTATTAAACCGCAAGTAAATATACTTTTCCCCACTTCTTAAATATGGCATGACTGACTGTCAGAATTGGAACTGGAGGTACAGTGACAATGCTACTGCTTTAGAAGATACTTCCCAGAAGTTGAAGTCATTAGAGACCCTTAATAAGCCATACTATTGACATACTCATTTTTATCACTGATAGAATAATCTAGGTAGGTCTGTATGTCTGTACTCTAGGTCAGCAGTACATCTTATTTTCTGTGTTCTCTCTTCAGTTCATCCTGATGAAGTGGTTCAGTTCCTTTGTGAGAAAATCAGAGTTGAGTAGGATACAAATACAAAGACAAACAAATTTGACTGCTGGCCCAAAGAAGAGCCTAACTCCAGCTAATTTTAGTTTGTACCTTCATGTACCTTCACTACCTATCAGTACTAAAAAGAATTTCCCTTTCCACAAAAGATTTCATTAAAATACCCAGTTTTTCTCAACTTTAAAAGATGACCAAGGTTTCCCTGTCACTTTATTATTGAAAACTTAGTTATTATTGCAGAGAAAGACTGGTATCAGCATAGTTCATTCAGTAAACTCTACCTAGCCTGTACATATGATTGTGAATAGTTTAACACTCATCATACTTATTGTAAGTTATTGAAGCTGAATTTCAGAATCCTACATGCTAGCAGTTTGTTAGGAGATGCTTGTATTAGGATTTAAAAAAATATCCCAGTCTCAAAAATAAATCAAGATAAACTGTCACCATATCAATAATATAAAAATCTATTACTAAAAAAAGAAAAAACAACCCACAGTATCTATGCCCTCAGAAGGCCACAAAACTCTCACCTCCTAAGATCAATACTGATTTGTTTTAAAGTACTGTTATATGAAGTTCTCCATGAGTAAATTCTTGTCATTCCATCTATATTGAGCCTAATTTTTTCTAAATTATAGTATCTTCTTTAATATGTCATTAACCCCTTAGCAATCTTATAACCTTTTCTCATACTTCCTTCCTGAATTGTTTAGATAAGACAAAGAGAAGAAGAGCATTTCTCAAGCTTTATGGGCATTTTCTCCGATCTAAAAAGCTTGAAATTGCACCACCCATGTAGTGACCTTAAGACAAGAAGACACAGCAAGTCCTATAAAATTACAAAACTGTGTTTTGTTTTAATTTTCAGGATTCTTCTGGATATTATTATGTGCTGGGCTCTTTCTCTAGGATGCCATGAAAACTGCTTCCTCCTCCCAGGTCCTCACTGTCCCTTTTTACAGTTTTATACCTGTCCTGCCTCACAGGTCATCTGCTGTCAATCTGGTTTAGAGCCTAATCATTTAAACTGTTGAATTAATATAAATACCTTTGAACAGAGAAATGACACAATCTCACTAGTCTCACAAATCCACATTCACAAATCAAGAAACACTCCTTCGCCTTCTGACTTCCATGCCTTTTCCTTTTAGATCTAGGTTACTATCTTTGTGAGATATAAGAGTGATAACAGTTCCAACAAGTGGTGGTTTCTCTGCTTCAGCATACACCTGGTTCTTGACCCTTTGCTTGTGGAGTGCAGCTTAGGGTAACTTCCCAGCTTTGTCATATAAACCTTCTATGACCATGCTCAGGTTATGTCACCTCTCAAGGCCTTAGTTTATTCATGTATCTAAAGTAAAATCCCAAGTTCCTTCTAGATTTGTGATTCACTAATTGATCATCAAATTTGGATCTTATTAATGGAAGTTAGTAAGATTAACCGGGCTGGCATTTTCTGATTTTTTTTTCTTTTTAAGCAAGGTTTACACAGAATTTTCAATGAGGAATCCTGTCGTGTTCCAAACATGTTGGATAATTGATTCTGATTTAATGGCTGTTGTCATAATAGTACAGCACAAACCTTTACTAAGTTACATATTGCTTTTATAACGTAACTGGAATTGTGCTCATAGATCACTTTTCCAACAATCTCCCCTTATTACTGGCAGAGCTTGGTGAATACTTTGCCAGTAATAAATTGTACATTGGGAAAATCCTACTTCTACATTAAGAAGCTAATGCCTTGTATTTTTTGAAACCATGTTTGCCAAAATAGACTCTTCAGACACTTAGTTTTTTTTAACTCTTATTTTTCTTGGCTTGCTTAAACATGAATTGAACAATCTCTGGTTCTGGTGGTTCTGATGCATCTGTTGCCAGCCATGGAAGCTGGCCTGGGAAAATGTGACTTCCATAACCTAATGGCAAATGGGCTCCAAATGATTCTTAAATGTGTTCAAGAAGCTATTCGCAGTCAGGTACTGGTGGCTCACGCCTGTAATCCTAGTTACTCGGGAGGCTGAGATGTGAGGATCATGGTTTGAAGCCAGCCCAGACAGGAAACTCCGCGAGACTCTCATCTCCAATAAATTACTCAAAAAGCCAGAAGTGGCACTGTGGTTGTAGGCTTAGGCCCAGACCCAGAGTTCAAGCCCCAGGACCAGGGAAAAAAAATAAAAAGAAGAAGAAGAAAAAGAAGCAGAAGCTGAAGCTGGTGAAGTTCATCAAGCATGAGTTAGAATGTTCTTTCCATAGCACAAGGTATAGTCATGAAACCTTGTTTTGGATATGACTACATTGTAGCTTTCCATAGTTTAGTGTAGGTTCCTTATAACTTGACCAGTGTAATCAAAAGGAGAAGTTACTGGTTAGTGTATAACCACAGCTATTTTGTGAAAAAAATCCACTGGTGTAGATTTAGTTTAATAACTGTGTTACTTTCTCAAACTTTATGTGAATATGGTAACATTAACATGTGGTTCATTACTCTTATGCTACCCTAACTTTACTAATCATTATCAATGTCAATGCTTTTAGAATACATGAAGACTTAGGAGATGATTGACACTTTTTAAAATGCTTTAGCTTCACACTGTTCATTGAAGGTAAAAGCTGCACACTCAATAATGACATGTTATCTTTTCCATCCACTGAGTCATTTGACTACAGGCAGATAAAAGGCACAACACTTTGCAGAATGATATACTATATGAGTAGTAACTGTAAGTTGGGATAAATAAAACTCACATGACCTCTTTCCTCTACATTCTGTCTTATATTATGTAATATCAAAGCTTGCTCCTAAGCAGGAAATCTTTAACAATTAGCTACCTAAAGTGTTATCTATGCTTTGCCACAATCTGAGTACTCAGAGGATTTACCTATAAATGGGTAACTTTTGTTGTATTTTTTTGACACGGAATCTAAAAAATTACTCATTCTCTGACAAAGTCAATGAAAGCCAAATGTGAAGGCTTATGCCACTTATTATAGATTATTATTTTTCAACCATTGTGACTGCCTTTTGAGCCCTTTGACTATTGTCTTAAAAGTGAGGGTGCTCAGAACAAGCTGTAGTATGCACAGATTTTTGTGCTAAGAAGCATTGCTGTTGGTCATAGTGGCACATACCTGTCATCTCAGCCCTCAAGAGCAGAGGTAGGAGCTCAAGCTGGAGGCTAACCTGGGCAATATAGCAAGGTCCTGTTTGAATTTTTTTTAAAGGAAGTATTATTTAAAAATTGTATTGGCTGGGTGCAGGTGGCTCTCACCTATAATCCTACCTACTCAAGAGACTGAGATCTGAGGATCGTGGTTCAAAACCAGCCTGGGTAGGAAAGTCTGTGAAACTCTTTATCTCCAATAAACCACCAGGAAACTAGAAATGGCATTGTGACTAAAGTGGCAGAGTGCTAGCATTGAGCTGAAGAGCTGACGGATCCTGCCTGGGCCCAGAGTTCAACAACAACAACAAAAAATTGTGTTGTCATTTTATGTATTTGTTTGTTCTTTAAAAATCTTTTTCTTATTGATGTTTGTCATCAGTAAGCAATAATACTACTAAGTTTGGTTTTTCATCCCTTGCTTTTCCTGATGTGTGATAAAGGTAGGAGATGGCAGGAAGTGTGCTTGCCCCGTGGGCACAGGTACTACCAGCTGTATAGTTGACAGCATCTGTTTGTTGATACTATATGTACCTCCCTTGGACTCACCATCTGTTCTTTCCCACTAATTCCACTATTCCTATTTTAGTACTAATATCACCTCTTTTTCATGGTAGCTATCCTTCAGTGGTGTTCAGTTGTCAGAGTGTTAATTTTGAGAATAATTTGTTTCAGGGACTAATTGTTTACCATGACATTTTCTTTCCTATGGTATCTAGAAAATATATCTTGAGCTACACTCCTTAGAAGGTTTGGAATTCTCAGTCATATTTGAATAATAGTCACATGTCAGCACCCTGGTGAACTTCCAGAGATGCTATCACACTTGGGGATAGATACTTGGCTACTATATACTTGAGTGTTTTGTTTTTAAATATTGCATCAGATAATTTAAAATTAATTTCTCTTTTTTTAAAACATTTTTTATTGTGAAAATACTGTACAGAGGGGTTACAATTACATGGGCAAGATAATGAGTACATTTCTTATCAAACATTGTAGCCTCCCCTTCCCATCCCTTCCCATTCTCCCCCCGCCCTCCCCACCGAATCCTCCTCCGCCTCCCCCCACCACCAAAGTTGTAAAATTCGTTTTTCGACATAACGACTTGTACATCTCATTGTTACAATGGGTCCACCTGTATCCCTGTTTTAACAATTTGTTTTTGCCCTTCCCCTCCACAAACTATACCAACATCATATACAGTGAAAGCAGGGGTTATACCGCGGGGGAGGGACATACAAAGCAACAAAGAAATAATCTTATAAATATGTTAGAAACAATCGCATGAAAAATCTCTCTTTTTTTTTTTGTCAGTTGTGGGGCTTGAACTCTAGGCCTGGGAGCTGTCCCTGAGCAATTCAGCTCAAGGCTCATGCTCTACCACTTGAGCCATAGCGCCTCTTCCAGTTTTCTGGTGGTTTATTGGAGATTGGAGTCTCACAGACGTTTCTGCCCGGGCTGGCTTTAAACTGTGATCCTCAGATCTCAGCCTCCTGAGTAGCTAGGATTACAAGTGTGAGCCACCAGTGCCTGGCTAAAATTAATTTTAATTACAATTACTTTAACAGAAATGGATCATAAGATAGTTGAAAATACAAAAATCTTAAAATAATTGGTAAGTCAATGAGATTGTGATGTTAAATTTGACATCAGTTATTGTTAAGTATAAAACTTTTAAGAAACAACAAAAAATGTATTTTTCCACATGGCATTGTTGTATGATTGGTATTTTAATTAAAATAATATATAAAGTGCATAGACTGGTTTATTTAAAACAGTCCTTTCAAACCAGAATGTTTAATTTTCAATTTCACCTTATTTTGGTAAGTGCTAATCATATTTACTTCATTTACCTGAAAATTTCTACAACACCATACCTGTCCATACACCTCTTCAAAGAAAGACAGGGGAGAACTTTTAGAGGATTTATTTTTAATAGTGGGGAAGGTGGCTCAATGGTAGAGTGCTTACTTTGCATGCATGAGGCCCTGGGTTCAATTCCTCAGTACTACCTAAGCAAAAACAAAGCCAGAAGTGGTGCTGTGGCTCAAGTGGTAGAACACTGGCCTTGAGCTGAAGAGGTGAGGAACAGCACCCAGGCCCAGAATTCAGGCCCTATAACCAACAAAAAAAAAAAAAAAAGAGAGAGAATTTCCTTCAAATGACATGTAAAATGATGACCAACAAAGCATTAGCAGGAAAATAAAGTTAACTTTTACTTTCCTATCATAAAAGGACAGCTAGCTTCTAGAAAAGGAAAAAGCACATGCTTTTTTGTGTCATGATTTTTTTCAGTAAACAATTATCTATTATATGTAATCTTCCATCACCAAATATTTATTCTACATATAGTGCCCTTCTGAAGTGTTTTATAAAAGTGCAGTATATTTTTAATAACATGATTGAAAATCAGAAGACAAAGATATGATTGAGTCGATTTCACTTAAATCTAAAGAAGAAAAAAAAACCTAATTCCTACATATTCTCTCTCCCTGCAATTAAGAAAAGAGGCAGGTTGTATTCCAGGATGTAACTAATCTAAAACTTTGGGAAATTTTCTACATGATTTATAAAGAGATTTAGTAGCTTGGTTCTTATTAACATAGTAACAAACACATATTATATATACATATATATATATATACACATATATGTATATGTATATATGTATTGGCAGGTCTATAAACCTCCAGACAGTTTTTGTGATATAAGAAACTAGTATTTAACCATTAGTGCTGCCATCATAATTTCATTAGTGTGTCTTTACACACTTTCTCCAGTGACGCAAATACAGACATGATTTTTTGGAACATCAGACTTATGGCTGCTTTTTCTCTTCTTCATTACTTATGTTGGACAAAATGCCATTATCACTTGCCAAAAAAAATCCCACAGTTCAGTAGACTTCAGTTTTGAGGTCTCTCATGTCCTTCTTAGACCACCAGTAGCTTTGTCTCTTGGCGATTAGAAATTGGAGACTTCTTTTCCATGTGCAACAAACCAGAGACTGTTACTTGATGTCTGAAGAAGAATATAACAAAACAACACATTTTTGAAACAACATCACTGGAAATGTAACTGCAAATCCCTTTAGAATACATCCTTTGCAACACAGACAAATTAATCTCTTTTTTTGTCAATTGAGCTTTATGAGATTTGTATTAAGGTGTGATACTAAGTCTGATGGGTGAAAATATTAGAAGTTGTACCTTTGTCCATATATAGAAATGACTAAAAAGCTCACTGGATTTTTGAGATACATACACTTCTGCTGTAACCAGCTATATAGTTAAAAACAGAATCATAGGTTACCAATCAGATTTCTATTATTATTTTATTGTAACTAGTTCTGTGAAACAAGTTACAGTGGAGAGTTTTTCTGATTCTACCAGTGTCCCTGTTCTTCATTTCTACTTTTCTATCCATCTCCTCCCCTCTACCCCATACACACTTTCTTGCTGTGTTTTAGGAAACATGCTTATCCTCATTTTTCTTCCCTTCATGTTTTTGGGTTTTGTAACTTATTTGTTTAACTTTTCACATGATGTCCTCTGGATTATGCTAATGTATAATAAATAAATCACATAGGCAAGTTTGTAGAAAGACCATGTACCATCAAACCATAATTAATTGAAGCTGAGGTGTTTGCTTTTATATATATATAGATAAGAACTATGACATCAACTTTACTCTTTTCCCCTTTTATCCTTAGCACTTCTGTGCTGGAGTATTTGTTTAATTAATTGTTTCAAATTCCTAACTTTCCCTCTGGTATCCTAAAAAGTTGAATAACATTTAATTATTAAGTTAAACTCCTGTCATTTAAGTAGTTGGCTTACTTCTCTATTATTAAAATTTAATTTTGTTATTAAGTACATTTTATTTTAAAATCTATTTTGCTTAAATTTTAGTTCTAAGTATTTAAAACATAGTTTTTTTCAAATTTTTTATTGTTATTAAGTGGTTACATAATTTCCCAAATTTCACAGTATTGTGGGATAATGATGCTTCTTTAAAGTCACAGACACATTCTAACTTTCATGGATCAAATTGTCTATAACATTTATGAGTTCTATAAGGTTTGCAATAGAGTTATTTCTTCCATATTGGGTGATATGTTCTCTTTTTTTGTTTTGCATAGCATCAGCTGTTTCCTCTTTCCCACTTGTTTCCTCCCTCCCACTGCTGCCATTGGTTGCTTAGTTCATTTTGGTCAATGTCCAGTGCAGCTGATGGGTCCCGCTGTTGTATGTTTTTCCCTGATTCCGTCTAGTTCTGTGTCGTCTTCCTGGTTCCCCTCCGGTGTACACATATATACCACACACTTGATCAGCAGCATGGGGTTATTTAGTAGTGATTCGACCAAATGAGTGGAAGTCCTTTGTTTCTTAAGTCCTGTTAATTTTGTCATATCACCTAACATTTTGGATTTAACATCCACTTATCAGGGAGACCATGTGCCATTTGTCTCTTTGCTCTTGGCTTACCTTGCTCAACATGATTTCTTCTAGCTCCATCCATTTCCCTGCAGATAAAACATAGTATAGTTTTAATCATTTACTCTAATCCAAATATAAGTCTGTTGATTTTGGATTGGCCTTGATTTTTAAATATGATTTGTCTTTAAACTTTAAGTTATACCAAAGGCCCAGAGTTTTATCTTCTACCTTCTTTTTTCTTTTTTTTTTTTTGGGTCTGGTTGTGGGGCCTGAACTCTGGGCCTGGGCACTGTCCCTCAGCTCTTCAGCTCAAGGCTAGTGCTCTACCACTTGAGCCACAGCACCACTTCCGGCTTTTTTCTTTTTGCTTATGTGGTGCTGAGGAATCGAACCCAGGGCCTCAGGCATGCAAGGCAAGCACTCTACCACTGAGCCACCTTCCCAGCCCCTACCTTCTATATCTTCTAATACAATAATTCACATTTCAGTGATTTATAAAAGTTGCCTTGTGGGGCAACAGCTGTTTCTGGGGTATCATTTTAGGGAGAATTTTATGTGGCTGCTATTTATATTCATCCATGTAACATTTCAAATACATTTAAATATTAAGTATTTATTTTTACCTGAACTTTCCTGATTCATACTATCAAATACAGCAGTCATGAAGGTAATATGAGTGCTGCCTTGTTTTCACTGCGTCTTCTGAGTGACCTATAAATTTGAGAGAAACATGCTGCTTCTCAACTAACCTGGCAAGCTGTAAGAGGGCCTATAGACCTTACCTCGTCCTCAGCTAAAATAAATGATTATGAGTCTTCCTATAATTGTCTTTTCTGGAAAAACATTTTTTGTTTTGGTCAGTCATGGGGCTTGAACTCTGGGCCTGGGCACTGTCCCTTAGCTCTTCAGCTCAAGGCAAGCACTTTACCACTTGAGCCACAGCACCACTTCCAGTTTTCTGGTGGTTAACTGGAGATAAGAGCCACCAGCGCCCAGCAAATAACAATTTTTTGAAGTAACGTTTTCTGAGCCAGGAGCCAGTGGCCCATGCCTGTAATCCTAGCTACTCAAGAGGCTGAGATCTGAGGATCATGGTTTCAAGCCAGCCAGGCAAGAAAGTCTGTGAGATTCTTAAATAAATGTATATATTACATATTGTATGTTTTATATATGCATATATATACATATATTTATAAAATCTTCGAGTAGCTATACAAATGAGTTGGCATTCATCAAAGCAGTTCTGTACTCCAGGTTCCAAATTGAATACCACAGCTGGCTAGTGATATAGGAGGAAAAGGTGTTTTTAACAATAGAGAAGAGGTTATTTGTTCCTGTGTGGGTCTTGCTTGGCTTCCTCCTTCTGCAGCCTCAGCCCTGCAAACTGTAAAAGGGTAGGTGCGTCTTTTTCATGGCCAAAATAAGTGATTATGATTCTTCATGTAAATATGGTTTTTGAGCAACTTTTTTGTTTGTTTGTTTTGGTTGCTCGTGGCGCCTGAACTCTGGGCCCGGGCGCTGTCCCTCAGTTCTTCAGCTCAAGGCTAGCACTGTACCACTTGAGCCACAGCACCACTTCTGGCTTTTTCTGCTTATGTGGTGCTGAGGAATCAAACCCAGCGCCTCATGCATGCAAGGCAAGCACTCTACCTTCCTAGCCCCTTGAACAGCTTTTTAAAATTATAAGACACTTATTTTTGGAAATAAAATTTTCTCAACCAAAAGATAAAGAGATTTTCTGTAATGTGTGTGAGTGCAAGGGTCCCATCCAATGACCCAAACCCTCAAACTGAACACAGCAGGTTAGTGTTTTCTCATCCTTGGAGATGATGTGAGAAGAGGGAGTTAGCAGAGGTTTGATTGTGTCTTCTCTCCCTAGAGATTTACTAAGTGAGCTTTCATAAGGGTTTATTTATTCACCAAATCAGTTTCCTTCTCAAATTAGTATTTCTTTTTTTTTCCGAATTAGTATTTCTGATGTACCTTTTTCTTACTGGTTTGATATTCTTAACCTGGATGCTGCAACTCACATATTCTAAATGTTAGTATTGTTCTATTATTGTCATCGCTCTCATTGTACAGGTATTGGAAAGATGTATGATGTAGTACGCAAGGGTCTTTGAATTCTATGTATAAGATATCCAAATTGAATTGGACCATTTATTTATTAAAAGAACATTAACATGGATATACATTGTTTTATTTTTTAAAAAAACCTTTGAAATCTTGTTTGAAAAGATTCTTGTTTCTACTTCAGCTAAACTTTTAATCATTTGAGTTTTCAATGTATTCTTTTAGTGAATGGACATGAATGTAATCCCTGCTTTTTATACAGCAGAATTAGTAGTGAATAAACTCTAATAGTCCAGTTTAATCTACTATGGTATTAGATAGTACTGATTTTACTCAATCACTATAAAATGTATGCCTGATTAGGTGATTCAAGTGTTTTTTGCACATGCTAATGTAAAAGCAAATTAAAATCTGTATTCAGTAATAAAGCATCTTATTTCAGATGTATGTGGCAACAGTGAAGAAGGCACTTTTAATGACTGAGTTACTACTTTATGTCTTTTGCTTAGGGTGTTCCAGTGATGGCAATAAGAAACAAAATGATATCAGAAGGACTAGATCCAGATCTTCTTGAGTAAGTAACTCTCACATAATCATAACACACACACACACACACACACACGCGGTATTCTCTTAAGTAACTCTCACATAATCATAACACACACACACACACACACACACACACACACACACACACCCGGTATTCTCTCTTAAGGATGTAAAATATGGCATGCTTCTCTGCTGAATATCCAATCCCTCTACCTGCTTCTGTTTATTTGTTACCCTCTGGCCAGCCTAAGCCTACTTTCAGTATAATTCAGCCAGCAGTATTCTCATTAGCAACTTGAAAAGCCTCTTTAATTGCCCTCGTCCTTATTACCTCTGTGTCAGTCACTATCATCCTCTCACTTTTAATATCCCTTCATGCTCATTGCTGTTATTCCTGGCTCTCACTATTTCTCACCTGAGTTATTATGTTAGCTCCTGATTTGTGTTCCATTCTCTTTCTTTTTTTAAACTTAATTTTATTGTCAAGGTGATGTACACAGGAGTTAACAATTACATACGTAAGGTAGTGAGTACATTTCTTGTCAAACATTGTTACCCCCGCATTTTTCTCCAACTTTCCCTTCCACCGTTCTCTTTTGAGCCATCTACTAAAGCCTGAGTAGATGTCTTTGTAAAGTTTTTTTATATTTATGTTCTTTCTTGCTTCATATTATCTGTGACTCTCCAAATATAGCCTAACATCTAAAAATTATATATAAATACTTTTGCCATCAAGTCCAGAATTTGCAATTTGCAGTATCTCTCTCTCTCTCTCTCTTTGTTGTTGTTGGTTGTGGGGCTTGAACTCTGGGCCTGAACTCTGTCCCTCAGCTCTTCAGCTCAAGGCTAGCGCTCTACCACTTGAGCCATTGCGCCATTTCTGATTTTCTGAGTGGTTTATTGGCGATAAGTCTCATGGCCTTTCCTGCTGGGCTGGCTTTAAACACTGATCCCCAGATCTCAGCCTCCTGAGTAGCTAGGTTTACAGGCATGAGTCACCACTGTCCAGCTCAGACTGTCTCTTGCTACTCTCCATGCGTGCCTATCCCATACAGAGCAAACAATTTGCTGTTCTTTGAAGGTATCATCTTTCTATTCTCTTTTGATCTCTAAATATTAGTTTTATTTCCTCTCTGTAGAACTTTCTCCTATCTTTTTGGCCTAGCTGTGTGTGTGTGTGTGTGTGTGTGTGTGTGTGTGTGTGTGTGTACACTCAGGGTGTGGGTACTGTCCTTGAGGATTTTTGCTCAAGGTGGCCTAGCTCTGTCTCTGTGTGTGTGTGTGTGTGTGTGTGTGTGTGTGTGTACTCAGGATGTGGGTACTGTCCTTGAGGATTTTTGCTCAAGGTAGCCTAGCCAATTTCTTATATCAAAAGTCTGCTTGGTATTACTACCTTAAGAAGTTTATAGGCTAAGGACGCTCACACTAGCTACTTAGGAGGCTGAGATCTGAGGATCCTGATTCAAAGCCAGCCCAAGAAGAAAAGACCATAGTCTCTTATCTCTAACAAACTACTCAGGAAAAGTTGCAAGTGGCGCTGTGGCTCAAGTGGCAGAGCACTAGTCTTGAGCACAGAGGCTCAGGGACAGCATCCAAGCCCTGAGTTCAGTCCCCACGACCCACCAAAAAAAAAAATTGTATAGGCAACTAGCAATGGGAGAATGCATTCCCGACACTCTTATATCTCAGTTAGCAAGTTTGAGGATATGTCATTGTCTATAAATGTTTAGAAACACTCCATCATGAGGTGGTGCCAACTTTTAGGGTAGAATTCCAGTAACACTTACATTGTCTTACAGAAAAGCTGTTCCTCAACCACAGCGTGAGGCTGACTTCTGACCTGTTGCCTCATAAATACATGCCATTGGTCACCAGGGACACTGGTTAGAGTGGGGTGACTCACTTAACCTATCCTCACTACTAGTAAACAAATTCTAACTACACTTAGCTTAGTATGGTAAGTGGAATTAAGCACCTAATTAACCGAGAAATGGTGACGCTTCTGGAGTCAAGTTTACATAAGTTAGGGAGCCCCATTTTGGGGGGAGAAGCATGAGGTGATGAGTAAGAAGATGATGTGCCATCCAAGGACAGTGTGATTTTTATTTAGAGCTTCGGGACTTAATGAGCCTCATCCACGAACTTTCAGTAAAAATGGTTCTGTTTTTTTTTTCTTTTAAAGTACCTTTAAGTAGTAAGAAAAACGCATATAACTGTTAGAACTAGCAAGGTGTATCTGTACAAAGCAAAGAGAAAAATTGAGGTCAATCAGTAAATAAATTGTGGTTTGATTGGCTTGGGTATATAAAATTCTGGAAGCATAGCCGGGCGCCAGTGGCTCACACCTGTAATCCTAGCTACTCAGGAGGCTGAGATCTGAGAATCGTGGTTCAAAGCTAGCCCAGACAGGAAAGGCCATGAGACTCCTATCTCCTATGAACCACTAGAAAACCGGAAGTTGTGCTGTAGCTCAAGTGGTAGAGCGCTCACCTTGAGCTGAAGAGCTGAGGGACAGTGCCCAGGCCCAGAGTTTAAGCCCCATGACCGACAAAAAAAAATTCTGGAAGCTGAAAATACACAATTTTAAACTAATAAGTTTTTACATGATCAGGGGACAAAAGCCTGGCATTTTAAGATATCTGTAAAACTGAAGAAAATGCCTGTGATTATTAAATGAGTGTTATTTATTCAGTTCTTCTAAGTAGTTATTTTTAAAATTTCAAGTTTTCCTAACAAAAAGCATGGCTGGAGGTGTGATTCACATGGCAAAGTGCTAGCCAAGCAAACAAATCAAGGAAAAGGCCCTGAATTCAACCCTCCCCCTGCCAGTACTACAAAAATAAATAAATAAACAAATAGAATTCGATTCTTTGAAAATAACAGTGGTTACATAACCAGATACTACTCCTGTTTGCATCAAAATTTTAGATTCATTGTCACTGAAATAGAAAGATGTGAAAAAGAACCTTCATACTGAAAAGTTTTTAATGGAAAAGAAAATTATGTAAAAAAATATGATTAGGCCACTGTTGAATGAGAAAATAGAGCAGAGGTTAGAAATGTTAGAAAGCATTTGGGGTCCATCAGTGACTAGCAAGCAAGAGAGAAAAGATCTATTGGGAAATGAAGGATTCCAAGATAATAGGAAGCCCACCTTACCTAAAGCACTGGCTTTCTTTTCTTTTCTTTTTTTTTGGGGGGGGGTCCAGTCCTGGGGCCTGAATTCTGGGCCTGGGCGCTGTGCCTCAGCTCTTCAGCTCAAGGCTAGCACTCTACCACTTGAGGCACAGCGCCACGGTTTTTTTCTTTTTGCTTATGTGGTGCTGAGGAATCGAACCCAGGGCCTAATGCATGCAAGGCAAGCGCTCTACCACTGAGCCACCTTCCCAGCCCCTGGCTTTCTTTTCTGTATGATATTAGGCATTAATTTGATTACCTGGTTGTACCAGTCTACTTCCCATGAAAAATAGGATATACCTGTTTTGAAGCATTTAGAAGAGACGGGAATATCCATAGTCTGAGTACATGTAATGCTGAAACAAGTCTGAGTAGCCACTATATCATGGAATTGAAAGTGGTTTTTAGTTTGGATTTGTTTTGTTTTTTGGTGCCGGTATTGGGGCTTAAACTCAAGGCCTGGGCAATGTCCCTTAGCATTTTCAGTCAAGGCTAGTGATTTACCGCTCGAGCCACAACTCTATCCAGCCTTTTGGTGGTTCATTGGAGATACAAATCCAAAGGAATTTCCTGACCACCGTGACTTTGAACCACAATTCTCAGATCTCAGCCACCTGTGTAGCTAATATTACAGGTGTGAACAACTGGTGCCCAGCAAAAGTTATATAGTCATACCAGAAGATTTTATATGGTTAGTGCAATCACAGTTCAAGAGTCTTAAGACTACCTACTCAAGTCTATAGAGCTCTGACAGATCACCATAGAAAACAATGGCATGTGAAAATGCTAATTTTATATGACAGTGAAAACACAGAGAAAAGTGATTTAAACTAACTACACTACACTCCCTTACTACCCAGCAAAACGTTTATTAACAATGTTTTTGCTTAATCTGTTTGAAGTTCAACTGTTTCAAATGTAAAGAAAATTGTTTTTAAGCCCTTTATCTACATAAATAAATGTTTTTCAAAGGATGTTAGTTTAACATTTTTTTGTCTGTGAAGTGGCTATAGTTTTAAACAGAAATATAAACCTCATAATGAAAAGAAGTTAAACCAATTATATATATATATTTTTTTTGGGGGGGGGGTCTGGTCATGGGGCCTAAACTCTGGGCCTGGGCGCTGTCCCTCAGCTCTTCAGCACTCTACCACTTAAGCCACAGCGCCACTTCCGGCTTTTTTCTTTTTGCTTATGTGGTGCTGAGGAATCGAACCCAGGGTCTCATGCATGCAAGGCAAGCACTCTACCACTGAGCCACCTTCCCAGCCCCAATTATATTTTCGCTTTGGGACTCTTCATGTTCAGGACTGCAGAAGCCACCTTAAATTAGCTTCAGCAGAAAGAAAATTTACTCCGTTCAAAGCTGAGAAGTGTGGGTGAAGGACAAGACTAGGGCCTCAGTGTCATTGGCTGGTATTCTATTATTATTATTATTATTATTATTATGCACTCTACTGTGGATAAGCTTTCTCTATGAAGCCAGGGGATGAAGTCCCCAGCCAGGCTAGAACTGGGGTTTGAATTTAGCCTCATGCCTGGTAGGCTGGAGCAATAGTGTAGAGCCCTACTTCCACCCCTGTTTTTCACTGAGTAGTTATAGGATTGGATCTCACTTCCTGCATGCCTGAGCTGCTGTCAACCTACACAGGCTTCCCATCATTGCAGAGATCACAGACACATGCCGCTTTGTCCAGCTTCCCTTCATGGAGATGATCTTATGGACTTCCCTTTCCTGGTTAACTTGGATCACAACCCTCCCAGCCTTACTCTCCCAAGTAGCTTGGGATGACAGGCACACACCCCTGCACCCTGCTGTGGATTGAGAGGGGATCTAGCTATCTTTTCTGTGTAGGCTGACCTCAACCCATGATCTTTGTGTTCTCAGCCTGTCAGTAATTAGGATTATATGTGAGCCACTAGCACCTAGCTCTACTGCTAGTTCTGCCACTTGAATGAAAACACCACTTTGGCTCTATAACTCATCGCTTATTTCTGCAGAAACATTCTGATTTTGGCCTACTTGAGTTCTGTGCCCTCTCTTGAGTCTCTCCAGAAAAAGAGCTTTCTATCATTGGCCTGGTCATGTGACTGAAATAAGGAAGTGGATAAGGAAAGTAGGAGGAGAGTGGAGATCATGGTTGACAACCTTTGGTGGTTTACATGAATGGGAGAGGATGGGTGTCAGAATCAACCATGGACACAGTATCATATCCAGTGTGCCCTGCTAAAAAATATTAGTTGTATATGCTTTCTGTTCTAAAATTGGGCCTTTTTTATTTTTTACAACCTAGTAACTTCTTTGAAAAAACTGTATTTTATAATTTAAACTTGATGAGTTTGAACTTACACTTTAAAATTTTTGCTTTCATTAAGAATTTTATTGGTAGCTGGATACCTGTGGATCATGCCTATAATCCTAGCTACTTAGGAGGCTGAGATTAAGAATTGTGGTTTGAAACCAGCCTGGACATGAAAATTTGTATGACTTCTATCACCAGTTAACCACCAAAAAGCCAGAAGTATAGCTGTGGCTCAAATGGCAAATACTATCTTTGAGCAAAAAGTCTAAGGGACAGCACCTATGCCCTGAGTTCAAACCCTAGGACCCCCCCCAACCAGACACACAAAAATTGTATTGCTAATATTAATGTCACCTATTAAATATGTAGTTACCTTTTTAAATTTATTGTAATCAATAAAGATTGGATTTTCTGGAAAATACACATATGAATATAGAACTTGATATATTTTTCTGTTTTTTTCTGATACACTTTTTTAATAACTCGTGTGTGTGTGTGTGTGTGTGTGTGTGTGTGTGTGTGTGTATTGCACTGTACCACTGAGCCACCTTCTGAGCCCCGATATGTATGTTTTTGAAATAGAAAGACACTTAGGTTTTTAGAATTTTATTTGGTTTTTGTGTTACTGACATTCAAACTCAAGACTTCACATTTGCTAGGTAGGTACTCTACCATTTGAGCCACATCCCTAACACTCCCATTTCCAGCATTTAGTATGAGGTGTGTTTCTTTTGGATTTGGGGGAGTTAAACTTTAGGCTGGTAGCTTACAGTAGGAGTCTCCTCCAACATGTCCTAAAAGTCCTTTACGTGAATAACAAGTTAAAATGAAAAGTTCACATAGTGTGATATCAGGGAAGAGCACTTGTGATCGTAACACGAGAAATCCAGCTTCTGTTCCTCCTCATAACCAGGTGGAAATGAGGGCGGTGCTGTGAGTTTTATCATTGGTGTTAATATTCATGTAGACCTTTTCATAAAATGCTTCACTGTATATTACCTCATTGGGTTATTGTAGTTTCTTAAAGTTTTCCCTTGTTTTATACTCTAAGAAAGCTAGTGTATTTTGTACAATTTTGTTCTCTTTCCAACTTAAAATAGCATTTATTTTGGCTTCTGGTGTGTGTGTGTGTGTGTGTGTGTGCATATACATGTGCGTGTGCGTGTGCGTGTGCATACGTGCGTGTGCCTATACTGGAGCTTGAACTTAAGACCTAGACCCTCTCCTTTTATCACTCAAAGCTGGCATGCTACCACTTGATCCATAATTCCACTTTTGGTGTGTTTTCTTTCTTTAATCGTTAATTGGAGATATGTGTCTCATTGACTTTCCTGCCCGGCCTCAGATCTCAGCCTTCTGGGTACTAGGATTAGGGTTGAGGTTTTGAGCTCACTTTGGAACTATGCTATAATTTGGGTCACATCTTCAGCCCTTTTTGCTTTATTTTTCATATAGGGTCTCACACTTTTGCCTATACTGGCCTTGAATCCTGGTCCTTCTATAGGTATCTCCTACATAGCTGGGATTACAGAAATGAACCACCACATTTGGCTTGTTCTTTAACATAGTACTGCGTTAACTTCTTTTTGGACTTGTCTTGACCCAATCTCCTATCTCTACCTCTTAATAGCTCTGATTGTAAGTGTGAGCCATTGCAGCTAATCTCATTGACTTTATTTTTAAATGAATGAGATCAGAAAATAACAAGTATTAGTAAGATTATGAAGAAATTTAAACACTGTTTACTGTTGATGGAAATAGAAAATAATACAGCATCTATGGAAAAACAGCATGGCAGTTCCTCAAAAACTTAAGAATAAAATCACTATATCACATAGTATAACCACTGTGGTACAGTTCCCTTTTGGGGCATAATGCTTAGAAAGATCAAAAGCAAGATCTCAAAGAGAGATTTGTGTACCAGTCTATAGACAAAAGTTAGAAGCAAGCACTACAGATAAACAGATGAACAAATTGATGTATGCATTAAAAGGAATATTATTATTCCTTTCGAATTCAGGGTCTTGGACTTGAACTCAGGGTCTGGGCACTGTCCCTGCCCTTTTTTTTAAATGTTCTTTTTAATTTCTTTTTAAAAAGTTTTTTTGTTTATGTGGTACTGAGGAGTCAAACCCAGGGCCTCATGCATACTAGGCAAGCACTCTACTACTAAGCCACATTTGCCACCTCCCTGTGTTTTTTCGCTCAAGGCTAGCATTCTACCACTTTGAGCCACAGTGCCACTTCTAGGTTTCTGGGGGTTAATTGGAGATAAGAGTCCCATAGACTTTCCTGCATGGGCTGGCTTTGAACTGCAGTCCTCAGATCTCATCCTCCTAAGTCGCTAGAATTACAGGTGTGAGCCACCGGCACTAACCCAGAGGAATATTATTTAACTTTTTAAAAAAATGGGAGGAATTCTGACATATACTGCAATATGGATTAAACCTTCAGGACGTAACATGAATAAAATAAACAAGTTACAAAGGAACAACGGGATGGAGGAGGAAGTAGAACAGACAATGTAAACATTGGCAAAGATGTGGAGAACTTGATATCCTTATACATCATTTTATGACTGAAAAGTAGTGCAGCCACTGTTGACAGTTCCTCAAAAAATTCACCAGAATTACCATATGACCCAGAAAATCTGCTACTATGTATATAGCCAAGAGAATGGAAAACATATGCTCACATAAAACTTGTTATTCAGATGTTCTCAGTAACATCATTTGTAATGACAAAGACGTAAACAACCACCCAGATGTCCTGTGCCTGATGATGGTGAAGCACGACATGCTCTGTCTCTCTGATGGAGGAAAAGCAGTGAGCTACAGTAGACCCGCCTTACTTGTGGCTCTATTACATGTGCTTTTGAGCAAGATGGGTCACATTCATAAAGCAAAAGAAATACTACAAACAAAAAAATATTCCAATTTTTGCCTGTGCCTTTCACAGCTCGGTTGATGCAGAGAAATACTTGTGGATGTCATGTTTTCATCAGTTTTTGTGTTTAAAATGTGTGCGATCTGCTGACCGGACCTCTGCCCTTTACCTTATGAAAAATCTGCCTCCCAAAAAGCAACGCGTGCTGAAAAAGCAAGGCTAACGTTAATGTGATTAACATAAGTGGTAAAAGGAAATTGTAGATTGGTGGAAAGGTGGCAGGTCTTTCGTGGAAATTGGGAGCCTGAACTCCAAACATCCTGAGCATTTAAGGTTTTTCCTCAATAGCAGGTTTGAAACCTAAGATATTTTTACCCTTTTTAAAGTAGCACTTATTTTTACAGGGTCCTGTACGTTATTTGTTTGAGTTGTCATAGATACTAATATAATTTTGGTGTGGTATTGAAGCAAGGCCTTCTAGTAATTTTTTCCTTTATTTTGAAGTGGAGATGTAAGACGAACTCTATAATAAAGAGAAACAAAGAGAAAAAAAATTCCTGCCAAAAAAAAAAATGTGCCCAGTCTTTACATCCACACTGCTCCAGTTCTTTGCTTCTATGGGGAGTGGTGAAGATGATGGCTTCATGGTAGCATTGTAGGTAAAAAGAGCATCAGTCCAAATCTGGAAACGCTTTGTACAGTTTTCAAAGTCTCACTGTACTGGGTACCTATAGCTACCTGATAGATGTCATCCACAATTATTCTGCAGAGCAACTGAGTTTACATTTGACAGCAAGGGAGCAGGGCCAACGTTTCTTTCTGTTTAGTAACACACCAGAGATAATAAAATATGCAAGCTATGCCAGCACCGTGGCTCACGCCTGTAATCCTAACTACTTGAGAGGCTGAGATCTGAGGATCCAGTTCAAAGCCAGCCCAGGCAGGAAAGTCCATGAGACTCTTATCTCCAATTAACCACCAGAAAACCGGAAGTGGTGCTATGACTCAAGTGGTAGAGCACTCATTCACCTTGAGCTAAAGAGCTGAGGGACAGCACCCAGGCCCCACGACTGACATATATAAATAAATAAATAATAAATACAAGCTTTAATTTTCAGTATCTAAAAGTAATGAGAAGACTATACATTTTCTTATTTATTTTAGTGATAATAATTCCTACTTGTTGAATCTCCTAAATTCATAATAAGATCAAGAAGACTGAGACAGAAATAAGCCTCGTAGTTTTTCAGACATGGTTATCGAGACATAACTGGGCCTGGGAATGTGGCTTAGTGGTAGAGTGCTTGCCTAGCATGCATGAAGTCCTGGTTTCGATTCCTCAGATTAAACAGAAAAGGCCAGAAGTGGTGCTGTGGCTCAAGTGGCAGTGCTAGCCTTGAACAAAAGAAGCTCAGGGCCAGTGCTCAGGCCCCAAGTTTAAACCTCAGGACTGGCAAAAAATAAAATAACAGCTCTAACTCTGTTATTCTTCCTTGTCCTCTTATTTTCTCCCTAGTAGATTCCTTGGCTGATTTGCTTTGTTGGTAGAAGTAGAGGCTGAGTGCTAGAGGTTCTTGGTTGAAGAAGTGATTTGCTGGCAAAACACTATTAATATTGAGGCCTATCTGAATGATTATTTTAATGACACTATGTAAAATCTCATTTGGGTTTACTGTGTCACATCCTGCAAAGTTGTAAACTAATCAAACCATTCTCGGCTTTCTTTATTGTGCCTAGGGAATTTTTGAAATGTCATTGTTAAATTTCTTACCAACTCATACTTTTTTATATTCTCTAGAGAGGAAACTTGTAAGTGAAAACACTACAAACATTAAGAACCTTCTTCAGCCGGGTACTCTTCCCCAGCAGAATTTCCATCTAGCCTGTGTCTTAGCCATTCTTGAACTCCCTTCTGTTTTCTGAATTTTTCCCTGAAACGTCTCTTTCCATTTCTAGCTCTTCCCTCTCTGTACCTCATGTACACTGGAGGCTGCAGAGAGTTTAGCACTGGCCATGCCAGACTCTGCAGATCACAGTTCCGTCTATAGTTGGGTCTCCATGGAAATGAGAAGTAGAAAGTGCTGAAGGAGCATAGTATGTAAGGGCTGGCAAAGAAAAGAGTGCTGCTGTGGCCTCTGCAGGAATAGCACTTAATCCCCGCGGTGCTGGAAGCCAGAGACAATCACGCTGCGGTGGAGGCCAGAGACTCCTTCACTTAGGGACACAGACTTGGCAGATTCATTAGCAGCAGCATTCTAAGATGAGCCTAGTTTACAGTTTGTAAGAGCTCTGCTTCAATTGTTAAACCTTTAAACATTTTCTTCTCTTTCAGGAGGCCCGATGCACCAGTGCCTGATGGTGAAAAAGAAAAACCTGTAGAAGAAAGTTCAGATAGTGAATCTTCTTTTAGCGACTAAGCTGGATTTTCCTAAGAGTTAAGTGTATGTACAGATGAACTGGTACAGTCTGTGAGAGAGTCTGTACTCTCTTAATCATAGAAATATAAAACAACCATATATCTCACCAACCTTCCTCTCTGTTAAAAATAATAGTAACAACAATAATAAAGCATTTATAATCTGTCAGTATATCTTGTGATCAAACTTAAGGGCTCTAAAATGAAAAACCAAATAACCTAAATTGCAATTAATACTACAAATACTAAGATGGTATATTTTAGAAGTGCAAGGATAATTTTAAAATTAAATTAGGCTTTTTGTAAAAATAAGTGAATTATTCACTGTGAATATTTTAACACAAAAAGTGTTATATACATTTGTATAAGAAGAATTCTGGCAAAAAAAAATACTGTATTGAAATTTTCCATGACAATCTGAGACATTATTAGGGATATGAAATTTTATTGGCAGTATTTACCAGCATATATTGCTTTTTTTAACCACTTTCTCAGTAGTTCACATATTATCAAAGTGAGATTTTTAATTTATTTTTATTATCAAACAAATACTGAAGATAGCTCCAATGTGGTTGTAAGTGAGCAAACATCATTGGTAAATCCTTTTATTGCCTGAACAACAACAAAAGTAATTTAAGACCTGGCATTAGTTCATCCTAAAGCAGTGGGGAAGTCAGTTAGATCACAGAGAGGAGTCCTCTTCATGGATCCACCTCGGGAGGACACACCCCAGGTCTCCTTTACTGTGGGAGAGAAGCCGTTTTGCCCGGCATGGAAGGTTTGAAGGAAAATAGAGATGCAAGCGCCTTCAGCACTGTCACCCAGACTTTCTCCCAAGTGTTAGAGTTCTACTCCTTTGCTCTCAGGGCCTTCACTTCAGCAAAGACACTGGTACTGCATCTTTTATCTCCTGTGCTGTTCCTCCATTCTTACATTTACACCTGGAGTCTGATTCTCAGCACAATTGCCCTGCGGAAAGAAAGACTACCAAGAAGGTTTCTGACTTCACCACGTGCTTAAAGTTGGCTGATTTGCCTTACACTTGGTTTTTCAAGGCTTGCAAGCTGCTAATGAGTGCTAGTCCATCCCAAATTCTTTCTCCTATTTATCGTCCAGAGACAGAGCTGCTGGGTACCTCACTGCTTCTCATCGCAATCCACCACGGGTGAGATTCAGAGGAATGAGGATATACACCAAAAGAAATGAGTGTTCTTCTTATCCTAGCACTAAAGAGAAATGATCCAGTTCCAGAATCCCACCTTCAGGATCTTCTCTGCAGAGTTCCTCCCCGGGCCAAAGCCAACCCTGAGACAAACAATTGACTGCAAGTAATTTGTGAGGTGACCCTAGCAAGCAAAGAATGAATGAGAGCCGGAAGAATGAGAGGGAGGAAAATCCAACAGAGAGGTGTGATTGGCTCTTGAGGGCACGTGGGACTGAATTCATGACCAGCACCTGCTTAGACAAGAACACTACTTCCCAGAACTTTCCACCTGAAGGCACAGAATCCTGAGTATTGGTCTGCTAGCCTGGGCCCATTGGTATAGAGGGGCCCCTTCACACAGACCTAGGGTGACCACGGCCTTGGAAACAACACTAAGGAGGCAAAGGGGAAACTTACTTGAGGTAGGTTCCTTATCAAAAGTTAAGTTCAGAACTGGGTAGAAATCTCCCCTACATCTGTGGCTGAAATCCAAAGAAGGTCTGAGGATATGTTTCTTGGTACAACAGATATCACCTACAGACAGTGTTGCTTCTAAAACCCCAGAATGACCCGTGCTTACCTTGATTTAAAATGTGCAGTTTTTGAGCTGAGATTGTGGCTTAGTGATAGAGTGCTTGCCTAGCTTGCATGAAGCCCTTGGTTTGATTCCTCAGTATCACATAAACAGAAAAAGCCGGAATGGTGCTATGGCTGAAGTGGTAGAGCGCTAACCTAGAGCAGCAGAAGCTCAGGGACAGTGCTCAGACTCTGAGCACAAGCCTCAGGCAAAAAAGTAAAAAAAATAAAAAATAAACGCAGGGTTTTTCTTTGTAGATACACAAAGGCCACACTCAGAACTTTTTCATTAAAACTTACAGATTAAAAAAAAAACTTCCAAGACTAAGCTAAGGATAAACAATGAACAAATCTATATCTTCATAGTCTGTTAAAATTATAAGACAAGTTTAAATGTTTCCTTTTACACATACCCCACAGAGTTTCTGTGAAACTTTTATATCTGAACTAGAGCGTGGCTCCTGTTAAAAAGCAAATTGTGCCCATGTGCTCTAGAAGCATGCCCAGGCAGCATAATGGGTAGTCAAACACTTTTGTTTCACAAAAACAAGCTTGATTGTCAGAATCCAGAGAGATCTTCAATTCCCACTATTTATCTCTGTGTATTAATAAATGTTTTTGTCTTCCAAAACATTCATTTTTTAATCTTTCCTATTGGTAAGATTGGCAAATAAAAAGACTGGCACTACAACTAGCGTCACTGTAACTTGGTTTTGGATAAATATCTTAAATTAGATATTTTTCTTACTGCAGAACACGTGACTCCATTTCTTTTCCTCCCCAGACAATACTGCTTCAGATGAGCAAATAAATTTGAAAAGGAAAAAAAAAAGAACCTTTATTTTACAACAACTATAATTTACTGGGCATCTGTATATACTTATATTCAAATTGATATAATTGTATTATACACTTCAGAATTAAACACTTTGTTTGGTCACTGTTAACATTGCAAACTTTATTTTGAAATAAGTTCTGAGAAATAGAACAATAATGTTTTTTAAGACTAGAAGAAATCTTAGCAAGTATCCAGTCTGCTTGACTCATTGTTACTAAGGAATTAACTGAGGCCCAAAGGAATTGACTTGCTCAAGGTAAGAAAAAAAGGTATTTATTTATAAAATGAAAATAGTTAATTTCTCAGTAATAATACTCAAGACTTGAGTGTCCATACAAAAGCAAAGTACTCACAATTTCAGTAATTTTATTCGTTTTACATTGTAATCTACAGTGAAGTAGTGAGAAAATCTTTTTTTCACACAACCTTAACATTTTAGGGATGATCTCAGTTTTTCACTTGCACTGAAATTTATCATGTGACAAAGCTGCTGCTTCATATTCTCCGGGGCTTCTTAGCCATCCTGGTTTATTCTTTGCTGTACACTATTTCTAGCTTTCAAAATCACACCTTAGAACATTTGCAGAAACTGAAGGCATAGGGTTTTTTTTTGTTGATCTGTGCACTGTCCCTGAGCGTTTTTTGCTCAAGGCTACAGCACTACCACTTGAGCCAAAGCTGCTTTTTTTGGTGATTAATTGGAGATAAGAGTCTCAGGGACTTTCCTGTCTAGGTTGGCTTCAAAGGCCATCCTCAGTTCTCAGCCTCCTGAGCAGCTAGCCCCTGGCACCTGCTGCAGTCTTACGTTTTAATCCAGCTTGTCATTTCATGTCTTTTGACTGAAGACATTAACATCAGTGTTAGTACTGAAAAATGTCATGATTTGTTTTTTGTTTTTGTATTTTGGGGGTTTTTTTGGTGGTGGGTCTTGAACTCTGGGCCTGGGTGCTTCCCCTGAGCTTTTCAGCTCAAGGCTAGAGCCACTTCTGGTTTTCATTGGAGATAAGAGTCTCATGGTCATTCCTGCCTGAGCTGGCTTTGAACTGAGGTCCTCAGATCTCAGCCTCCTGAGTAGCTAGGATTATAGACGTGAGCCACCAGCGCCCAGCTGGTTTATTGTTTTTATGATGCTTGCTTCTTTCATACTCCTCCTTTGCTAACCTACTCATTGGAATTTATTCTCTTCTTTATTTTCCTGTTTTCATTTCTCTTCCTCTTCTGACACTTCCATTTTTGATAAAGAAAAGGAATGGGTCTGCTTATACAACCTGTTTTCTTATCCTTCTGGAATATAACTTGTTAATATCTGAATTATTTCTCTTACATAGATGCTTTAGTCCTATGCGTTTCTCATATATACTGACATACATTTCCTCAAGTGCTTGCTTCCCTTCAAACGTCTCTCTAGTTAAAATTGATTGGGAGAAGAAAGGATCTCATACCATTTCTTTAAGTAAAAGAATTCAATTTCCAAATGTATTGACTATATAATCCAAGTGGACCAATAAAGCAGTAATAGTAATAGAAACCCAAAACACTACTAGAGATAAGTTATTAGGCAGAAATTTAGTTGTTGCTTTTATAGATCAATAAGTACAGAAACATTGTGAGCATTAAACTTCCAACATACAGGTAGATGTCATCTGTAACTTGGGAATAGACAGGCTATTCTCCTCGTCCCCTCCCCCCCCCTCCTCCTAGGGCTTGAATTCAGGGCCCAGGCACTGTCCTTGAACCCTCTCTGTGCTCCATGCTAGCACTCTACCACTTGAGCCACAGTGCCACTTCAGGCTCTATGTGATACTGAGAAATCGAACCCAGGGCTTCATGCATGCTAGGTAAGCACTCGACTATTAGGCCACATTCCCAGCCTTCTTCCTTCTTTTTTTTTTTTTTTTTGCTGGTCGTGGGGCCTGAACTTTGGGCCTGAGCGCTGTCCTTCAGCTCTTCACTCAAGGCTAGCTCTCTACCACTTGAGTCACAGTACCACTTCTGGCTTTTTCTGCTTATTTGGTGCTGAGGAATGGAACCCAGGGCCTTGTGCATACAAGGCAAGCACTCTACCCCTGAGCCACCTTCCCAGCCCCTCTTTCCTTCCTTTTATTTGTGCTAATAATTACGATTTTAGGGCAGAGATTTTCAATGTTGACTGTAATTAGTAGGCCAAGAGATTTTAGTCAACAAGGTTATAGCATTCATTGTGGAGGAGGGAAAATGGGACAAATCAAAGTCAAAATAAGTTTCTTCTGCTGGAGCTATTATTACATGAGAAGGAACAGCTTGTTCACTAATTGCACAGATGAAGTCATTTTTGTTGTAGCAATATGAAAGGCCTAACGTGAGACTCTTCCAGCTTCATCTCTCTCTGCAATATAACTGGTGACAGGTATTTAAGAACTGCCTGTTCTTCCAAAAGGTTCACTGTCTGCTGTGTATTATCAGACTGTCTATATACATAAACTGCTCCAACTGCTTTGAACTACAACAGACTCGGTGTGGTAGGCACGCCTCAGATCGTAACTCTCCCCTTTGGATTTCATAGTCATAATTTAACGTTTTGAATTGCTGTTGCTTGCTGACACTTCAAAGACAGCGAATAAGGCTTTGCCTTTTTAAACAGAGAGCATTTTTATTTGAAAACAAACTTACTTGCATCCTAAATGCAAAGAGCCTTGCAAAACATAGTAAAATACTTTACATGATGTCTCAGATCCTAGCTGCAGTTTGTTTTCATTGTATAATCGGTTCCATTTGGTGGAGAATCCTTGAGGCTATTTCACTGTTCTGTTAAATGCTAACATACACCAAAACTGGTGGAGTAATAGGAGGTTGTTGGTGTGAGGCAGGAAAGATTCATAAAATTAGGGCAAATTAAGTTAAAGGTCAGTGTGAAGATCAAACATTACAATTTCTACTATCCCACACACAAAAAAGAAAAGGAAGGCTGGGAAGCTCTGGAATTGAATCCGGGAATGTCTTTTCACCAACGTGAAAGCAAAATGATCCTTCAAGTACTCTTGTTGAGGATTTGCGATTGTTTTGAGGGTGCTCTAATAGAGCACTGGCTCTAAAATCGTTGCAGGAGAGCAGTGTTTTGCAATCATCTCTTCTGCAGAAAGGGTGAGTGTAGTTGAACATGTCAGGCAACAATTTGCCTGATATGAAAGTTATTAATATGAGACCTCTACCCTCTTCCTTTGTCTTTCTTGCTTTTTTTAATGGCCCCACAGAATGAACTCTGTCCATTTTTTTTGTTTCATTTGTTTTTATAGTATGCAAACTGCACAGAACACCATGGCTAAGTCTGCAGTAGCACTAATCTCCATGGACACACTGAAATGCAAATAAACAATTTCAGATAAGAATACATTAACCTGCTTATTCCCATTTGAAAGTCTTCCTAGTGCACCTGTTGGCAAGTTCCCTCTAAGGAAAAAGTACGAATCATAGGGAGTAGAATTATTTCATTACTGCAATAAAAAAAGTCACATGAACTCTCTGTAGTGGTTCTGTCAAATATCAGCCATATAATTTATTTTAAATTTATCAACAGCTTCTTTATTAAAAGCCAAAAGAAATATTTAAACTTTACTTTTATTTTATGGTGTATTTTATTTAATCCAATATATTTGAAATAGTATTTGATCCTAAAATAGTACAAAAAGATTAGTGGGATTTTGTCAAAAATCTCATTTATTAAGCCAACCAGACACTTGACAGTATCTCATTGGTCTATTGTCAGATGTCTGATTTTAATATCTGTCAAATATCTGGTTTAATCAGATGATGTCTTTGAAATCATATATTATTATGTCATCTTTATTATATATACCAATCCTATGTATATTATACATCATATTATTATATTGTCTTTGAAATCTGCTGTGTTTTTATACTCACAGCAAATGTGTTAGTGACATTTCAAATACTCAGTAGCACATGTGAGTAATAGCTACTATGTTACATAAAGGAATTCTGTGGGGTAGCACACGGTTATTATATATAAGAAAAAGGATTCACTTCAATGGGGATAGCCTTTGTAGTTTTTCTTTTGGTCTTGTCTAAAAGCTATGCATATTAGTCATGTAGGGCCTCATTGTGTTCCTCACAAGAATTCTTTTGCATAGGGCACTGTGCAAGGAAGCAGGTCCCCTAGCAATAGTATTGACTTCCTAGAACCTCTCAAGACCTCTGGCTAAGCAGCCCACTGCCAAAGCTGGTTCGAACCCAAGAGGGAAGCTCTTGCAATCTGGATAGGCTGAATTGAATGGTCTATGAAACCTGCACGGTTTATCAGGCACCACCATGTTACGTAGTGCTTCTCACTGGCTCAGTTTATAACCTCATTTTCTTAGTCCTTGTTTGCTTTCAAGAACACTCTGATTGTATCCATCTAATTACCTAACTGTATTCCTTCTCTCCCATACTCTTTCCACATCTTGTCAGGCCACACAGAAGTCACTTCTCACCATGTGACCATGTTGTATCATTTTTATTATGATATAATAGTATACTATCCTTTCCTATTCTTTTTTTTTCTGTTAGGTACGTTTCCCTCTTGTTTCCTCTAGTTTTGTTTTGTTTTGTCATAATCCTTCTAATCCAGTTAATGGAATCCACTATGATAGCCTAGAGTCTATTTACTCTGCAAGTTGTTGCCTTCTGACCTGAAAACCCCTTTGTTTCTAATGAAAGAAAGGAGGTATTATCGCCTTCCATGAGCATATCCAATAAATGTTCAAACTTCAAATAACATTAATATTGCACTTAAAAGTAATTTCTCAGGAAAACAACAGATTTAAAGGCTCACAGAGTTATTTGAAATGAAGACATTAACTTTTTAGTATCACCCTATGAAAAGGGAACTAAAAATGTGATATGGAAGTTTAAGCTCCTCCTGATTGGCTAAGTCTACATAAGCACTCGCTTTGTGAGTATTCATTGGCCCTCGGTACTTTTCAGTGCAATTTCCCATTCAGACCTTTTAACAGCTGAGCTACCAGATTATTGGTAGGAGGCTCATAGCTCAACGTATCCTAAACCAAACTCAACACCAGCTCTCCAAAACCTGTTCTTCTGGATTCAGGACATCATGCAGAGTCATACTCAACACGTCCTACATTGCTGCGGGCTGCAAGTAAATGGCTAAGTTTCTTACTTCAGTTGTCACCAGCATCTGTGACCAGTGTTCCTCGCAGACATTCTCCCAGCTGACATTCTAGTCAGGCCCCACTGCTTCTCAGAATCACCTCCAGCCTCATTTCCCTTCAACTCCTAAATTCTAACATCCACCAAGGTAATCTTTTTGAAGCTCTAGGCCTGACCCCTCCTAGCTAGAATAGGCTCAGTCACTCCCCATCACCTAATAAACAAAGTCCAAATTTCTCCGCCTGACTTTGAAGGCCCACCCATGCTCTGACCCCAATGTAACATCATAATGTGATCTCCTCCTCCTCCCCTACTTCCAGCGAAAATGTGCTAATCAACTCCCAAATACACCCTGTTGGTCCCAACATCTGGGTCTTATCTCTGTTGCATTTTTACTTCATATTTCTCTAACTTCTTACTCATTAAACTATGACCCCATCCTTGAAGTTTCACTCAAAACTACTGTCTCTTCCATGATGTCATTCTGGATTTCCCAGAAGGAAATAATTTTTGACCTTTGAACATGTTTTACTTTATGTTTATTATGACTCTTATGGTAGTTAACATCATTAGGAAACAACAGTTTGTGTGTATTGTGTATCAATATCCTATCAATGGTAAGAGTATGAAGTTCATTTCTTTCAATAAATACTTATTGAGTACCTATTATTTGCTAGTGCTATACGGATAGTGAACCAGGCATGAAGAATATGTATGTTGGCCAGGTGCTGGTGACTCACACCTGTAATCCTAGCTACTCAGGGGGCTGAGATCTGAGGATCACAGCTCAAAGCCAGCTTATGAGACTTTTATCTCCAATTAACTACCAGAAAACCAGAAATGGCTCTGTGGCTCAAGTGGTAGAGTGCTAACCTTGAGCTGAATTGCTCAAGGGACAGCGCCCAGACCCAGAGTGCAAGCCCCACAACTGACAAAAAAAAAAAAAAAGAATATGTATGTTGGAGGGTTATTCCACAGTACCTAGCATGTATTCCCTGTTTTGTAAGCACTCAATTTTCATTTGTTAAATGCATGAATAAAATCCCCATTTGTTTGAGAAGCATTTATCTAACAAGCTTTATTTTCAGAACAGAGTTTAAAAAAAGGCTTCATAAGCCAGGTGTTGTAGCTCACGCCTACAATCCTAGCTACTCAGGAAGCTGAGATCTGAGGATCTCAGTTCAAAGGCAGTCAAGGCAGGAAAGGCCATGAGACTCTTATCTCCAATAAACTACTAAGAAAACTGGAAGTGGCTCTATGGCTCAAGTGGTAGAGCGCTAGCCTTGAGCTGAAGAGCTGAGGGACAGCGCCTAGGCCCAGAGTTTAAGCCCCACAACCGACAAAAAATAAAAATAAAAAAGATGAAGAAGAAAGGCTTCACAGTAGCAGAACTAGGAGTTCACAATATGGATGTGCTTGATCCTTAACACCATTTTGCTGAGATCTTGGTGAGCCCTGGAACAGAGAGAGCCTTCTGCTCTCAGTTTACTTATATTTCCTTTTTTTTTTTTTTTTGGGTCCAGTCGTGGGGCCTGAACTCTGGGCCTGGGCGTTGTCCCTCAGCTCTTCAGCTCAAGGCTAGCGCTCTACCACTTGAGCCACAGCGCCACTTCTGGCTTTTTTCTGTTTGCTTATGTGGTGCTGAGGAATCGAACCCAGGGCCTTGAGCATGCAAGGCAAGCACTCTACCACTGAGCCACCTTCCCAGCCCAGTTTACTTATATTTCTAACACTAACAGACTGTTAACAAAACACTGAGCTTGGACATCTGATTGCCAAACTCAGTTTAGCAGAGAAGGGCAATTAGGAGCCTGGGTCTGTTACGTGGCATCAATGAGAGTGACAGCGAGGGAGAACCCTCAAAAGCTAAAAACAAAACAAGAATCAAAACACAACAGCAAATTTCAGCCATTTAGAATGGGGACAAACAGTTCTACCTACCTCCCAAGTGCCTGAGGGCTTCTCAGGACTTTAGCTCATTACCACTTTTAATGACAATTGGACTCATCTCCCTGGATTATGTTTATAATGTACTATTTTGGAAGTCAAGGAAGAGTAACATATTGGAAATGTTCCCACCCAAGATAATTAAAAGTAAAACTTTTGGTGTTTAAAAGGATAAATCCTCAGCCATCTATTAAACTCACTTATCCAGAACAACTCTCCTTCCTCTTACCCACTACAGCCTCTGGAGCCAGGGTTTTATTGTACATCCTTGTATTACTTCATTCATTTGCCTCAAAACATTTGTTGGCTCCCAGAATTTAGTTCAATATGCATTCAGTAAGTTTTATTCCCATTTTATTTGCACAATAAGAGGGCCAATGGAGGACACCGATTTGGAAAATCTAGACCCTGGCCTTATCCCAGAGATGCTCAAGGTCGAGTAGAGGAGATAAGGCCTCTATCCTTGAGCAAACATAAGGAAAAAATGAGAGGGCTAACATTAATCAAGATGAAATGTAATGATTAACTGCGTTGTTACAGGGCAACTCCTGTGTACAATTACTTACCGATAATAATTCCTTTATTGAGACGCAAATAAGTGGGTGGGAAAACACAGGAAGCAATGGATTGTGAGGGAAAGAACCAGGGCAAATCAGCAAAGACTTCTTACAGATGAGCCTTCAACTAGAAGTGAAAGACTTGGGGAGGTCATTTTGGGTAAAGAAACAAGTATAAGAGGACTACATACCAGAGGCAAGAAGGAGCAGATAGCATTCAGGAAATGGTAAGGAGCCATCCTCGCAGAGAGGGGGCCCTGCTTGGGAATAATAAGAGATAAGTCTGGAGCAGTTCCACCGTTTTGTAGAAATCCCTGAGACTTTCTAAGGTCAGATCTCTTCATCTGCTCAGGCTGCCATAACAAAATACCATGGTGGCTTAAACAGCAGAGATTTATTTCTTACCATTCTGGAGGCTGGGAAACACAAGGTCAAGGTAGTGAGTGATTTGGCTTTCTGATGAAGTCTCTTGGTTTTCAGCTGACAGCCTTCTCACTGTGTCCTCACACGGCAGAGAGAGAGAGGTCTCTGATGTCTGATTCCCTCCAGAGAGAGAGAGGTCTCTGATGTCTGATTCCCTCCGGAAGGCCCCACCCTCACGACCTCAACTAACCCTAATTGCCTTCAAATGGCCCTGCCTCCAAATACCAGCACACTGAAGGTGAAGGCCCAAGAGAATTTGAGGGGGCCATAAATATTTGCACCAGAACAGATCATATGGAACATTATTTTTCTTTAATCCGAAATCAACGTTGATGTTTTCCTATCGTGTCATTTTGCTCGAGTTTATGTCCCAGCCACTTCACAGATAAGACCCTGGGAAATGTCAAGCCTTCCTTTGGCTAGCAGCTCTGGAGGACCTTACTTCTAGAACTTACCACCTACTGTTATAGAAGCTTTGGGTGATGGTCAGTGGATTTATAGGTAATTGAGCATTAGTACACACACACACACACACACACACACACACACACACACACACTTTCTAAAGCTTGTTAACTGGTAATGATTGGAAATCTATTAGCCTGTTAAAATGAGACTCTGAAAACTATACTTTTCTCTTTCTCAGAGCTGAGTAGCAGTGGCTCATTTTTGTGATTCTAGGTGCTCAGGAGGCTGAGATCTGAGGAGCTGAGGTTCAAAGCTAACCAGGACAGAGAGGGCCATGCAACTCTTATCTGCAATTAACCACCAAGATGTCAGAAGTAGAGCTGTGCTCAAATGGTAGAGCACCAGTCTTGAGCAAAAAAGAAGAGACAGTGCCTTGTCCTTGAGTTCAAGCCTCAGTACTGGCATACAAACACATACACACACATACACACACACACACACACACACACACACACACACACAAATCTCAGAGAATAAGGCAACTTTTCCCTAGGACCAGCCCAGTACCTACCAACAAGATGAGGTTTACTATTAAATAAACAATAGAAAAAGCATTTCAAGGAGAAATAATTTCATTTGGTAACAAGGCTAAAGAAAAATCATATATTACTCAAAATAAACATGGTCTGAATTGGCTAGGATCTTTGCAACCGGTAGATCATGACTTTTTAACAAACTAAAAACAAACCACAAAATTAGAGATTTTTAAAGTCATTCTTTTATGGACGTGTTCGTTGTAAATCCAATACACATATCCTGTTGAATTGGCTGCTTTGTATAACTGAGAGCCAATTTCAATGTTCACATGACAATGAAAATTGCAAGCTGAAATTTATTAATATGTCACGTTGGCAGAACACCAGTCCTCTTAATAGCAAAATATGAAGAGAAAGGATATTAGTCTCCAAAGATTTGAGTTTGCTTTTGAAAGTAAACTGATGCTCTTAAAAAAAAAAAGTACATAGGGTTGGGATGAGCCCTTTGCTCACAAGTGCAATGTCCTAGGTCCGATCCCCAGTACCCAAAAAGAAAACACACACAAGAAAAGGAAGCATATCTATAGAATTATAAAGCAATTTAAGTGAAAAATAATTCACAGAACAGGTCAAACACAATTTTACTGTGGTGTTTAGTAGAAGTGTCTGTTAAAGGATTTAACCTGAGCAATTGAAATCGTGAACCACGGCGAATCCACTGTCAGATGACTCCTTATCTAGACAACCAGACGTACTGGTGAGGCCATAACACAGTGCTTTTGATCAGATGGACCCTGAGAAAAGAAACAACTTCCTTTTTAGTACCGATGGCTGTCATTTATTACCAGGTATCTGCAGCACTGCCATTAATTTTAGACATTAATGTAGACATTCTTTTTTTTTTTTTTTTTTTTTTCGGTCGTGGGGCCTGAACTCTGGGCCTGGGCGCTGTCCCTCAGCTCTTCAGCTTAAGGTCAGTGCTCTACCGCTCGAGCTACAGCGCCACTTCCGGTTTTCTGGTGGTTTATTGGAGATAGGAGTCTCACGGTCTCTCCTGCCCGGGCTGGCTTTGAACTGAGATCCTCAGATCTCAGCCTTCTGAGTAGCTAGGATTACAGGTGTGAGCCACCAGCGCCCGGCTTGTAGACATTCTTTTATCTAATCCTTAAAAAGCCCATATATAGTAGATGAGGAAACTAAACTTCAATATATTTGAAGAAAATTACCCCCAAACAACAAGCATTTAACTGGAAAAGTAGGACTTGAGCCCAAGCCTATGTAACTTCAGGGACTGCTTTTAATCACTCCATTTTCTTCCACTGTTCCTCAAAAGGTGAGCTGTGAGCAGACACTACCAGCATCACCTGAGAATGTGCTGGAGGTCAAAATCCCAACCCCTACTTAGCCCTTCTGAATTAAAGTCTCTGCTTGTGGGATCTAGGATTCTGTTTTAACCAGCTCTCCAGGACATTATGATGTGCACAGAAGATAATCATATCTCTGTTTCTTCAACTTTAGCAAAGGTGTACACTATTTCTTACAGATGCTTCTAGAACCCAGAAAATATAATATCTGTTCCTTTGTTTGAGTATGTGGACAAGAGTCTCTATGCCTTTGGTGACAACCTGAAAGGAGAAGATGGAAAGTGACCTCTAAGGACAAAGACATGAGGACATTTTTATATACCAGAAAATATGAACAAAGGCTACTGTGATTGGAATTCATCCAAGACCTGAATATACATATTGATTTGGTATTAAAATGGAGATCCATTTAGCTCATTATAAGCTTTAACAGATAGATCTTTTTAATATAATCTGAGAAACAAATGTCTTGCCAAGAGGACGAGAAAAAGTCAAGAACAACCATGCTGGGGTGCTGAGACTGACGTGAAATATAATAGATGAAAGTGGCCATCGGAATTCCAGTCTTGTGCTGTGAGCGACTACCTTGCCAAATAATGAAATGTATCAACATTAATGCTAAGCGGTCACTGGCATGGTACAGACATTGAAATTGCCTAAGCAAAGTTCATAGTGGTGTAATAGGTGAACTGAAGACAGTCTCTTTCAAACAAAAATTCGTTCCAAACTCCTTGATGAGAAAGATTCAGGACAAGCACCAATTTATTCATATTCATATATGGCTGAAATTGATTTTTATATCCCTAGGATTTTAAGACTCTTCTTAGTGGTTGAGAACTGATGTACAGCTGTGAGAAGTTGGCATAATCTGAAGCCAATATTTATGCTTTCCCGACAGAAAAAAATGAGAGTTCTCGCTCTGTTTTCTATCTTACTTTTGTCAAAAACCTGGCAACCCGGTTTTATAATACATGCCTCTTCAAAATATTGCTAAGTTGTTGCTCACCATTTTGTAGTTTATTTCAAAGCTGGTTTTGAAATCATATTATTAAATCTCAGAAGCCCATGAAGTAGAGAATAATAGGGAAGATTTTTCAATTGTTTTGTTTTTTTAAAAAAAAACTTTACTTGAAATTGAAAACTATTTGAGTCAAGATTTTATTCTCAAAGTGTATGTCCCTGAATTGCCCTCAGATGGCTTTAAGCAAATAGTTAAATCCTATTACACAGTCTGTTGTGGCTTAGGTCTCAGTTCACACATAGCCCTTGTTTATAGAGGTATGTGGAAGTTTGTGTAGAATCTTGGTAGTCCTATAGGCTTGCTATTTGATTTCTTATTTTGAGGCTGGTACTGTAGCTTAAACTAGGAGCTTTTTGCTTTTGCTCAGGTTTTTCTTTCAAAGCCAGTACTCTATCATTTGAGTCTTGCTGGCCTTTTGCTAGTTAATAGGAGATAAGAGTCTGTTAAGCTGGTGGCCAGTGGCTCACGCCTGTAATCCTAGCTACTCAGGAGGCTGAGATCTGAGGATTGCAGTTCAAAGCCAGCCTGGGCAGGAAGTCTGTGAGACTCTTATCTCCAATTAACCACCCAGAAAAATGGGAAGTGGTGCTGTGGCTCAAGTGATAGAGCACTAGCCTTGGGTTCTGGCTGAAGAACTGAGGGACAGCACCCAGGCCCAGAGTGCAAACCCCCACGACCAACCAAAAAAAAAAAAAAAAAAGAGTCTCAGAATTGCCCAAGCTTTTCTTTGAAATACAATCCTCAGATCTCAGCTTCCAGAGTAGCTAATATTACAGACATGAGCCACCAAAATCCAGCAGCGATTCCATTTTTCTCTAAAAGAAGATTGATCCCTACTCCTACCAGCAGCCCTCTAGAATCTCTAGAGGCTCTGTGTGTGCACAAGCGCACACACATGCATGCTTGTGCATGCTAGTGCTGGGGCTTGAACTCAGGGCCCAGGCTTTTCTGCTTAATGCTGGTGCTCTGCCACTTGAGCCACAACTTTACTTCCTATGTCTAGCTTCTTTTTTTTAATTTAATTTTATTGTCAAGGTGATGTACAGAGGGGTTACAGTTACATACATAAGGTAGTGAGCACATTTTATGTCTAGATTCTTTAACTTTGCTTATTTATTCCTCTTAACTGTTTCTCTAGTATATTGAGGTACTACTAGGGGCAAACATTTTTCTCATTTTTCTAGCTTTGGCCTTGGATGTGTCATTTTAGTCTCTTGACTGTTGTCTTTGAACTGAAAGATGCCCTTGTAACTTTGGGTCTTCTACCTTTTAGAAATTATATTATAATCCCTTGTTCTCAGATTTATGAACAATCTTCATCGTATAAAGATCAGCATTAGTCTCGCCTAGACCATGATAGTACATGACTTCTGTCCTTGAGAATTTTGAAGCAAAATAGAGCTTTCATACAACTCCACAGCTGATAGCAAAGGAGGAATAAAATAGAGGAGAAAAATTTTATAGCCTACATTAGATTTGATTAACTATCTGTCTGTTCTAATGAAGCCTTTTGAAAGGCTTCAGGACTAGATAATATTCATCTGTGTGTCTCTGGTCTCTATGCCAGAGGCTAGCCTAGTGCAGGAGTTATAAAGTGTAAGAAGTGCAGACAACAAATTACTTCTGACCAAGTTGTTTGATAGTCACGGTATGAGTCCAGGAGAGTCAGCTTGCATTGTACTTATTGTAGATATTCCTGGAGTTGTGTCCCACACAATCTGCACAGGTCCCTGTGGCAGTCCTGGGGAAGAAAACAGTCGGAAAATGCCTTCACAAGACCACCGCAGCTGCACTGGGCTTTGATGTTTGTACATGTGCCAAGGAGGGAGTAGGACCATTCCTGACTGAAGAAAGGCCCTGTGCAGAAGCCCAGGGCCATGGAAAAGCAGCTCCTAGACCAGGTAGCTGGTCATGCTGCTGAGAAAAGGCGATCGTGGATGAAAATCAGAGCTCTTACTTAGCCATTCAGTGGTGGAGGATGCAGACGGCTACACTGAGTAGGAAGCTCTTTGGGAGGAACGTTCAGGCGTTCCGGCTCATTTTGATGGAGAGTGATAATGTGAGCTGACGCATGTTGCAGGAGCTCACTCTGGCGTTCGTGGGAAAGATGGGCTGAGGAAATGAAAAGCAGACACCACCTGGGAGACCATCAGCCTCGTGCTGCCAAGAGACAATAAGGTCCAAAGTGAGATAATGGCGAATTAGACAGAGAGGAAAAATAAAGGATCTGCTGCATTATTGACTGTTCCATGTAAGGAATGGAAATGAAAAATAATTCAAAGAGTGAATTTATCATGCTTGTGTAAGCAGGACATACCCGTAAATACTTGGACCAGAGATCAAGAAAGAGAAAAGATGAAGACTTCTGAACTCTCAACCCATGGAGAGTGATTTAATTCATAGAGGCCAGGTAGGCAGCTAGGTTCAATGATTCTTAGGCCTCCGTGCTGTTATAATGGCAGAAGAAGCAAGCAAGCTTGAGTAGGACAGAGAAAGGATAAGAGGCCTTCCCAGAGCCCGCTTCTTGATACAGCGTCAGTACCAAGTACTTTCCAACATCAGTTTGGGATAGACCATAATACTTGATAATTTCTTTGATTCTTTTCTTTGGGATAGCAATCTAGAATCACATCAAATTGTACCAAAAAATAATGTATCTCATTGTGATATTTTCATGATGCATATCAACTAGCTCTTACTGTGCAACAAATCAACCTCAAACTCAATGGCTTTCTTTTCTTTCTTTCTTTCTTTTTGCTTTTTTTTTTCCAGGGCTGAGGACCGAACCCAGGGCTTTGCGCGCGCCCTGCGGGCGCCCTTCTGCTGGGCTAAACCACCAGCCCCTCTTTCTTTCTTTTTTATCGGTCATGGGGCTTGAACTTGGAGCCTGGTCACTATCCTTGAGCTCTTCAGCCACTTCTGGTTTTCTGGTGTTTAAGTGGAGATACAAGTCTCACAGACTTTCCTGCTCAAGACTGGCTTTGAACAATGATCCTCAGATCTCAGCCTCTTGAGTAGCTAGGATTATAGGAGTGAGCCACCAGCACCGGCTTCTCACCATCTTCTTCCACTAGAGCAAAAAGACGTTCATTTCTATTCTTTTAGAATCCAGTCTTAGGTATTTTGTTATCATGGACTGGACTTAAGATACCCATGCTCATCTGCTACAGTACTGGTAAAATTCTAGTGGGGCAAGCAGAGATACACTCTCGAGGCCTGGGCTTAGAAGTGATTCCATCACTTCATAACTTCTATGGCCACAGCAAATGACAAGGGCAGCTGGATTCAAGAATAGTTTACCCAAGATGGGAGTTGATGCAGGTAGGAACAAAGGACCGGGGCTACCTGTGCAGTTAATCGATCATAGAGTATAGAGAGCACAGTATGCGGAGACACGAGATGACTGTCAGATGCCTTCCTGGCTGTCACTCTGTGACCTTCGATCTCTGGACCTCGGACTTCTTAGCACTAAATTCTGTACTAGTATGCAAAAAAAAAAAAAAGCCACATTCTGCTCTTGTTTGCATTCAACACATGTTTATTTTCTTGAAATAGTTTTTAACAAGACTTGAAAACACTGTCTGTTTTCTAATGTGGTATTACTTGGGGGCCAACATAAAGGAAAACATCTGCTTTTATTTCATTCCCTTGACAGGGATTCTAAATATTTGTAATTTACATGAAAAAAAATGACAACAGTCATACTGTGTTTCTCTAAAACGCGAAGAAGACAAAAGGTTTTGCAAATAAAATGATAGAAGCCACCTTCATAAGAAAATAATCTGAGATGGTATTTGCCCAGAAAAAAAAAAACTCAAAAGAAAAATCCCCAAGTCCTTGCCTTTGCCAGAAAATACTGGTAGAGAGGTCATGTACGAGAGATTTAGGTTCATGAGCTTTCTAGAAAGTATTATGTAGAAGGTTATGGTACGTGGGCTTTCTATATGTTTGTCTCTTTCCTATTGAAGCTAGAAAGATGTTTCTGGGCCCAGCCATCGGCATGATTTACAAGCATCATCTTCATCTTCCCCACTCAGGCCTCCAAGAGAACTCTCTCAGCATCCCCGGTCAGCAAGGCCAAGGCTCCAAACAGAATTTGCACAGCTTCGATTGGGTTTCCTGAGCATCTCCATTCTTTGCAATCTATTTCTCAGCGCTATTCTGGGACACATGCAGATAGGAAGCAAAGGTGTTCCGGTCACCAAATCAATTAGTCAACAGCCTTCTTATTTCCAAATCACTTCAGCCTTCTCCCATCTCTAGCTCTGCTTTCTGCTCATTCTCATCCCTATTTTCCTTCCTCCTATTTTCTTCTTCTCTTCCTATTCAGACATTAATCAGATATCAGTAAAGGTAAATTCTGCCTCTTTTTAGAAATGTCTGCAGGGGCCGGGAATTTGGCTTAGTGGTAGAGTGCTTGCCTAGCATGCACATAAACAGAAAAAGCCAAAAGTGGCACTGTGGCTCAAGTGGTAAAGTACTAGTTTGAGTAAAAAGAAAGAAGCTTAAGGACAGTGTTTAGGCCCTTAGTTCAAGCCCCATGACTGGCAAAAAAAAAAAAATAGTGTCCACTGTCAATTCTGGGTCTCTCTATACAGGCATGGTTTACTTGACCAAGACATATATGTGCTTAAAGGATTCATAGTTCAATAATTCGTAATTCAATACCCTGCCTTCTTCATACCCCTGGCATATTCTAGCATAGCTAGAATTCTGGGGGGAAAAGATCACAGTTAAGTTTAACCTTCATATCTGCAACTTTTTTGATACCTCAGGATATAAAATTTATCCTGCATTACGTTGGGAGGAAGGGCATGAAAATATACTTATTTTTTATTTTTATTTTCCCGTTCATGATCTTTACAGCTTTTTACTTTTGTGCTTGTGCTGGTCAGTTTTGCATCACAATAACAATATATCTGAGTTGATTATGAAGAGAAAAGGTTTACTTTGAAAGAATGAAGATCGAACTCAGGACCGCACGCATAGCCAGCAAGTGCTCTGTCTATGACATCACTGAGAAGTTTATTTGGGAACTTACAGTCCGTGATCCATTTACCCTACTGTTTTGGAGCCTGTGTCAGAAATATGTGGTAGAACTAACGTGCTTACCTCCTAGTTAGGAAGCAGAAAACTAAGAAGGAAAGTTCCAGACTTACAATCCCCTTCAATGTTATACCACCAGTGCCCTATGGACCTTCCATTAAGCTCTACCTACTAAAGATCCCACCACTTCCCAATAGATCTTCAGCAGACATTCACTATCCAAACTGTAGGAGTATTGCTCTTTCCTTTGAAACCATATTGCTCTTTATGAATTTTCCATAGGCACCTATATCGAGTTGTATAATTTCACGTGCATGTATAAAGCCCAGTGATTGAGTACATGGAGTTTAAAATCAGAATTATGTGGTTAGAATTAATTCTGGCACTGAGTTAGGAAGGCAAGGCATTTGTGGCAGTCTCCAATCATATCTCATCAACACCTCCTATGCCTCTGTTGAAAGGTGAAACTTTTTCCCCACTTCTTAAATCTTGATTAGCACCACACCCCAGTGGCTCACAATGATAATCCTGTCGATCTGAGGACCCTGGTTTGAAGCCAACTTGGCAAGAAAAGTTATCTCCAATTAACCCCCAAAAGCCAAAAATAGAACGGTGGCTCAAGTCCTAGAGTGCTAGCTTTGAGCTAAAAAAGCTCAGGGACAGTCCTAGGCCCAGAGTTCAAGCCCCAGGATGGGCATACATACAAACACACACAAAATATCTTGCTTAACCTATAACAGTTCTTTAAAAGACTGGGAAGCTACAGTTTCTTTCCTGTTGTAATGCTCAATTTTGAGCACAGTCGCCATCCTGTAAGACATATATACGCTAGGCCCCTGCCAACAGCCAGCACCACTCAGGTAAGTGAACCACTTTGATGTTCCAGCCCAGTACAGCCTTCAGATAAAGGAAGCCCTGGCAGTACCATGGAAACAGAATAATTGCCCTGCTGAGCCCAGTCAACTCACAGAACTATGAGATCTGACATGATGGTGGTCATTCTTAGTGGCTAAGCTTTGAGATGATTTGTTGTTCAGCAATAGGCAGCTGAAACAATATTTAATGTCACTGAAATTTGGTTTAATTCTTCATAGAATAGTAGTATCAGTCTTGTAAGACTTCTTGAAGATCAAATGAGGTGACAGGTATAGTATGATAAGTGCTTAGAGCTACTATTGTCATTCGTTATGCTATATGATGCTAGTTATTGTTATGCATGCTTTTAGCACCCAAGAAATGGTTCTGTCATAATTTTAAGAAGCCAGGCGCCAATGGTTCACACCTGTAATCCTAGCTACTTAGGAGACTAAGATCTGAGGACTGTAGTTCAAAGCCAGCCTTGGGAAGGCTTTGAAACTCTTATCTCCAATAAACCACCAGAAAACTGAAAGTGGCACTGTGGCTCAAGTGTTAGAGCTTTCACCTTGAGCTGAAGAGCTGAGGGACAGCACCCAGGCCCAGAGTTCAAGCCTCATGAATGACCAAAAAAAAAAAGGGTCCAGGAAGAGATATGAGTGCAGATGGTAACAGCAGAGAAACTAGACAGAGCTAACAGTAGGTTAGTAGGTTTTCACGTATATAATCTCACGTGATCTCGCAGAAAGCTTTCAAGACACATAGGTATATCCTTATCTTTGACTAGGGGTTCCAAGGGACCCAGTACACTAGGTCTTACCACTAGGGGCAGTGTTAGCAGGCTTTACCCCTGCAGGCTACTGGCTGGATGGCTGGCTGCAAAGCCCACCCTTTTTTCCCCTCCCTTCCCACACACTTCCTGAAATCTTTGGTGTAGTTACTGTTTTCTGTGGGAAATGACATCATCTATCCAACTCAACCAATATTTGACCTCTGACAAGGACATGGAGAAGTTAATAACATCTCCCAAGGCACTTCACTTCTATGAAGAAAATTAGTATAAATCTAGTACAAAGGAATCTAGATAAATCCTTGAACAGATTTAGTTGTTTTTAGCCTATGTCACTTTCCCATTATGAAATGCTGGCCTTCCCTTTCTTTTCCTCTAACCTATCACCTTTAACCTTTCCAGAAGAGCTGTCTCTCATGGCTGTACATCATTGCTGCCTTTCACGCGAACAGCCAATTGTGTGATGAAGGTCAGTATAAATCTGATAAGAAAACTGAAAACGAGGTCCCCCTCAAACCAGGCCTCTCACATCTTGGCTGAAAACTCACCGCAGATCTGCATCTAATCATGAAATGTTCCTCAAGTCTGGAGCACTCAGCCCATTCCCGCCTTCTCAATCTTAAGTGCCTCCTTCCCATGCTCCTTCTTTTCCTTTCCCCAGTCTCTTGCAAAATCCTGTTCCAAAATGTCAGTCAACCATCAGCTAATGGGATGAGAAGTTGCCTAACAATCACCAAATCCTCCTGCTCCTGGCCCAGGGCCCCCCCCCCATGACTCTAATGTCCCAAGGTGACCTCCCAGCCTCCATGACGTAAGAAGACCTTTCAGAACAGCTTTATAAATGGAGAAACTCATTCGTTATTTTTTTTTCCCTAAAGACTAAGAACATGTTATGAACAAGGAAATTGTTGGTACAGCATTGGCCGTGACGCTGAAACTCGAACATTGAACCATTAATTTGAGCATAATATAAACAGCTTTCATTGTACAGATTTTTAGGAATATGATATGAAGAGTCTGTTGTTTTTTAATTCTAGACTGTTCTTCCTCCTACCACTTTCCCTGCTACCCTTTTCTGGCCCTCCCACTGTGAGCCGGCATTCTCCTTACACCCTCCCCACTGTCTCTCCCAGTGGAGAACAAATGAGCTCCCTCTCTGACCCGCTTCATGTGCTTGCCTTGCCTGCATTTCTTCTGGTTTCTTATTGTGTTGCTGACACATATTTCTAAAAGTTCCATTACATTGGGGTTTTTTTTTTCCCCTTCACCCTCCAGAAAAACTGACATTTCCAAGGAATATGGTGTTTTTTGTTTGTTTAAAGAAGTAAGATTCCCTCTAGTTCTTTGTCCTCTTTCACAATTGCAACCATGTAATCCGTAAGGAATCCATTAATGTGTAAGAGGCTTTGAAGCCACTCGATGTGTGTATGTGTATACTTGTGTGTGTGTGTGCATATGTGTGTGTGTGTGTGTTGGTTATTTTCTCTTCCTCTCAGAACCTTGTGGCTGCCAACCACTGATTTAGGAATGTTTAGGGGTATATGCCAACTCAATAATCAGAATCGTTTTGGTACTGGGAACCCAACCTCAGTCTCTGTAGACCAGTGGAATTTATTGCTTGCTCCAGTTGATTAAGTAATAGTACCAACAACATTTTGAATAAAGAAAAGTCTGATAAGAGGTGATAGAATGTCCGCATAATTCATAAAAAAAAACATGCTTGTTTTGAATCTGCAGTAGAAAAGCACAAATAGCCCGTAGTCGTGGTCTCCTCGCCTTGACCTGTAGCGAAGTCTGATTCATAGCTCACTTCAGGAAAGACACTCAATAGACACTGCCAGCTTGCTGCTGCCTACACATCCCTGTTTCCAGTCCACAAATATGTATCTAGGACCCACTGTGGAGCCACACACTCTGCTAAGCATTAGAACATAGCAGAGAAGAAGATAAACATAACTCCTGCCACATGACTCTCCCTGAAGGAAGATACCTTGCCTGTGTAAATTACTTCTTGAGACAGTGGAGGCACACACAAAAAAGACGAATGGCGGGCTGGGAAGGTGGCTCAGTGGTAGAGCGCTTGCCTTGTACGCATGAGGCCCTGGGTTCGATTCCTCAGACCACATAAGCAAAAAGAAAAAGGCCAGAAGTGGCGCTGTGGCTCAAGTGGTAGAGCGCTAGCCTTGAGCTGAAGAGCTGAGGGACAGCGCCCAGGCCCAGAGTTCAGGCCCCAGGACCGGACCCAAAAAAAAAAAAAAAAAGAGGAATGGTGAAGACTTGGGAACTTTAGCATCTGATTAAACTGTGGCTGATTCCAGACTATCCTACTCCAACCTATTTTATCTTGAACAATGTACACAGCCTTGCTAAACTGACAAACCCTTATCACAGTAGTAATTACTTCATCTGGTTCTTTTGAGTGTTAAACATATAAATGTATATTCACATATAAATATATATTTATGTGCATACATATTATACATACATATATGTTTGCATGTATGTATTTATATATTTATTATGTATATATATGTACATATATATATATATATGTACATCCTTGCCAGGTGGCTTACACCTATAATCCTGGCTACTCAGGAGGCTGATATCTGAGGATCCTGCTGTTCAGCCCTGCGAAGGAAAGTCTTGTAAGACTCTTATTTTCAATAAACCACCAAAGAGGCAGAAATGGAGCTGTGGCTCCAGTGATAGAGTGCTAGCCTAGAACAAAAGAGCTCAGGACCAGTGTCCAGGCCCTGAGTTCAAGCCTCACAACCACCCTCACCAACAGTAACAACAAAAATCCTTGTACAGTTTTAGCAAAGTGCCTAGCTAATAGCCAGAAGTATTGTAGTAATCTAATCATCAGAGTAAGTGGGCCAACTTGACTTTCACCGGAAACGACTGTTTCCTCTTCCTGGGCATAGCAAAACTTCATGGGTCCAATCAACACCGGGAAGTCACAGATTTATCTCACCTGAGATTCTCTTGCCTTTGCTCTTTGATGCCTCTACTTCTGACTTCCCAGCAGGCCTACACTTTGTTGTTGGTCCCACTGAGGCGGGGATCCCTCCATTCCCCTTACTGTTTGGAGAACCTGCCAGCAGTCACTGTGGCTGCGGAAGCCAACCATTCTGTTGCCACAGAATGACTATTGGCCTTGACCACTCCCATCCACTCTTGTCTTGAGTATCAGTAGACCTGGAACTTGCAGTAAATCCTTACCATTCACAAGAAATCCACCTTGATGATGGATTCTGGGTTGTTTATCCCCTGAGGACAGTCTTGGTTTCACACATTTTTCTCTAGAAGAGCACACAACAGTGAATGATATAGCTGCCATATGCCCAATGGTTGAGGCTGAGACGCCATGAGTCCCTCCCACAAATGCCCATGACCTTCTTTTTGGCACATGGAACAAATTTTTACTAAACTGAGATTTGGGGCAGAAACCGATGTCCCAGACAGGTCATTCTGTTGCTGTGCATCCCCTGAGCTGCCTTCTCTACCCAGGATGAGAGAGAAGTTGGCTTGTGCATTCTAAGGATTCAGATGCAAAAAAAAAAAAAACCTTGATGGTCTGTTTGTCCACTCCCTCCTGTAACCAAGACAGGCACCAAGATTCCCATGATCCCATAATCCCATTCACGCCTAGGGGACCTTACCACAGACAATGAAAAAGAACAAATATAAATAAAAATATGAATTTCCTCCAAATAATGGTTCTAGTCATGCAATAGTTACCCATTTTCTTACATAGTGCCAGAAGAAAAACAAATTTTGATCACCTTCTTGGTAGTTGATTCAGAACTTCACCAAGCCAATCTGCATTAGCTATTAATTCAAGGAAAGGATGAACTAATATCAGAGGCTCATCTCTGGATGCTCCATCTTCTAAGGAGATTGCTTCCTCAGACTTCTTCAAGCTGATATTATACAGGGCGTCACACATACTAGCATCTTTTTCCTATAACTATGTAGCACAACACAGGAGCAGTTGCCTAGTCCTGAAACCATGGGGAAGGTACATTGAACCCTGGCTGGCCATGCACATGTCTCTTTTTGGACAATTGGAAACAGAGCTCCAGTTACCAATGCTTCTGCTCTCTTTCCACATGGACACTGCCCCAGGGAATCTTACTTCTCTTTCTGTCATTTGTTGCCAGTTTAAGTTTACGCTGCCTTAGATCCCAGCAGATAGGCTGGCATGTAGGTGTGAGGCACTCAAGGTCCCTATTTGTGAAGAATTCACAGTCATGAAAAAGAAAAATCAAAGGCAATATTAGATACAAATGCACTTACTGATACTGATGTAAGAAGTGGCTTTGCAGCTGGGCACCAGTGGCTCACACTTATAATCCTAGCTTCTCAGGAGGCTGAGCTCTGAGGATCGTGGCTCAAAGCTTGCCTGGGCAGGACTGTCAAAACAACAACAACAATAATAATAATAATGGGATTGGGGCCCTTATAAAAAGAGGCCCCAGGAACTCTCTGGCCCTTCCCATACATGATAACATAGTGAGAAGACACCAGAAATGGATTAGGAAGAAACTCCCATATCGAGTCTGCTATGGTCTTGACCTTGAATTTCCTACTTTCAGACCCGTGAGAAATAAGTTTCTGTTCTTTATAAGCCACCCAGGTGGTGGCATATTTTTATAGCAGCCTGAATGGCCTGGATCACAGGAGATACTCACTAAAATAGAACTAATTTGTGTAGAAAGAGTGGCACGCAACTCTATACTTACATTGATTTATGAAAAATTACAGAAAATCCTAAATGTGTGCTATACCCAAGAGTAATGTCTCAACATGAGAAGAAATTCCCCAATGGTTGAAAACATTACTGTTGAACTGAGATTCTGTCCTCTGGTTCTTTCCTACCAAAGAGTGCAGGGCTAGCTGGACACCAGTAGCTCACATCTATAATCCTGGCTACTCAGGAAACTGAAATCTACAGATTGTGGTTCAAAGCCAGCTCAGGCAGGAATGTGCATGAGACTCTTTATCTCCAATAAACTACTCAGAAAAAGCCTGAAATGGTGCTGTGATCAAGTGGTAGAGTGCTGGCCTTGAGCACAAAGAGGCCCAGAGACAGCACCCACGCCCTGAGTTCAAGCCCCAGGACTGGCCCAAAACAAAACCAAACCAAAGTGCTGGGCTGAAGGGGAAAGGAAGAAGGAGCCACACTTTTATTTCAAAGACACTATCCAGCCACAAAGCTTAGAGGAAGGTGGTCATTTTTGCTAAGTGATCTTTCCAGAAGTTCTTCTTTGTATAATTTGTATGTGGCAGCAGAATGCAAAGCCTTCCAGAACTTGATAGTGTGGTGTAGTCATGTATTAATAAATGGAAGCCTCCATTCCCCAGGTGGAAGTGGCTATTTCCTGAAAATCTCAGACTTAATTTGGACTCTGGCCTTGGGTCTCCTACCAGGGGGTAACCAAAGACCTTCAGAGAATATGGTATATATATAGTATATATGATGATTGCATGTTTTGAGGTTTGTTTGTTTTTGTTTTTGTTTTTTGGATTTGAATTTAAGGTCTTGTGCTTGCTGTGCAAGTGTCCTACCACTTGAGCCATACCCACAGTTCTTTTACTTTTTAAAATTTGTTTTTTTCAGTCCTAGGGCTTGAACTCGGGGCCTAGATATTGTCCCCAAGCCTCTTTGTGCTGAAGCAGCCCCCAGGCTGGCTTCAAACTACCATCCTCAGATCTCAGCCTCCTGAGTAGCTAGGATTACAGGTTTGGAAATCTGGTTTATTTTCATTAACCAATATTCTGTGATACTTTTTCTACACCACACATCAGGGGTTCTACAGATGGGACTCCAGCCTCTGAGGACCATCTATTCTCATGGTGAAGACAAATGTAAACAGCTCTTTGATGAAGTCCATTGTGCAGAGTGCCAAGAGAGAAGTAAGAATTGTAGAGGAAAAGCCCTGGGCAGTATCTTAGGGGATGAGTAGAAGTTTCCCAAGAGCAATGGGTGTTGAAAGGGCCATGTGGGCTGAGAAACAGCATGGGCAAAGATTCAGATGTAGAAAGTAGCATGTCGTGTGCTGGTAGTCATTCAAGAAATGCACCATAGATGGGAGAAGAAAAAAAATTCAGAAAAGGGAATTCAGAAGCATCTTGGGAATGACAAGGGAATGTTATGTGATGTGGCCTCCCACATTCTGTACGGGTGAAATGAAAAACAGATGGGAAATATATTTCCCTACATGGCCCAAGTAAGGCTCGCAGAGAGGGGAGAGGGGGAAAAAAAACCTCATTCAGATCTGAGGAGCCTACAGAGTCCTTACTTCTAACCCTTGGTGATGGCCTACTTGGTATATGGTCCATACTTCCTTCCATGACCTGTACCCACAGCCAAGAACAAGAAGTCTAGCTCATATCCTTCCAGTGGAGGAGAAAATTCCTCATCTCTTGCACAAGGATAGCAATTGGAACAATTTTAAAATAAATAGAGTCTCCTTTTATCAGTGTGGTACAGCCATCTTGGAGTGGATAATCTCAAACAGCTCTGGCTTCCGATTGGTATAAAGATTATCTAGAAGGCATACAAGGATCCAATGAAGGCCAGAAAAGTGATGATGATGTTGGGAAGTACTGCAGAAGGGTCACCAATGTGGAAGCTTGCAGGACAAATCACCTGAACAGGGGAGCAAATCTCATGTTCTCTTTAAGAAATATATATAACCCCAGAGAGCTAAGTTAACTTGGAAACCCCTAGATCCTGACTGATCTTCATGATTAAAATAACCTAGAAGGGTATAGCCACAGATGTATCAGAAGTATGAGTAGCAACCAGGTGGACAGAAAAATAATTTCTTCAAAGATCATGTGGATCCAGAGATCCACACAAGACCTCCACACATACCCAAATACCACCTACCCACCGTCATAGCAACACAATAAGCAAATCCAGGCACTATGAGCCAGCTGGAGTACAAAAACAGGGAGGGGACGGTGAAATGTACAGATTTTAATTTCCTTGTTATTCATCAAGTGAAGAACAATATTCCTTATTCTCCTAAGGAGGATTAGGTAATTTATAGAAAAATTAGCTGTATTTTCTTTGGATAAATAAGCATATTGTGTGTAAATGATCACCCCTCTGTGTGTGGTTTTAAGAATATCCCTGGCCCAGGTTTAGGGATATGGAACAAATTTATTTTAATTCAGAATAAGGACCCTATGGTGGTTAATGGCTTCTGAATCATGCCATATTCCCTGCCAGAACTAAAACTTTCTCTCGCATGTTCAGTGGAAGAGATTACATCCTTTCTTAAATGTGCTCAGGCTTAAAGAAGTGAACAATTCTTGGTACATCTTCAGAAAATGGGGACATAGATTGCTATTTTCTAAAAAAATCTTGGGCAACTCTTGGATCTAAAAATTGATTAACTTCAGGAAAATGAGTATTTGGTAGTATTCCATCTTGAAATTAACCCAAAGAGAGAGAGAGACAGAGACTGAGACAGATGGACAGACAGATAGGCAGACAGAGACAGCGATAGAATAGTGATAAAGAAGAAATCAGTATTTTCTATGGGTAGCACTGAGAATTTGATAGCTTGTAAGTCACTGAGGACCATATTTTAGGTGCTTTTTTAATATAAAGTAATTTTTGAGAGTCTTTCCTGTATTTAAATACTCTCAAAATCTCAATGACTTATAACAATGATTTATTTCATACCCGCAAGCCATATGGAGGTAAAGATGGAGTTTTGCATCAGGCCCTGCAGCAATTCTATCTCATTCCAGGATCCAGGCTAAGACAGAAATCCCTAGGTAGGACATATTATGGAAAGAGCCAGAGAACTGGCCCAAACTCAAAGTACCTAATAAACCATGCTTCACATTTCATTGGCCAAAACAGGTCACATGGCCTGTGAAGTCAAACCATAAAATCTCCCCCAAGGGATGCAGAATAAGTCACATGACTATGGATAGAGATGAATAATACTCATAGGGAGGGAACAGAGTCATTGGAAAAATAATAGTTTGCAATGAAAAAAATTTCTAGCAAATCTGAAAAAATATACAGAGGAAAGAAGACAACCTATCAGCATTTGGGCATATACCCTTTCAGTATATGTATGTATTTGCTTGTTTTGACAAGTTTAGGATTATGTACTAGACACACAAATATACCTTGTTATATGCTTGTTATATATATGGAGTTATATACTCAAGTCTTTCCCACATAAATCATGAATTTTAAAAATTATAATTTTAGAGCCTGCATAATTTTTGTACTTATTCAGATAAATTTGGTTCTATATCAATAACAAAAATTATCAGCTTAAACTCATGCTGGTGGCTCATTCTTGTAATCCTAACTACTTGGGAGGCTGAAATCTGAGGATCACAGTTCAAAGCCAGCCTAGGCAGGAAAGTCCATCAGACTTATTTCCAATTAACCATCAGGATACTGGAACTGGAGCTGTGGCTTAAAGGAGAAGAATGCTAGCTTTGAGCAGAAAATCTCAAGAATAGTACCCAGGCCTTGAGTTCAAGCCCCACAACTGACAAAATACCAGTTTATTGGTATGCGTATAACCAACAGACAGTCATTTCTCTTTCCATCTGTAACTTCCATGTAGATTTGACCATCTTGATTTCTCTGGAACAGAGTCAAATATATCTGGGTTTTGTGTAAGAGAAAGAAGAATCCAGAAAATCATATATTGCTCTTAAAGCTTCTGTCCCCAAAGCTTTACATTGACCACTAAAGGTTATATGGTATGATGTTTTTTGTTTGCTTGTTTTTGTCAGTCATGGGACTTGAACTCTGGGCCTGGGTACTGTCCCTCATCTCTTCAGCTCAAGGCAAGTGCTCTGATACTGTAGCCACAGTGCCACTTCCGGTTTTTTGTTGATTAATTGGAGATAAGAGTCTCAAGGACTTTCTTGCCTGGGCTGGCTTTGAAGTGTGATCCTCAGATCTCAGCGTCCTGAGTAGCTAGGATTACAGGCATGAGCCGCCGCACTTGGCTTGGCATGCTGTTTTTGATGACTGTAAGATTACAGGTTCCTCTAATGAAAAAGCTGAATCTGTTCTTCCACCACTTGACTCGAGATCAGTTACATGACTTACTGCAGTTAAGGAGACCATAGCAAATGTAAGAGATTCAGGGTGTTCGTCAACACTTTTCCTTTTTGTGGCCATCATAAACAACTTAAGATGGATTTAGAGGGTGAAAGACCGCAGGGATGGAGAGGTGGAGCTGTCTCTGGTATCCTTAACCATCCTACTCCAACTAAACCAGACAATGTCCAAAGGTCCCTCCAAGCAATGCACAGACTGTGAAAGTGTTTGAAGCCACTGAATTTGGGAGCTGCGATAGAGTGAGAGCTAACTCACACACGTGTTTATCGCTGATTTGGGGGAACAAGGCTTGATGTTCCTGCAGAGTTTCAATGACTACCTCCATCTTAACTCATGTGGACATGCAATCATTTGCTCAGCCATCTTCTTACTGTTGGAATCACATCGTTACCAAATGTGGGACATCACTTTTATTGCAACTATAAATAACACTTCTACAAACATCTGTGTGTTCCCCACCCATCACAATAGTTTGAGAATTCAGAAGAGATATTACAAATAAGAACAGGCACACTGGAAGTCAACATTGCCAGGCACTGGTGGCTCTCACCTGTAGACCTAGGTACTCAGGGTGCTGAGATCCAAGGATCACCATTCAAAGCCAGCCTGGGCAGAAAAGTCTGTGAGACTCTCATCTCCTATAAACCACCAAAAAGCTGAAAGTGGATCTGTGGCTCAAAGGATAAAGCACTAGCCTTGAGCACAAAAACTTAGGGACAACACCCAGGCTCTGAGTTCAAGCCCCAAGACCATCAAACACTTCCCCCCACCCCCACACAATAATGTTTAAGAAGACGTCCAAAAAATAGTGGACTTGGATAGATAAATCAATGTACTAGTGAGACGATATTTTGATTTGATTTGTTTGGAAATTGAAAACCAGTTGAAAATGTCAACAGTGACTATTTTGTATGTTTAATGACTGACTTAAAATGGGCCATATTAAAAAAATACTTAGTTATCTTTAAAAAAATCTGTGTGTATACATTTTTCCAAGTTTCTGCTTCTTTCATCATAGAAACTTCCACTAGCATAAGAATAATTACCAAATCAAAATTTGAGTATCTTAGTACTTCCCAAATGCTGTGCTAAAAGGCTACCAATGCACACACACACATATTTATACTTGCACATTTATATTCTACATATAATGAGAAAACAAATACATCATATAATCATGTCAGTTCATGCTTACTAACTAATCATTATTAAGTATGCGCCTCTAAAAACATGTTTGTTCATGGGAAACTGTTTTTTGTTAAAATTTAAATTTCTTTGCAGATTGAGGCTGCAATTTTTTTTCAAAAGTTGTAAACAATTAATAATCCTAGCCGGGACCCGGTGGCTCACGCCTGCAATCCTAGCTACTCAGGAGACTGAGTTCTGAGGATCACAGTTCACAGCCAGCCCAGGCAGGAAAGGTTTGAGACTCTTATCTCCAAGAAACCACTACAAAACCAGAAGTGGCGCTGTGGCTCAAATGGCAGAGCACTAGCCTTGAGCTGAAGAGATGAGGGACAGTGCCCAGGCCCAGAGTTCAAGCCCCATGACTGACTAAAAAAAAAGAATCTTTCTAAAGTACTCTGAGTATGGATAAGTGTTTTGTTTTGTTTTTTCATTTTCTATACTCAGCTAAATGAATATAGAAATCTAGAGTTTCCTGCAGTTTTGTTCTGTGCCTCCTATGACAAAATGACAGGAAGTTCCATATTCAGTTCCCTTTCCCTCTCTTAGGTGGGGGAGGGGTGTGTGTGAAGAGGGGAACTCTGTCCCCAAGCCTTGTCTCTCCCCATGTTAGGCACAAGGAATCCTCATGAACACTTCACTTATTTCCCGTAAGACCTGACTTCAAATCAGGGACTCACACTCACACATACCTTACTGATATCTATCATTGGACTTAGTCCCTTTCCTGCTCACACCCTTAATCACCTGTGGTTGGCCCAATAGCCCCTTCTGTCAGCATCCTGGAGAGATGAGAGGCAGACCTCGAGTTCTCTGTACTTGGCAGGGTTATAATTTTGGAAAGTTTAAGTGTGGTATGTAGGGTCTGGGGAGGAAGGAGAAAAGGCTAGGAGCAGTAGGGGTTTTTGTATTCTGAACTGTTTCTCCTAAGTAGATAGTTGCAGGAGTTAGATATTTTAGCTGTTAGAAGTACGATGCCAATGCCAAAGTTTTAAGAAATCAAGTTTGGAAGTATTAAGCATGCATGATTCATCTTGTTGCTTTTGAGCTTAAGACAGTTCTTGGGTTGAGGCTATAGCTCAGTGATAGAGTATTTGTCTAGTGTTGCCAGATACTGGGTTTGAAACCAAGCAATGGACCAGTTTTTTTTTTAAATCCACATTTCTTACTGGGTGAAGATATAAATCAAAAATTGGACTCTGTATGAACTTGAGGAACCTACAAACAAAACCCTCTGTATTCTCACCACTTCCACGATTTTTTTCCCCATTGATGGCTTTTCAGAAAAGCTCCACTTCCATCATTGGTCCAGTCAATAAACTTCCATCATTTTAGCCAGTCAATAAACAAACTGTTCTTCCCTGCCATGGGATAATGAACAAAGCTAGAAACCCAATCACAGCCACTTGTCCCGAGGAAGCATATAGTCTTCTCTTCAACACACCTTTCAATCAGTGTCACCACTTGTGACAACAGTCCTATTGTGAGACAGCAGTCGGGGGTCAGGGACCAGCTTGCCTGCATGGAGGACGCCAAACTCACAATGATGCACCAAGGGCCAGTGCGCTGTGTGTGATGTCATCTACTCAAGAAGAAGAGAATGGAAACTCTCACTCTCTCCAAGTGGGCCAGCTCCTCTCCAACAATATGCTGGAGCCAGGCAGGTGGGCAAAAGAACAGTTCAAGGGATGGGACCCCTGAGAAAAGTGATCAGGGGAGGACTCAGGTCTTTTTTTTGTCAGTTGTAGGACTTGAACTCAGGGCCTGGGTGCTGTCCCTGAGCTTTTTTGCTCAAGACTAGTGCTCTACCACTTTGAGCCACAGCACCTCCATTTTTCTTGTGGTTAATTGGAGATAAGAGTCTCACGGATTGGCTGGGAAGTTGGCTCAGGAGGGCTTGCCTTGCATGCCTGAGGCCCTAGGTTCCATTCCTCAGCACCACATAAGCAAAAAGAAAAAAGCCGGAAGTGGCGCTGTGGCTCAAGTGGTAGAGTGCTAGCCTGGAGCTGAAGAGCTGAGAGACAGCGCCCAGGCCCAGAGCTCAGGCCCCACGACCGGACACCCCCCACCCCCAGAAAAAGAGTCTCATAGACTTTCGTGCCCAGGCTGGCTTTTGACTGTGATCCTCAGATCTCAGCCTCTTGAGTATCTAGGGTTACAGGTGTGAGCCACTGGTGCCCAGCTTGAAGGCTCAGTTCTTTTTTGGTGGTGGTGGTGGTGGTCATGGGGCTTGAACTCTGGGCCTGGGTGCTGTTCCTCAGCTCTTCAGCTGAAGGCTAGTGCTCTACCACTTGAGCCACAGTGCCACTTCCAATTTTCTGAGTGGTTTATTGGAGATAAATGTCTCATGGACTTTCTTACCCAGGTTGGCTTTGAACTGGGATCCTCAGATCTCAACCTCCTGAATAGCTAGGATTACAGATGTGAGCCATTGGCACCCAGCAAAGGCTCAGTTCTTATGTTTTGAATTTATTCCTGGATCAGAGAGAGGTGTTTAGCACTAGGACATTCCTGCAGACCTACTTGGAGTTGGAGTGTATGTGTGTGTGTGTGTGTGTGTTTGGTTTTTGGTTTTTTTGTGGGGCGTGAACTCTTGATCTGGGCACTGTCCTTCAGAGCCTCTTTTGCTGAAGCCTAGCACTCTACCACTTGAGCCTCAGTGCCCCTTCTGGCTTCTTCAGGATACTTTATTGAAGATAGAAGTCTCACAGACTTTTCTGCCTAGGCTGGCTTTGAACCATCATCCTCAGATCTCAGCCTCCTGAGTAGCTATGACAGGTGTGAGCCACCAGCACCCAGCTCCTTGGGGTCTTTTTAGTATACATTCTCCACCAGAAACTCTCATGTCTCCTTATGGCTCACCATGAAGTATTAAAGCATTTTTGGAAGAAACAGAAGAGTCCAGAAGCCTCTGGCTCTGGCAAGGTGCTGTGTAACGGACAGCCTGCAGCCTTAGGGGTGATGAAACTTCGCAGGCTGGGAGAGAATTCCACGGACAAGCACAAGAAAGACAGCTCCCCAGAGCTCACTGATGGCCCCCTCCCCCTTAACAAAAACACATGTGTGCTCGCCAGCAAAGTAAACGTTCAAGGTCAATATATGTTCCTGTCTGCCAGTCCTATTTGGCACTTCCATAGGAACAAATCATCGATGGAGTACAGTGGAACTTTTCTAAAAATGTTGGTGTCGAGTGACTGAACTCACATCTGTGGATGAGGTTAACTATGCCATCAAACATCTCCACAATGCCTTGAGCTCCGATCGGTCTACTGACTGCATGAACAGTGAGGCCCTGGTATGGAGGGGAGAGAGAGAGAGAGAGCAATAGCCAAGAGCCCATGTTTGGATCTTGGATCTAATATGATCTGTATAACCTGGTCACTTAATTTCTGGTTCTGCCACTGTAAGAAGGAGTTGTGTTTCAAGAAATAAGTAGATCGTCTTGTCTCCACACATTCATCCAAGAGGCTATGTCTGCCACTGTCAAATGGAGATTTTTTTTTTTTTTGGTTGGTCATGGGGCTTGAACTCTGGGCCTGGGCGCTGTCCCTCAGCTCTTCGGCTCAAGGCTAGAGTTCTATCACTTGAGCCACAGCACCACTTCGTTTTCTGGTGGTTAATTGGAGATAAGAGTCTCATGGACTTTCCTGCCCAAGCTGGCTTTGAACCGCGATCCTCAGCTCTCAGCCTCCTGAGTAGCTAGGATTATAGGCGTGAGCTACTAGCATGGAGATTTTTTTTAAACCATATCTATCTCCCGTCCTAGGTAAGCTAAGCATGTAGAAGTGTGAGCTTATTTTAGTGCTGTTTTATGGTTACCAGATGGAACAGAACCTAAGAATTGGCTGGCTATCTTGATTCATTCTTCTCTTCCTTTCTTTCTTTCTTTCTTTCTTTTTCTTTCTTTCTTTCTTTCTTTCTTTCTTTCCTTCTTTCTTTCTTTTTTGCCATTCTTGGGACTTGAATTCAGAGCCTGGACACTGTCCCTAAGCTTCTCTGTGCTCAAGGCTAGCACTCGACCACTTGAGCCACAGCGCTACTTCTAGCTTTTTCTGTGTATGTGGTACTGAGGAATCAAACCCAGGGCTTCATGCATGCTGGGCAAGCACTCCACCACTAAGCCACCGTCCCAGCCCTCTCCGTTCATTCTTTCAAATACTTTGTGAATACTTCCCATGTGCCAGGTACAGAGCTAGAACAGAGATAGCTGACAGATGTAACTCAGTCATTACTGCGTCTACAGTGTGGTGACCGCAGCTGCCAGCTTCAGGCGTCTCCCGCTACATGGCTCACACCCTGAGCTCGGTGCTTAACCATGAGCATCATCGACCCCTGTGAAATGACAGATCCTAAGCCTTCACCTTATCCTGCCGAATGTCACAGGAGTTCTGATACCTTGTATGTCACTGGGAAGACAGCCAAGGAGTCCTTCCAACAATCATGTGGTGCCTTTCCACGGAAATTGTACATGGAGAAGTTTTGGAAAGCAGGAAGAAATCCTCTGGTAGCTACCACCTAGATCATTCTCCAGAAGCCACTGGAGACCTTTCTAGGGACCTTCTATTCACCTCCTCTTGTTGTGGGATGCGAATGTAAACCCACAATCACATTTAATCTACTGGGTTAGTGAGTCCAGATGGACTCCTACTTCAAGTCCATCCCGAAGATGAACCTAAATCATACAATCCAGAAGTTCTGACGCAAGGATTCATTGGTAGTAAGTGATGGGTTTTAGAACCCAGCCTTCCCAAATACAAGACTGGAAGATGAGCTCAAGATTAGTGAAATATAGGATCAAAGATCTGGAGAGATAACTCAATGGTAAGAACATTGGCTCTGAGTTCAAAACCCAGGACTGCCAAAAGGAAAGACATACAGAGTCAAAATCCCCTACTGCTTCTGCACACCATCCCCAAACATCTGGTCATCTCTCCTCTCCTTAAATCTGGAGACCAATTAATTTGGAGTAAACTGCCTCTGCTTGCCAAGTTGCTGGCATTACAGGCATGTACTCCTATGCCTGGCTTGACGCTCTCTTTCTTTCGGCAAGACAATGTTCTAGAATTTTAACTGGTCAAAGATACTGATGCCATCTCCCAGCCCTCTGGCCCCCATGAGCAGTGTGAATGAACACATTTCTTCATGATGCCCTGTGTGTACATTTGTGCAAAGAGCTGTAAATACCCAGGGATGAAAAATTGTCATCCCTGCCCAAGCTCAGATGGGAATATCACTGTGTTTGAAAAGAGGGATCCCACGAGGGGTCGACTCAGGAGGTCTGGTAGAGGATGAGCTTCCTGCATCTTGATTGGCCTCTGGATCTTGGTGCTGATCCTGTGTGGTAGTTGGACTTCCCCAGAGAGAGGCTCAGAGAATAACGGAGTGTCTGGGGTTGGGCCAGGTTTGAAGACAGCCCATGTGTTTTGAATTGGCAATTCTTTTGACAGAAGCAGCTTGGCAGCTGGACTGGGAAGCTACTGATGCCAGAAAGGTTTCGGCCATTTTCTATGTCCCCTGAGGGCAGGCCCTCAGCTTTCCAGGGTACCTGAGGGTGAGTTAAGTAAGAGGCGAAGAGGAACTGCCCTCTTCAAAGGGAGGCCTTTCACAAGTAGGGAGTATGGACAGAGCTCCCTCCAGGAAGAAACACGCCATGGGGATGAAAAATGGAATATAAGACACTAAGTTGTCTAATCCTAGCTAGTCAGGAGGCTGAGATCTGAGGATCAAGGTTCAAAGCCAGCCTGCTCAAAAATGTCTGTGAGACTTATCTCCAATGAACCTCCAAAAGGCTATATGTGAAAGTACGGCTCAAGTAATAGAGCTCTAACCTTGAGTCACAAAGCTAAGGGAGAGCGCCCTAGCCCTGAGTTCAAGCCCTGGTACCAGCACACGCATACACACACACACACACACACACACACACACACACACACCAAGCTGGGGGGCAGGGGGGTGCCAAATGGTTCTCAGTAGTATTTTACTTACTGAGCACTGAATCTGGAGTTCAAATCTTAGCTTTCTAGTTCTTGGATGGAGTTTCCTCACCCACGCTGATCTACTAAGAATGACTGGGAGGGTGAAGTAAAAGATCCGATCGTATGGGAGGTGTTCCACAGATATTCATTTCATCGTTTATCTGACGAAGCCTTTCCTGCTTCGTGACTCTATGACTCAGCACTTCCTGGAATTCTGTGGCACTAATAACTTGCCAAGAGTTGCAACGGCTGTGTGTGTGCCGCGTCCAAGCTCTTCCCAGCACTGCCTTTGGAGGTGAGGGGTGGAAATCAGACAAGACACTGGGCTTCATTTGTTGGTCCCTCTCTACCCTGTGCATTGTCTTTTCTCTACTGTTCTCACTGGGAAGAGAACGAGATGGCCAGGACACAATGTTCCACAAAGCAGTAGATCTGGGGGGCTGGGAGGGTCAGGGGTCCCCCTGGCTGCCTACAGAGAGGAGCACCTGACATCTAAGGGTTGGATCAGGTCTATAATCATGGGACAACAGGGAACAAGTGAATACCCACGCCTCACTTGAGACCCAGTAAGTTCCCTTTTGATAAAAGGAAGCAATTAGGTGATGGCTGAAGATTCTCCCAACGTCAAGCTTCTCTGAGCCCACACTATACAGAATTTCTAGAGAAATTCTGAAAGAGACCTCCTTATCCTCATCTTTTGTTATTCTTTCTTTTGAGAAAAAAAAAGAAGATTGTAAAAGCCAAGTTGGGTACCAATGGCTCACACCTGTAATCCTAGCTACTCAGGAGTCTGAGATCTGAGGATGGAGACTCAAAGCCAGCCTAAGCAGGAAAGTGTGTGAGACTCTTATCTCTAATTAATAAGCAAAAAGCTGGAACTAGAGGCATAGCTCAGAGAATAGAACCCCAGTCTCTGAGCATAAAGTACAAGGCCATAACTTCATTTAAAAAAAAAAGGATTTAAGAAGTCTATGTAAAAACTCCTCTCTCCTCATACTAGGAGTGGTGTTGGGGTGGGGAGCTGGGTCATAAGGTAAAGGATGTAGGCAAATATAGTAATAAACTCCCTGAGCATTTTCTGATGTCAAAATCACTTTGGCACCTTACTACATATCACCCCATAAGTTGTTTGTGTTTAACTTGGGTACAGAGGGTGGCCTGCTTTAGTTGATATGACAGAGAGGAAAAATTTGTACATTTTGTCTCTAAACCTCTTAGAGCCAGTCACCTCATTAAAACTAGCCAAGATTTAAAAAAAAAAGAGCCAAAAGAGAAAACTTTTAAATTAAAGAGAACTTATAAGCCAGGTATTGGTGGCTCATGTCTGGAACCCTACCTACTCAGAAGTCTGAGATCTGAGGATGGTGGTTCAAAGCCAGCCTGGGCAAGAAAGTCTGTGAGATTCATTTCCAATTAACCACCAAAAAGCTGGAAGTGGCACTGTGGCTCAAAGTGGTAGAGTGCTTACCCTTGAGCAAAAAGGCTCAGGCACAACACCCAGGCCCCAAGTTCAAGCCCCACAACTGACAAAAAAAATTTTTTTTTAAAGAGCTTACATCCTGTGGGGTTTTTTTCTTTAAAATGATTTTTTCACAAAAATGAAAGGACAAATGGTGAACACATGAAGCAATGATACTCAGTAAACACTATGTTAAAAATGAACCATACAACTTTTGGGTGGGGATGGGAAGGAAAAACTGGGAGTGAGCGAGGGAAGGGTTGACATTGTCCAGAAAGAAATATACTCTTTACCGACTTATGCAATTGTAACCCTTCTGTACATCACCTATAGTAACACTATTTTTTTGGGGGGGGGGGTTGGTCATGGGGCTTGGACTCTGGCCTGGGCCCTATCCCTCAGTTCTTCAGCCCAAGGCTAGCACTCTACTGCTTGAGCCACAGTGCCACTTCCGGTTTTCTGGTGGTTTATTGGAGATAAGAGTCTCACGGACTTTCCTGCCTGGGCTAGCTTTGAATGGTGATCCTCAGATCTCAGCGTCCTGAGTAGCTAGGATTACAGGTGTGAGCCACCAGTGCCTGCTTGCTAATTTTTTTTAAAGAGAAAATTGTCAAGAAATTATAGGCTTTCAACTTATAGACTCATTAAGAACTCCTGCTGTCAATGAATATCAAAGATCAGTGAAAAGATTATTGCTGCTGTTGAGATAAGGTCTCGTTGTGTATCCCTGGCTGGCTTTGAACCCCAAATCCTAATGCTTCAACCTCTTGGGTGCTGGGATTACAGGCATCTGTTACCACCACTGCACCCTGCAAAGGATTGCTTAATGTGGTTTTCTATCTCTAAACGATAAGAGGTAAAAGATATTCCCTCACTTGATTCTATCTATCTCCTCACTTCTTTTTTCTGCAAAGGAGATAGAAACTCAAAAAGAAAAGCCATTTCTTCTCAGTAGCTTTCCATTCAGCTGGAAAAAGAATTGCTCAAGTCTGTGGTTGGCTCTGACTTGAGTTCGTCCTTTCTGGCCAAGTCCTACAGGGGTAAGCCATTCTTACAGTCCCCTAGCGCCTCCTATCGTCCACTTCAGGAAACTACGCTCCATAAACTGCTAAACTTGGATTCCTCTGAACCTCGTAAACTTTTCTGACAACACTCAAAAGTTCAAGATTGTGGTTTTACCTTTGATTTCCCTGAGAGATAAGTCACAGTTCAATGTTAAGAAGTTGTTCTTAGCCAATGTTTTATAACCAAATGTAGAATTTGTCATGGCCATGTCTGGTCAAACCAGAGAGTTAGGGAATGCTGGGTAAATGACCTCTGAAGGGAAGGATGGATACATGACATTAAGTAAATATTAAATACAGAGTTCTTTCCTGCTCAGCTTCTCAGAGGATTTAACATGGTCTGTCTCCTGAGGAGAAATGAAACTTCCTAATCACATGTAACAGAACTTTTCATCTGAATTGTTGTTGTTGTTGTTGGTGGTGGTGGTGGTGGTGGACTTGGGATTTGAACTCAGGGCCTGGGTGCTGTCTTAGAGAGCTTTCACTCAAAACTAGCTCTATCACTTTGAGCTACAGCACCACTTCAAGTTTTCTGGTGGCTAATTGGAGCTAACAGTCTCGTGGCTCACACCTATAGTCCTAGCTACTCAAAAGTCATCCCAGGCAGGAAAGGCTGTGAAACTCTTCCCTCCAATAAACCACCAGAAAACCAGAAGTGACGCTGTGGCTCAAGTAGGAGAGTGCTAGCCTCGAGGTGAGAACTGAGGGACAGCACTCAGGCCCAGAGTTCAAGCCCCATAACTGACAAGAAAGAAAAAAAAGTCTTGTGAACTTTCCTGCTTGGGCTGGGTTCAAACCAGTCTTCAGATCTCAGCCTCCTGAGTAGCTAGGATTACAAGCATGAGCCACTGGGCCCATCTAGGAACATTTGGGGAGAGTGGAGTCCAAATGAATCAGTATTCAAATTTGGAAACTGAGTCCCAGGAGGTGGCGGTGACTGGGCAGTAGGAAGCCACTCTAAGACGCCTTGGCAGGCAGCTTTCTCATGGGGAGGACTACCACCATCACACCCGGAGGTGACCCTTTGTATTTGTGTATCTATAACGTATGTATATTTGTGGGACAGGAAATGAAATGCCACTGCTAATGCCTTTGGAAGAGGAGGAGGAGGAGGAGGAGGAGGAGAAGGAAGTGGAAGAGGAGAATTAGCAACAATTACCATCAATTAAGAATGTGGTGTTTGGGGGGGGAGGGGGGAGGCTGGGAAGGGATGTGAAGGGTAAACCAAAGGAGGAGGCTGCAATGCTTGGTAAGAAATGTACGCATTATCCTGCCCATGTAATTGTAACCCCTCTGTACAGTATGTTCACAAATAAAATAAAAATAAAAAATAAAAATAAATTTAAAAAAAGAATTAAAAGGAAAAAAAAAGAATGTGGTGTCTCTCTAGTTGGTGACATGGTATGTGTTTACCATTTCTAGTATACTGACCAGGGTCAGCTAGAATGGGGATCTTCTCAAGGATGTAGGCTAGGTAGGTGTGCAGGATGGGTAGAATATGCATGAAAAACAATAAAGCAAGCAGGGAAGGGATATCTGGTAAATATGGGTAACATCTGGTAAAAATGAATGAATGTGCCAGGGACAGAACCAACCAACCACATGGGTGGTACTAAGTAAACTGGTCTGTCTTGAGAAGGATTTGATGTTCTATAAATATGGTAACCAGGTACCTAAGCTGGTCTCCCAATGTCAAATAAGTGGTCCCATTGTTCCCTTAAGCTCTCTCACACGCACTGAGCTATGTGCCTGGGTTTCAGGATCAGAAAATATGGACACCATCAGTTGTTGGACTGTTTTCTTCACCAGGGAGCTAGACAAAGCCTCTTTCCCATAATCCTTGCTCATGAGGCACAATGCTTCTATTCTGGCCAGGCTGCTGTTCAGAACCCATCTTACTTTGTGCACTCTTAGGAATTATTTGTAGGCCAGGCGTCGGTGGCACCTCAGGAGGCTAAGGAGGCTGAGATCTGAGGATCGCGGCTCAAAACCAGCCTGGGCAGAAAAGTCTGTGAGACTCTTATCTCTAATAAACCACCAGAAAACCAGAAGTGGTGCTGTGGCTCAAGGGTAGAGCACTAGCCTTAAGCTGAAGAGCTGAGGGACAGTGTCCAGGCCCAGAGTTCAAGCCCCATGACTGACAAAAAAAAAAAAAAGAAAGAAAAAAGAAAGTATTTGTGATCATTTCTCATCATACATAGAGGGTATCACAGCCCCCAAGCATCTGAGCTCACAACGAATGCACAAACAGAAAAGTTGCCAAAAATGAAAATAATTATCTATCAGAAACTGTATGGACACATTATATGTCTGTTCTATAGCCAATATTCAACTTGCTCTGGGAGGGATATCAAAGAGGTACTTCCTACCTAACAGAAAGTTTTATAAAACATCATATTCATCCAGTTTGTGTGTGTGTGTTTGTGTGTGTGTGTGTGTGTGTGTGTGAATTGAAGATAAGAATCTCAAAAGATGGGCCTGGGAAGGTGGCTCAGTGGTAGAGCGCTTACCTTGCATGCCAGAGGCCCTGGGTTCCATTCCTCAGCACTACATAAGCAAAAAGAAAAAAGCCGGAAGTGGCGCTGTGGCTCAAGTAGTAGAGTGCTAGCCTTGAGCTGAAGAGCTGAGGGACAGCGCCCAGGCCCAGAGTTCAGGCCCCATGACCAGACCTCCCCCCCCCCAAAAAAAAGAATCTCACAGACTTTCCTACCAAGGCTGGACTTGAAATGCAATCCTCGGATCTTAGCCTCCTGAGTAGCTAGGATTACAGGCACAAGCCACCAATGCCTACCATACACTAATCTTTTTGATTGTCTCCCATGATGAGGTACGTCTGTGTTTGTAAGGACTTACAATGGTTTACGATTGACAGAGACCTAACTCAAACTCATGTAAACTAAAGGAGGAGGGGAGATTATAAAGGATAACCTGACCACTATGAATCCCAAAGACAGGAATATGCCTGGGGCTGAGAACAACTGGAACCATGGATTTGAACACCGTCAGAGTCCTCTCTCATTCTTCTCCGCTCTGGAGCTCCACTCACTACTCTCCATTAGCTGCATTCTTGGTGCTAACCAGAGTTCATGTGATGAAAAGCATGAGGCCAACAGCTCCTAAACTTACCAACACCTAGATAACTTTCACCCTACAGAGTCACTAAACATTCTCTCTGGTTCCAAGACAAAATATCCCAGAAAAATGACTCACTAAAGGAATTTGAGTCAGGCCAATTCCAGAGAGTCATGAAGCGATATGGCAGTTTCTCTGGGAAGAATAATGATGGTGCCCAGGGAAGAGAAGCTTCTAGAAAAAAGGGAAATGAGGTACTGGGCAAACAAAACAAGAAATGCAAGAAATGATGGCCATCCATCCCTTCCTTCCTTCCTTCCTTCCTTCCTTCCCTCCTTTACTTATCTTTGGCAGTAATGGAGATTGAACTCAGGGCCTACTGCTTCCTAGGCTGGCACTGTATCACTGAGCCATACCTCTAGCGTAGCTTTCTTCTGCACATACCTAGATTATTAACTGACTCTTCTAGGCTTTCTAGGCTGACAGACATGTACCACGGTGCCTAGCTGTTGGTTGAGAAGGATCTCACAAACTTTTCTGCATAAGGCAGGCCTCAGACCACCATATTCCCCATCTCAGCCTCCTAAATAGCTAGCATTCCAGCCATCTGGGTCTTTCCTTATCACTCTTAATGGGACTTAGCTATCGACTAACAACTGTATTTTATTTAGTAAACACCTATTTATTTGCTGAATGTCCAGCTACATACCAGGGATTAATTACCCTAGGAATGAATGATACTTTCTTGGAACTATACGTCCTCTCAGAGGGCTAGCCATTCCGAGATATCAAGAAGTAGAAAATATACTTCATGTAGAGCCTTTAGGAATTTACCCTATGACTGAGAAAGAAATACATCCTTGGCAAATGATCAGATGGCAAGCTGGGTGCTATGTGTGAAGAAACACGCCGGCTCCAGCTGCAAACACTCAGGAGAAGCATCTCAGAGAGGGCAATATTTTTGTCAGGTCTTTGTCGGGTGAGAATTTGCTTTATGACGGCATGTGCTCAAGTGCAGTACCTTCGCATCATCGCGCCGAGCGAGGCCCTGCGCATCTGAAGGCGTTCTGGAATGCGGCCTTCTGCCAGTGGTCTGTTCCTTGTTCAGAGACAGGACTACCACCCACAGCTCGGCTGATAGTCTTGTTTTTAATTGCCATGGCCTGTTGGATCGAAGCCACTGAGTTGGATGCAAGTTCAAAATAATTTCCTTCAAGGATTAACTCATCTTTCTGGGCTTGGGAAAGCCTCACAAGCAACATCTGGTACGGCCTGCAAAGGGGTTATTTTCACCCAAGGAGTTTCGGATTTCAACATGTGAACCACGCTTGCTGATGAACAAGGACGGGAAGCGGGGCTCTCAGACCTTATCTCGAAAGGGGAGGCTCTACGGAACACCCCCCCCCCGCCCCGTCATGTTTTGAACACGACTAGAATAAATGGGGCAAATTCTTCACAGGTTCCCGATCGTGTTGTTTCTTGCAGAGAGTGACTGAATTCCAGCTGTTGGAGGATGAAATCCCTGTGGTTTCCATCTTAGAACTGCGAACAACACCCTCCCTAGCGCGTGGATTGGGACCTCGCTCACATGTTCATGTCAACTCAGGAAATCCGCTAGTCAGTGCCTAGTATCCAGAATCTATCTATCACCTCTCTCTCGTCTGCCCAAGGCTCCTGGAAAGTTCTGGGGAATCATCAGTTTGCCTCTTGGTAAACCCAGGTTTTGTTGTACCAGACTGTTTTGTGGTATTTCCAACTCAGCTCCTTCTAGCCCATGCTCTAAATCCAACCACCCCTGGAGTTCTCTCTGAGGTCAAGAATTTACAATGCTCTTACAGGTAAATGCTATAAAACTAACAGAATCTTAGGGCTGGGAAGGTGGCTCAGTGGTAGAGTGCTTGCCTTGCATGCATGAGGCCCTGGGTTCGATTCCTCAGTACCACATAAACAGAAAAAGTCAGAAATGGTGCTATGGCTCTGGTGGTAGAGTGCTAAGCTGAAGAGCTGAGGGATAGTGCCCAGGCCCAGCATTCAAGCTCCACGACCAAGCAAAAAAAAAAAGAAAGAAAGAAAGAAAACTAACAGAATCTTACAGCAGGGATGTGTTACTTATCAGAGTACTGTTATCAGCACCCCAAGTGTTAACAGTGGAATAAGGTTCAGTTGGAGAAAATTGCCCAAGGAGATATAAACTCATGTCTGTCTCTTAGCTAAGACTGATGCTTTTTTTCAGAGGGGGGGGATTGTTTATCGTGGGGCTTGAACTTGTGGCCAGGGTTGTCTCCCTTAGATTTGGCACTCAAGACTGGTATTCTACCATGTAAGCCACAGTTCCACTTCCAGCCTTTGGCTGGGCAATTGGAGGGAAGAGTTTCATGGACTTTCCTGCCTGGGTTGGCTTCAAACCATGATCCTCAGATCTTCGCCTCCCTAGTAGTTAGAATTACAGGTGTGAGCCACTGGCATCCAGCAAGGCTGCTCTTTTGCAGAGATAAATACAGGCATCCAATGAAATGGTTACGGAAGCCCTTAACTTATAAGAGGAGGAAGAAGGTAAGCAAAGAGGAAAACCCAATGGTTCTGAATTCAAAGTGGTGCATTTTGAGAAATGAGCAACTGTGTCTTAAGAAGAGAATTACTGCTGGGCACCAGTGGCTCACACCTGTAATCCTAGTTACTCAGGAGACTGAGCTCTGAGGATCATGGTTCAAAGCCAGCCCAGTCTGTGAGACTCTTATCTCTAATAAACCACCAGAAA
>NW_012267219.1:33863872-33878748 GCF_000151885.1 Dipodomys ordii | reverse complement strand
TGTGTGTGTATGTGTGTGTGTGTGTGTGTGTGTGTGTGTATGTGTGCAAGTCCTGGGGCTTGAACTCAGGGCCTGGGCACTGTCCCTGAGCTTTTTGTTTTGCTTTCATTCTAGGTTACCACTCTACCACTTGAACCATGGCTCTAATTCCAGCTGATGGGTTTGGGGTGTGTGTGTGTGTGTGTGTGTGTGTGTGTGTGTGTGTGTGTGTGTGTGTGTGTGTTGTCTGGATGGTTGATTGGAGATAAAACGTCTCACAGACTTTCCTTCCTGGGCTGGCTTCACCTGGCTCATGTTCAGAACTTTCTCATCATACCACACAGAAGCTCTTATCCAGACGGTAACTCTCCACCTCCCCTCCTCTTGCCCTTGGTCATCTTTATTCTGCTTGCTAACAAACAGCAGAGGAAAAGACCAAGATTGAAGGAGACCATAGCAAGCCATGGCAAGGGCTCGAATTCTTCATCCCGATGTTTCAGGATGAGATCAGAAAGAGACAGAGCTATTGCACTGGACCAGTTGGTATCGCTGAGATAAGTAAGGCCACCATTTGCAGCCTTTGTTCCCCAATATAGGGCAACATCTCCCATGTTCTCTCCCCCCCCCCTTTTTTATGTGTGTGTGTTGGTTATGGGGCCTGAACTCTGGGCCTGGGCACTGTCCCTCAGCTCTTCAGCTCAAGGCAAGCGCTCTACCAGTTGGGCCACAGTGCCACATCCGGTTTTCTGGTGGTTCATTGGAGATAAGAGTCTCACAGACTTTCCTGCGTGGGCTGGTTTTGAATCATGATTGTTAGATCTCAGCCTCCTGAGGAGCTAGGATTACCACCGTGAGCCACCGGTGTTCCGCTCCATGTTTGTTTGTTTTCTTTTTTTTTTAATTGTGAAAATACTGTACAGAGGGGTTACAATTACATGGGCAAGATAGTGAGTACATTTCTTATTAAGCATCGTAGGCCCCTCCTTTGTTTACCTTTCCCATCCCTTCCCATCCTCCCTCCCTCCCCCCCACCCATTCCTCCTCCCATTTTTTTTTTTTTATTTCTTTGCCCCAGCACAGCACTTTGCCAGTCCCTCCATGGGCAGAACCTCTTCCTACCTCACCTTTATGAGGCTCCCTCTTTCCTGCCTCATGACCACTGGGGATCCAATCACGCACATCTACTAGGGCGGCTCCCAGACCAGGCCCTCACACACAGACTTCAGTCCCAGGCATCTAGTGAAAATTCAGGAGCAGATTTAGCAGATTTAGCAGATTTCCCCCCATAAAGTGCCCTCCATGCTCACCCAGTACATGGTGGATAACGGTTACAGGACATGGTGGATGGAGAGAGCAGAGAGAAGGAAGTTTCTACATTAGGTGACCCATAGGTGGATAGCATTGCTGACCACAGTATATAATCCAGGAGATGAAGTCCAAGTTTCAACCAGACACTAGTGGTTCATGCCTGTAATCCTGGATATGCAGGAGGCTAGGATCTGAAGATGATGCTGTTCAAAACCAGCCTCAAGAAAGGAAGGTCTTGGTGGCACTGTGGCTCAAGTGGTAGAGCGCTCGCCTTGAGCTGAAGAGCTGAGGGACAACACCCAGGCCCAGAGTTCAAGCCCCACGACCAACAAAAAAAAAAAAAAAAAAAAACTATATAAAGAAAGGAAGGTCTTGTGAGACCCTTATTTCCAAGTAATCACCCAAAAGCCAGAAGTGGAGCTGTGGCTCAAGTGGTAGAGTGCTAGCCTTGAGCAAAATAAGCATAGAGACCATGCCCAGGCCCAAAGATCAGGACCTAGGACTAGCACCAAAAAAAAAATAAAAAGGAAGAAGAAAAATGAATCAAGTGTTTCAGTTAAAGCAAGTGAATGGCAGTATATATAAACTGTTCAAGAGGCTGGGAATGTGACTTAATGGTAGACATACCATTAAGTATGTCTAGCATACATGAAGCCCTGGGTTCGATTCCTCAGTACCACATAAAAAGAAAAAGCCGGAAGTGGCACTGTGGCTCATTGGGTAGAGTGCTAGCCTTGAGCAAAAGAAACTCAGGGACAACACCCAGGCTCTGAGTTCAAGCCCCAGGACTAGCAATAAATGAATAAATAAATAAATAATTGGAGGCATCCCTTCCTGAAGCTCAGAACTCAGTACATTCCAGAACAATTCACTGTATTGTCTTAGGGGCTTGTCTTATGTGCCCCTTGGACTAACCACGATGGGGTGCTGAATAGGTCAGTTGATCCTGGCATTTGTTTCTCATTCCCATGTTCCAAGGGAGCAGGGGCTGCTGAGTGTCTTCAGGATAGTTGGTTTGCAGCCGGGCCGGTCATTTAGTCAGTCAAGTGATGCATCATTCCCAGGGCTGGTTATGAAAGTCTGAAGAACACATCCCTCGGTTGGACAGTTCTGAGCCAAACCTCTGGGGGATACCGAAAGGTTCTACCTCATTTCTAAGCCTTGTGACCCAACATCATGACTAATCCCTAGTCCTCCAGCCAACGTATCAGCCCCGCCACCCCTGAAGCATGTCAACAACTAGGTAATTACTAACCTTGGGGAACTTACCTGTGTGTTTCTTCTCTTGGCCCGGAGGCCTGGGATTTTCCTGGTTTCAATTTCAAGGTGGTTCTGACTTATGGATTCCAAATGCGGTCAAGCGGAAGAAGAAAAGTCCTCCCTTAGAACCTTTTTGAGGGAACTTTCAAAAAACCAAGCTGTGGCTTTTCAAGTATTAAGAGGAAATGAAAGACGGAGCCCAGTTCACTAGTCATTTAAACACAGGTGTTAAAGGTTATGTTAGCAGCTGTCAGATCGCTGGCCGGTTCTCAGGACTATCACTCTTCACCTTAAATCAGATGCCTTGGGTGGTACCCGGAACCTGCTTACTCCTCAGGGCTGCCCCTGGCAGAGGGATTGCTGGCAAAGGTGAGAGATGTCTTCTGAGATTTCCCATTCTTGGTTCTAATCATAGGCTGATGGGCAAGGCTGAGGAAGAGAGCTCGAGTCCTTCTGCTCCTTCAGTCTCAGGGAAGATGATACTATGGGTGAACTTAGATGGCTGCTGAAAGTGAATGGCAGAAGTAAACAACCCCATTCAAAACGAAGCACACGGCTAGGAAGGTGGCTCAGTGGTAAGAGTGCTTGCCTAGCATGTATGAAGCCCCGGGTTTGATTCCTCGGTACCACAGAAACAGGAACAGCTGGAAAGAAGTGTTGTGGCTCAAGTGGTAGAGCGCTAGCCCGGATCAAAAGAAGCTCAAGGATAGTGCCTAGGCCCTGAGTTCAAGCCCCAGGAGTGGCAAAAAAAAAAAAAGCACACATGTGAGAAGACTTATTCTCTAAGGAAGATGTCCAAATGGCCAACAGACACGAGAAAAAAGCACCCGAGACCTTGAGCTTTTAGAGAAATACAAATCAAAATTACAATGAGATACCATCTCATGCCGATTAGGATGGCTACGAAAGTGGAGGTGTGGCTCAAGGGTAAGGCACCAGCCTTAAACCAAAACAGGCAAGTGAGAATGTGAGGTCCTGAGTTCAAGCCAAGGTATGGCACAAAAAGAAAGGGGGCAACAAGAGGAGAGAAGAGGAGGAGGTGGGAGGAAGGAGGAGGAAGAGGAGGAGGAGGAGGAGGAGGAGGAGAAAGGAGGAGGAGGAGAGAACCCCAACAGATGGGAAATAACAAAGGTGAGCAAGCATGTGGAGAAATTGGAATTGTTTGTGGGCATATAGAACATACAGGCATTGAAGAAAACAGTATGGAGTTTCCTTAAAATGATTAAACATGAATGACTGTGTGGCTGAGCAATTCTATGGCTGAATATGCTTCCCAAGGAGTTAAAAAGCAGTGTTGGAGGGGCTGGGAATGTGGCTTAGTAGCAGAGTGCTTGCCTAGCATGTATAAAGCCGTGGATTCCATTCCTCAGTGCCAATACAGAAAAAACTGGGAGTAGCACTGTGACTCAAGTGGTAGAGTGCTAGCCTTGAGCAAAAGCAGCTCAGGGACAATGCCCAGGCCGGGAGTTCAAGCCCCAAGACTGGAAAAAAAAATCAGCACTGGCTCTTTTCCTCTGGCACACCACTGAAGACTGGTGTCGCCATGGGTCACCACCCCGCCCGGTGTTACTGGTATTGTAAGAACAAACCATACCCAAAGCCTTGCTTTTGTCGAGGTGTCCCTGATGCTAAGATCCGCATCTTTGACCTGGGGGCAGAAGAAGGCAGAAGTGGATGAGTTCCCACTTTGTGGGCCCAAGGTATCAGATGCATATGAGCAGCTCTCCTCTGAAGCCCTGGAGGCTGTGCGTATTTGTCCCAACAAGTGTATGGTAAAAAGTTGTGGCAAAATGGCTTTCATATTCGAGTGTGACTGCATCCTTTCCACGTCATTCACATCAACAAGGTGTTGTCCTGCGCTGGGGCTGACAGGCTCTAGACAGGTATGCGGGGGTGCCTTTGGGAAGCCCCAGGACACTGTGGCCAGGGTTCACATTGGCCAGGTAATCACGTCCATCCGCACCAAGCTGCAGAATAAAGAACATGTGATTGAGGCCTTACGCAGGGCCGAGTTCAAGTTCCCTGGTTGTCAGAAGATCCACATCTCCAAGAAGTGGGGCTTTACCAAGTTCAACGTGGATGAGTTTGGAGACGTGGTAGCTGAGAAGCGCCTCATTCCTGATGGTGTGGAGTCAAATACATCCCAAATCGTGGTCCTCTGGATACGTGGAGCCCCCTGCATTCCTGAAGGCCTCCACCCACTGAGCTCTATCACTCACCCCCACTTTAATCATGATCCCCAATAAAACTTGCATTACGTCTAAAAAAAAACCCAGCACTGTGCACAGTAGCTGAAATGTGAGCAATGAGCATCCTCTGGCAGATGAACAGATAAACAAAAATGATGTAGACATGCACAGAGCACTCATGCACCCTGAGCAAAGAAGGGACTACTGTCATATGCTCCAGCATGGATGCACGTGGCAGGGATGATGGCAAGTGGGATGAGCCACTCACCAAAAGACAAAGTCTGTATGATCCCACTCCTGTGAGGCAGTGAGAACAGAAAGGAGACTAGTGTTCGCCATGGGCCGAAAAGGGAGAAGAGAACACAGAATTCTTGTTGGAAGCACAGGATTTCAGTCTTGCAAGATGAAGAGAGGTATAGTGATGCATGCTGGTAATAATTATACATTATGAATGTATTAAATACGACTGAACACTGAAAATTATTCTAAGATGATCAATTTAACGTTGTTGCATTTTGTTTGTTCCTTTGAGACCAGGTCTCACTAAATAGGCTAGGCTGGCTTCGAGGTTCAAGTCTTCATAATCTGACTTGTTGAGTTGAAAACCCTTTGTATAACTACTTAAAAAAGTAATAAAGGTTCAGGCCTGTAATCCTAGCTACTCAGGAGGCTACAATCTAAGGATCACAGATCAAAGCCAGCCCGGGCAGCAAAGTCCGTGAGACTCTTATCTCTAATAAACCAACAAAAAACCGGAAGTGGAGCTGTGGCTCAAGTGGTAGAGCACTTGCCTTGAGCTGAAGAGCTGAGGGACAGCACCCAGGCCCAGAGTTTAAGCCCCACGACAAAAAAAAAAAAAAAAAAAGATCCCAAAGACAAAATGACAATATTTGTTGAGTTACATGCAGGCCTGGAGGCACAATTCAAGTGGTAGAGCTCAAGTATAAGTCCCTGTGTCCAAACCCCAGTACTGTTGGGGGAAAAAAAAAGAACAAAATAAAGGCATCTAGTGGTATAAAGGAACATCTCCAAGATACATAGCTAAATTAAAAGGCTCAAATGATTTAACACACTGTGGAATAAAAATACACTTGGAATAAAAATTTTAAACACAAAATATTTAGAAATGTTTAGTTTTGCTTATCTTCTCATGTAAACTCTGATTTGAAAAAGCTGAATGTGGTGGTACATGCATGTAATCCTACCACTTGGAAGGCTCATGAAGAACTAAGTGTGAAGCCGGCTGGGCTCTATAGTAAGTTTCAGGACAGTCTTGGCTACACAGTGAAGTTCTAGAATCAAAAAAAAAAAAAAAAAAAGTTCACTGGGTGCTGTGGCTCACACCTGTAATTCTAGCTACTGAGGAAGCTGAGATCTGAGGATTGAGGTTCGTAGCCAGCCTGGGGAAGAAAGCCTGTGAGACTCTTATCTCCAATTAACTACCAAAACCAGACATGGAGCTATGGCTCATAAGTTGTAGAGTGCTTGCCTTGAGCTAAAGAGCTCAGGGACAGCACCCAGGCCCTGAGCTGACCAAAATAACCCTAAAAGTTATAAATGATTATGTCTAAGGGAAGGAGTCACTGTGGGCAGGGAAAGCACAATAGCTTTTGTAGTGTAAACCATTTTATATTACTTTGATTTTCAAATCATGAATATATATATATATATGTATATATATATATATATATATATATATATATATATATACACATATATATTGTTGTTGTTGTTGTTGTTGTTAGTCATGGGGCTTGGACTCTGGGCCTGGGAGGTGTCTCTTAGCTCTTCAGCTCAAGGGTAGCACTCTGCCACTTGAGCCACAGCTCCACTTCGGGTTTTCTGAGTGGTTTATTCGAGATAAGAGTCCCACAGACTTTCCTGCCCAGGCTAGCTTTAAACTGCAATCCTCAGCTCTCAGCCTCCTGAGTAGCTAGGATTACAGGCGTGAGCCACCAGTGCCCGGCATGAATATATTATTCATGTAAACAAGAACAAATTATACAGAGAGGAAGATCTGTGATGAAGACAGCTGAACTCCATTTTTGTAGAAATTATCTTTCCTCAGCCTAGGCCCCACAGTGATGCTCCAGCTAAGGAGAAGTTTAATACAACATTTTCATAGTGGACCAACCCTCGAATTTCCCCGTGAGGACCCTTACCGCTTTCAAACATCAGAAAAGCCACTAAGCTTTATTGAAACTCAGAAGAGATTCTTTATCCACTCAAAGAGCGGCACTGGCTCTGCTGCTGGTAGAACACAGAGCGTTGTTTGCCTAAACCACAAGGCTTGCCACAAGGCTCCTGGGGCACCCTGGATTCCTTCAGCCAAGAGCACTGTCTCTTGTTGGGTATTTTCTCCGTGATGACTTTGGAGGTCACTGTCATTCCCCCACAGAAGATCCAGCTACCCTTGGTTTTTTAAAAAAAAACAAAAACGGAATCTGCTGGGGGTGACCCAGGAAAGACAGGAGCTTCCCCTCCAGGCCTAGAGCTGCGGTTGCGGTCTTGTGCAACAGACACGATGCAGACGCATGACATGGTGGACTGAGAATGTGGGGGGATTCAGAGCCAGACCAAGAAAATGTGTGTGTGCAGACGGCTGGCTCTCTTGGCTCGCCAGGATCTGAGAGAGAGAGAGAGAGAACGGGAGACCACTTATCTGCCTCCCACTCTTCCTAGCCTCATTCCAGGCCTAAACAACAGACCAGGATGTCTCCAACTGAGTCAAAAAATACAATTTAAAAAAACGGTAACCTGGGACACACCACCACATAGAAAGGATGTGACGAAACCCAAACCCAGAACAATACTGATGCCCTGAATTGGGGTTAGGGAATGCAAGTGGCGATTTCTGTGGGATCCTCTGTGTTCATGTATAAAATTTTAAAAAAGTGAGTTAATTAATAACCAAATAAATAGATTAAAGCTCCCTTGATGAGGGAATCAAGAAAAACAAAGAGTCCCAGACTGGAATGTGTGCCCTTCTCCACTGCAGCCTCATTTGCTGGCTGGCTGAACCTTGTGTTGGTTTCCTCATCTGAACATGTGATCACTAACTTGCCCATCCAGCCTCTCAGAGGTTAAAGGCATAAGAGCCTGAAAAGAACACAGGTGTCACTAAGAAGGTACAAAGGCACTTGAAGTACCCTTTAAAGCTTGTTTGGTATTTTTTGGTTTAAATCAGAAAAGGTTAAGTATAATCAAGTTTGTTGTTTTGGTTTTTTTTGGTCTGTTGTGGGGCTTGAACTCTGGGCTTGGGCACTGTCTCTGAGCTCTTCAGCTCAAGGTGAGCGCTCTACCTCTTGAGCCATAGCACCCACTTCCGGTTTTCTAGTAGTTTATTGGAGATCAGAGTCTCATGGTCTTTTCTGCCCAGGCTGGCTTTGAACCGTGATCCTCAGATCTCAGCCTCCTGAGTAGCTAGGACTACAGGCGTGAGCCACAGGCGCCCAGCTTATAATCAGGTTTAACCTTGTAGCAAGTTAGGTTGGGTTTGCTGAGTCAGCTCGAGGCTTTCATTCTGTAGTAGAATAGGCTTCTTTTCCATCTGCCCAAGATTTACTCCCTACAAATTCTTTTTGTTGTTGGTTTTTTTGGGGGGTCCGGTCGTGGGACCTGAACTCTGGGCCTGGGCACTATCCCTCAGCTCTTCAGCTCAAGGCTAGCACTCTACCACTTGAGCCACAGTGCCATTTCCAGCTTTTTTTATCTGCTTATGTGGTGCTGAGGAATTGAACCCAGGGCCTCATGCATGCCAGTGCTCTACCACTGAGCCACCTTCCCAGCCTTTGTTGTCGTTGTTGATCATGGGGTTTGAACTCTGGGCCCGCGTGCTGTCCCTCAGCTCTTCAGCTCAAGGCTAGCACTCTACCACTTAAGCCACTGAGCCACTTCTGGTTTTCTGGTGGTTTACTGGAGATAAGAGTCTTAGGGGCCGGCCGCTGGTGGCTCACGCCTGTAATCCTAGCTACTCAGGAGGCTGAGATCTGAGGATCACAGTTCAAAGCCAGCCCGGGCAGGAGAGACTGTGAAACTCCTATCTCCAATAAACCACCAGAAAACCGGAAGTGGCACTGTAGCTCAAGTGGTAGAGCGCTCGCCTTGAGCTGAAGAGCTGAGGGACAGCACCCAGGCCCAGAGTTCAAGCCCCACGGCCGACAAAAAAAAAAAAAAAAAGAGTCTCACGGACTTTGCTGCCCAGGCTGGCTTTGAACCTCCATCCTCAGATCTCAGCTTCCTGAGTAGTTAGGATTGCAAGCGTGATCCACCGCTGCCCCACCCTACAAATTCTTGAGAAAACAATTTTCAGTCACTGTTGGCCTACTGTTTTATATGGTGTTAACCCCCTCCCTTCTCCAAGGGTAGACATGTGACTCAGGTCTGACCAATCAGAGAATCACTCCCTTGTAACTACTCCATGAACTCAAATCAACCAATCAGATGGGACAGTAAGTTCAGTTCTAGGCTTTGGCTAGAACATCTGATAATTGTCGTTTGGTCTCTAGAAGCCATCTTACTCCCACAGAAGAAAGCCTGCCTGAAAATGATGCCAACAGGGAAGAAAACAGAGCTGAGAGGAGGGGAGAGGAAATGAAGGATATATTTTGTTGGTGATATGTTTGATCCTAATGCCAGCTCCCTCCTGGGTCATGCAGTCAAATACCTACCCTTTCTTACCATCCACAAAGTTGGACTTCTAAGGGTCTTGACTGACATACAATTCTGAGACAGACTGAGAATCCCTACAAAGATCAGCCAGTGGGCACAATCCTCACTACTCAGGACATAAATAATGTACAATGAGCCCAGGTAAAAGCAGAAGGCCTTATCTGAAAAGTAAACTAAAGCCAAAGGACTGAGGTGTGGCTCAGGTGGTAGAGTGCTTGCCTTGCATGCAGGAGACTCTGGGTTCCATCCCTAGTATTAAAAATAAACAAAACCCCATAGGTGTAACCCATCCCTTTATAAAGTGCACAAGGGTGCAGAATCGTCAACACTTCATAGTAGTACCCAGGCGATATAAAAGAGACACAAATTACTAACATAAAGAAATATTTCACTTTATTTTACTCTTTCAGTCACGGGGTCCAAGGAAATGCAAGTTCACAGAAATGAAAAATAATACCAAAAATGTGGATAAGACCAACTTTAGAAGGTGCACAAAATCAGCAGGATATGATTGTCTGGAGTCAGGTTTTGGCCTTCTCAGTTTGCCCAAGACTGGTATAACCATTTGGTTTAGCCCATGTTAACAATTTCTGTGGTAACTGTCCAGAAGAGACTTGTCATAGAATCATGAAGCCCACACAATTGAACTGTTTACAGTACACAAAGCAAAACGGTCAACATTACTAGGTGGCACAATTTGTTTACATTCAAACAACTAGTAAACAAGAGCGAGGCAACCCCCCAGTATACAGCATCCAGACATCTCTAGTCAGTCCTTCGTGTGAACACGGCACACATGCGCTCAGGAAGCATCTGTGGTGTTCCAGGAAGCGCTGTACTGAGTGCTGCAGTCACTAAGCTAACGGGTATGCTCAGCCCCCAGTGAGTTCCCAGTCTCATCGCGAGAGCTGTGAACATCAACAGTACAGTCTTACTGGCTGATCACACACACACACACGCAAGTCCACTCTGAGATCCCTTCTACCAGAGGGTCCATGGAGAAGATAAGCAAAGTCCTCTTCCTTTACCAACTAGTTAGGTGGTCACTTTCCTCTTCCAATATCCCAATGGGGATTCTTCCCTCCCCTCCAGCTTTGTGACAAGTGACAATGGACTCAGAAATGACAGTGAACATCCCAACCACTGTATTCTTTCAGGGGAATCCAGAGATGGGGCAGTACTCTCCAGTCTCAACCTTCCCTCATTTAACAATGCTTTAGTGAGGTGCCATCACCTGCTCACCACTGCCAGGGTGCCCACGTGGCTAGACCTGGGTTTGAAGCCCAGGAGTCTTTGAAAGACGGAGGACCTTCCTTGCCCATATTCCAAGGACCACTTGAGCTTACAAAAGGGCTTGCTTGTTCACTTGTCACTTGGTGACTTGGGTGAAACAGTGAAAGCCATCGCTCCTGTCTGACACCAAGAGCCTGACTCACATGTCCCCTGGTTTAGAAGAACATCCAGCCATGGCCATTCAAAGGAGGAACAAATGCCCAGCACAGCACCGGCACCTGGAAGTTCCAACTGCCCCTCTCCTTTCTCCCTGTATTCTCTTGGGCAGCACATAGAGTCAGACTATAGATCCCATTATGCCAGTGACCACCAAAGGGAAGGGGTCCTAATTTCCAATCTGCCTTGCACAAGCCAGGCTCCCTAGGGGTACATCCACTAGGACCAGCAATGTCCAGCAGGGGGAGAGGCTGCAGGCCTCTGGGCAGGAGGTTAAGGCTGAAGCCTCCAGAGCCCTTTAAGAGTTGTTCCCACCTTGTGATAGACATACTTGGCTTAGTTTGATTTTCTTTAAATAAAAACCAGAATATCTTTGTGTTTATCAACGACATCCTTAAGATCATGACATATTCAATGTTACAAATGCTCTCATGATTTTAAAAAGAAAAAAAAAGAGTCCATCTAACAAAGGAATTTTAAAACCAATATTCCTGATTTCACTTTTTCCCCCCATAAATATACTAAACTTAAATTCTCAAGTTAGTGTATTTGCACAGATCGTTCACACCCAAAGATGAAACACAGAATCTGTAACACCATAGGTTTTCTATGAATCTGTTAGTATAAAAACAAGTATCTTAGAAAAATATAAAAACATCGCTACCATGTTATAAATGCTCTACATTTTCTAGGGGAACATACCTTTGCAAATAGTACAACTATTAGGAATTGTTAATGACATTCAAGTTCCGGATGTGCCACAGACGCATGCCGATCAGGACATCAAAACCCTGTGGTCCTCTAGATCACTTCTAGAAACTTCTAGATACATTCTCCTTTCTTCAAATATCACCATTGATTTCTGTGGATATCCTGAGGGTGACACTCTTGAGGAGGAAGAAAGAGAAAGATGAAAGGAAGTGAAACAACTTCATCCCGGCTGACATTTCCAGCAACTCTGCCCCACCCCAGAGGGGACTTCTCACTGAAGTTTTTCACTAAAGCTAAATTGGGTCCTGAAGAATTTTCTAGGCTTTCTCTATCCTGTTAGCTAATAAGTCACTTGTTCGGAAATATCACTTTCCTTGTGGCCAAGCTGTCTATAAAGTCCAGCTTCTCTCTGCCTTGGTAATAATGGTAAAAAGGCATTTTTCATCAGCCAACTTTTTTTGGTTGGTCATGGGACTTGAACTCAGGGACTGGGTGTTGTCTCTGTGCTTTTCCGCTCAAGGCTAGTGCTCTATCACTTTAAGCCACAGCGCCACTTCTGGTTTTCTGGTGGTTAATTGGAGCTAAGAGTCTCACAGACTTTCCTGCCTGGGCTGGCTTTGAACCCTGATCCTCAGATCTCAGCCTCCTGAGTAGCTAGGATTACAGGCGTGAGCCACCAGTGGCTCATCAACCAACTTTTTACAAAGCTGTGTTTTCTGGTTTTTGAAATTCACTTGAAAAGAACTAGGATGCCAGACTTTGAGCAACAAATGGTAACAGATGCATGGAAGCTTCATTGTCTGGGTGAACTATGAGGGTTGCTTTCCTCTATGAATAATACATTGAATAATACCTTTCTTATTTTTTTTTGTCAGTTATGGGAATTGAACTCTGGGCCTGGGCACTATCCCTCAGCTCTTCAGCTCAAGGCAAGCACTCTACCACTTCAGTCACAGCACCACTTCTGGTTTTCTGGTGGTTTATTGTAGATAAGAGTCTCGTGGACTTTCCTGCCTGGGCTGGCTTTGAACCAGGATCCTCAGATCTCAGCCTCCTGAGTAGCTAGGATTACAGGCATGAGCCACCAGCACCCGGCTTACATTTATTTCCTCAGACATGTGAAGAGTCAAAAGAAAGTGCTCCCTAACACAGGCAACAGACTTTCTATGAGTGTTTATTAACTCTAATTGTTAGCAATTTATATACCAATTGAACTAACCAGTACCTACCTGGAAATCTTGGATGAACGTTAGGAAGTAGAAAATAAAACCAAAGGCCACCGTCCACTCACAGATTGCACTCACCACATGATATACATAATCCTAACAGCGGCAATAAAGAAAACAGAATTTAGCCTTTAAAAAAAAAACTCTCATGGAGAACCTGAAATAATAAGTAAGGCAGTTAGGAGAGAAGAAAAACAATTGTCTCGTGAGCATACACCAGAACGTTGAGGAAATATCATAAGCAGAGCTATGTAGATAAACATCAGCTACCTGGCGTTCCGTTCCGGACGGCATCAGCAATGCGATTATCCCCAAATTTCTTTCTAGCTCCTGCACACACTGCTTTTAAGGATTGTCTACAGAACTTCAAAGGGCAGCATGAGGACCACAAAATAGCTGAGACAGGGAAGTAAATGTGGATTCAACTAAAGGAAAAACTTGGCATACAAACCACAACCCGGTCTCCTACCACTAGGAATCCCAGAGTTGAAGGGCTCGCTTACCAAGAAGCTAGTGGGTGCTCCAGGGGTTTACCCCAAAGAAAGGTGTGTGTGTGTGTGTGTGTGTGTGTGTGCACATGCATGCACAGACAAGGCTAGCTGACCACCCTGTTGGGTTGTATATGTTTCCCTGTTACTATAGGAAATAGTAGTTCAGCAAAGTTTGGCTCAAGATTGTAAGATAAACAGAGCTGGGTGCCGGTGGCTCACGCCTGTAATCCTAGCTACTCAGGAGGCTGAGATCTGAGGATCGCAGCTCAAAGCCATCCGGAACAGTGGTTTATCTCCAATAAACCACTCAGAAAACCAGAAGTGGCACTGTGGCTCAAGTGGTAGAGCGCTCACCTTGAGCTGAAGAGCTGAGGGACAGCACTCAAGCCCAGAGTTCAAGCCCCATGACCAACCAAAAATAAATAAATAAATAAATGGATGCAATGCAAATGGCCAAGCGGGAGCCATCCTGTGACAGCTGAGGGGCAGCCCCCCCCCCGGGGCTGCTGTGCGTCTTATTGGGAGCAAGGAGGGAGAACCGAAGCCAAGAACTCGAGTGACTTGAGTCAGGGCTTCAAAACTTGGTTGCTTATGGAGACCAGGAAGTTCATTAAAAATCAATTGCAGAGTGCCGGTGGCTATAACCCTAGCTACTCAGGAGGCTGAGATCTGAGGATCACGGTTCAAAGCCAGCCCAGGCAGAAAAGTCTGTGAGACTCTTAATCTCCAATTAACCACCAAAAAACCCAGAAGTGGCGCTGTGGCTCAAGTGGTAGAGCATTAGCTTTGAGCTGAAGAGCTGAGGGGCAGTGCCCAGGCCCAGAGTTCAAGACCTCTGACCAACCAAAAAGAAATAAAAATCAATCAATAACCAAAACTAAGGACCAAAGATGTAGCTCAGTGAAAGAGCTCTTGACTGGTATGGTGTAACACCCTAGATTTGATTTTCCAGCTCTAGGAGGGAGGGGGAAGGGGGAAAGGGAGAAGGGAAGGAGAGAAGGTAAGGAGGAGAGAGAAGGGGATGGAGGGTGGGGAGATTAGAGAGAAGATTCTATTTTCTTTCGTTTTAAAAATGTATTCATTCACTGATTTACATATTTTGCTGGGGATAGAACCCAGGGCCTTGTGCATGCTCGGCAAGCACTCTGCTACGGTACAAGGCTCCATGATGCTTACTCCAGTTTTGAAAATGGGGAAATATTAATCCAATGCTGCCTCAAAATCGGGCATGCCTGCATGTGCATGTGTGTGCGAGTGTGTGAGTGTGCGTGCATGTGTGCGTGCGTGTGTGTGTGTGTGTGTGTGTGTACAGGGAGGTATCTGTGATCTTATATTTTTCTTTCTCTTTTTTTTAATGGTTCTGATCTTTGCACTTGCTGGGCAAATGCTCTATACCTAAACCATGTCTCTGCCCAAGTCTCAAATGTACACCTACCTACATTCAAAGTGGCAAATTAGGTCTGTGGACTCAATTTGTCCCCTGCGTTTTCAAATAGTGGCTTGATTTTTTTTCCCCCTGTTCCCTTTCAACTGTGCTATGCATTACAGGGGTAAGAAGGGTTAAGTAAACGAGGGTGCAGCCCTGCAGGTCA
>NW_012267219.1:33852690-33858432 GCF_000151885.1 Dipodomys ordii | reverse complement strand
GGTCCAGTCGTGGGGCCTGAACTCTGGGCCTGGGTGCTGTCCCTCAGCTCAAGGCTAGCACTTTACTACTTGAGCTACACCGCCACTTCTGGCTTTTTTCTTTTTGTTTATGTGGTACTGAGGAATCGAACCCAGGGCCTCAGGCATGCAAGGCAAGCGCTCTACCACTGAGCCACCTTCCCAGCCCATGTGACATGTATTTTTGCTGGGCCAAATTGTAGCCAAATTCCTTAACTTTCTCCCAAACACTCACCCATGCCCTTAGATATACAAACTCCCTGGCTCAGACAGCTTAGGCAGAAGCTGCCACTGTTTGTTCAGATGACTTCTCCATCATTTGCCCTACCTGCTCCTGGGACTTGAACTCTGGGCCTGGGCTCTTTGCTCAAGGCTGGTATTCTATCACTTGAGCCACAGCTCCACTTCCAGCTTTTCTGGTAGTTTATTAGACATAAAAGTTTCATCGACTTTCCTGCCTAGGCTGGCTTCAAACCATGATCCTCAGATCTCAACCTCCTGAGTAGCCAGGATGATAGGCCTGAGCCACCAGTGCCTCATCTTCTTAGTACTGACTGCCACCCTCCGCTTGGCCCATGCGTCATTGAGAGCTCAGTCCACATTCTCCCACTGGAATCTCCCTTCTGTGGTCCCTCTGTAGCCACTGCAATGGTCCTGAATCAAGTCTTCCTCACCACCGCTACCCGCCTGAACACGTATCGCTGGATTCCTTTATCCTCTTTTCTGAGGAACACTGCGGAAAGGATACTGGGGACGACCGCTGCGCAGGAAACGGCAGAGATAGCCATCCGTGTGTGGCACGTGAGGAGGCTGTTCCACTGGGGACACGCTTTGTAGGAGATGATGGACTGCAGCAGGGTGTACACCACACCGCACACAAAAGCCAGTAGAGCGCCCCCATCGTGGACCACTGGCACAGCTAGCTCCTGGGGAGAAGACCACAGGAGAGTGTCAGACAGGCAGACAGACAGGCAGGCAGGCAGGCAGGCAGGCAGACAGGCAGGCAGACAGGCAGACAGACAGAGAACGACATCACACCACAAGCCCTCACGGGCTTGAACCCACGTGCACCTGCTCTTGGGAAATGCAGCTGCTGCCAGAACAGCATCAAGAGAAAAGCTTTTCTTTCCAATCCCAATGACAAATCCTAATCTGACCCAGCAAACCTGGCTACCTGAGATAAGGAAAGGTGTTCTTTTTTTGTTTTTTGTTTTTTTTTTGGCAGTTGTGAGGCTTGAACTCAGGGCCTGAGCACTGTCCCTGAATCTGGATGTTTCTCTTGAAGGTAGATTTGAGTCTGGGAATATCTGACAAACTCCACCTCCAGACAGTGTGACTTTGGTGCCAAGCTTCGAGCTCCATATCTAGACACTGTCTTGCAGGTTTGCAGTGAAGATTAGATTCAATTAGATTACACCTGGATGCCAGTGGCTCATACCTGTAATCCTTGCTACTCAAGAGGCTGAGATCTGAGGATCACAGTTCAAAGCCAGCCTGGTCAATAAAGTCCTTTGAAACTCTTATCTCCAACAAACTACTCAGAAAAAGCCAGATGTGGGGCTGTGGCTCAAGTGGTAGAGTGCTACTAGCCTTGAGCAAAATAAACTCAGGGAGCTGGGTGCTGCTGGCTCACGCCTGTAATCCTAGCTACTCAGGAGGCCGAGATCTGAAGATTATGGTTCAAAGCCAGCCTGGGCAGGAAAGTCCATGAGACTCTTATCTCCAATAAACCACCAGAAGACTGGAAGTGGCACTGTGGCTCAAAGTGGTAGAGTGCTCATCTTGAGCTGAAGAGCTGAGGGACAGAGCCCAGACCCAGAGTTCAAGCCCCACGACTGACCAAAAAAAAAAGCTCAGGGACAGAGCCCAGGCCCAGAGTTCATGCCCCAGAACTGGCAGGAAAAAAAAAGATTAGATGATATATCTAAAAAAAAAGATTAGATGATATATCTAAAAATATTGTAAAAGTTGGGTGCTGGTAGCTCATGCCTATAATTCTAACTACTGGGGAGGCTGAAATCTGAGGATCCCAATTTGAAGCCAGCCAAGGCAGACAAAGCTGAGACACTCTTATCTCTACTTAACTAGAAAAAAGCCAAAAATGGAGGTGTGGCTCAAGTGTTAGAGCACTAGCGTTAAACAAACAAACAAACAAAAGCTCAGGAAGAGACCAGAGGCTCTGAGTTGAAACCCAGCATACACACACAACAAAGAAACAAAAATGTTGTATTATAAAGGACTAGAGATGCAGCTCAGTGGTATGGCCTGGCAAATACAAGGAGCTTAGTTCAGTCCCCAAGATGTAGGGGGGATGGGGAGGAGGGTTGTAGAAGAGACTACATTAACCTTCTATAATAAATGCTATTTTCCATTTGGTAAGTATAGATTTTGTACACCTAAGCTAACTGGCATGGGCCTATAAAATCAAGGAAGTTATATGGAAAAAATGCATGCACGCACACGCGCACACGCGCACACGTGCGCGCGCGCACACACACACACACACACACACACACACACACACACACACACACCCTTATGGGCTTCAAAGATTTCAGAAAAGCAGTTCTGGGCAGGAAAGTCCATGAGACTCTTATCTCCAATTAACCATTAGAAAACCAGAAGTGGTGCTGTGGATCTAAGTGGTAGAGTGCTAGCCTTGAGCAAAAGAACTTAGGCACAGCGCCCAGGCCCTGAGTTAAAGCCCCATGACCAAAAAAAAAAAAAAAAAGTTCAGAAAATGGTTAAGATGATACATTGTGTCATGTGTATTTCAAAAACAAACCTAAATTGTTCCCGCTACCCCTTGTATGTTAGGTGTACATACAAAGGGAAATAAAAAGCAAAGCCATCTACTACTAATGAGTCACTTTCCAGAACAGACTAAGAACTCTGGGACTTTCCACACTATTGTTCTTATACTAAGTAAATTTTTAAAAAAAAACTCTTGAATGTGCATACTTTGTTTCCTCTTACTGATTTACCAGGAAATGTTCTGTCTTAGTCTTGGCCAGTTCATCCGTGTTTAGGGTCTGACTTGGCACTGAGAATTTTGGCTAGAAACCAGCTCAGGCAGACAAATCCAAGAAACTTTTCTCTCCAATTAACTAGCAAAAGGCCGGAAGTAGAGCTGCAGTTCTACTGGTGGAGTACCAGCCTTGAGTAAAAAAAGCCAGGAGAGAGCATGAGCTACAATCAAGTCCAGCACTGGCACACACTTACAAAAAGGAGACATTTCCTTCATGTCATACTGTCAGTGGAGACACAGCATGGGTCATGACATTAAATGAGGCACAGAAAGAAAAGCTGGCGTGATTTTGGGTACACGATGAGATGAAAACTTGACTTCCTATTTGCATTCTTTTCTAATTTCAGAGACAATAAAGCACAGAGCACACCAGAACACTGAGAAGATTAAACATTAGAAATGTGTGTCTCCAAAAAGATAATTGAATTTATTCATGTTTGTTTGTCGGTCATGGGCTTGAACTCTGGGCCTGGGTGCTGTCCCTCAGCTCTTTGAGCCACAGCGCCACTACTGGCTTTTTCCGCTTACGTGTTGCTGAGGAATTGAAACCAGGGCCTCATGCTTACAAGGCAAGCACTCTACTACTGAGCCACCTTCCCAGCCCAATTTATTAATTTTTAATGGACTTGATTATTCTTTATCATTTCATCTAATTTATTTATTAATTTTCTCACTAGATAGCCCAGGATGGCTTCAAACTCTTGACCCTCCCACCTACCCTACTCTTCTGGATGCTACTAGTAGCATGCTGAATGGTTATTGGAGATAAGAGTCTCACATAGGGGCTGGGAATGTGGCTTAGTGGTAGGGGGCTCACCTAGCATGCATGAAGCTCTAGATTTAATTCCTCAAAAAAGCCAGAAGTGGTGGTGTGGCTCAAGTGGAAGAGTCCTAGCCTTGAGCAAAAGAAGCTCAGGGACAGTGCCAGGCCCTGAGTTCAAGCCCCAGGACTGGCAAAAAAAAAAAAAAAGTCTCATAGACTTTCCTGCCCGAACTGGCTTCCAACCAGGATGCTCAGATCTCAGCCTCTTGGGTAGCTAGAAGTACAGGTGTGAGCCACTGGCGCCCGGCTCAAGGACACTTCTTGAGGGAAATAAAGCATGGCTGGAAATGGACGAACCAAGGAGTTGCCACCCCGCCCACCATCTGTGAACATCTCCCTAGTGTGATTGGCTAGGCCTTAAGCGGAGCCTGTCACTCTCTTTCTTGGCCTCCTAGATGAAATTCTTCTTTGGATTACACGCCTCACATAGGTTTGATCCTAGCACACAGAACATGAATCACAGGATATCAAACAAGGACGTTGTGAAGATTATTTATAAGAACATTGACAGGGAAAACACTCTGCTCCCACAGAAGTTAAAAACCTTCTATTTCTGGATTTTTATAAACATAAACATTTATTCACTGCATGAAAATTTGCAACTTTCCATTACCTAACACTCTGGGTTGTTTGTTTGTTTGTACCAGCACTAGGGCTTGAACTCAGGGCCTGGGTACTATCCCTTAGATTCTGTGCTCAAGACTGGCACTCTACCACTTGAGCCACATAGCTCCATGAAAGACTTTTAGGTGGTTCATTGGAGGATACCAGTCTCAGAGTTTTTTGCCTGGGCTGGCTTTGAACCATGATCCTCAGATCTGCAAGAAATTAGCTGACTGAGTGAATGACTCTCACCTCTGAGTCCACGGCCTCACCTGCACAAGGAGTAGATCTGGTGCTGTTCTTTGAACATCAAGTGGTTTCTACCAGTGGCAGAGTGAGCAAGCGCACACTTGGCAAAAGCTGCCACAGACCCACCACCCTTCATCACAATAGACCAGGAGCAATGTGGACCTCTCTTCACCAAGCAATAGGTAAGAATCAGGCAAAACTGATGTGCAAATGTTCATGTTCTAAATATCAAACAATCCAATGTTTGGAAACCTATCAACCATTTCCCAGTGTTTCTTGAATTCTCACTTCTCTTTCTCACACACGTTATCCATCACCCCCCCTAAAATGCCCCCCAAAAGCCTCAGGCCATACCTGAAAATTGGCTACAATGCCCATTCCGATACATCCCACCAATCCAAGAACTAAGGACACCAAGTTAAAAACAGGAGTGCTGAAATAGCTGGTTTGATTTTGCTTCTCTACTATTTTATATCTTGTGTACATCGTGGCTGCACCTGAAGAAGAAAATAAAAAGGCACTCTGATGAAATGTTGCTAGCTGATTTTTTTTTAATGGAAAACACAGGAGCAGTTGTGAATGATTAGTTTTCTTAATTTTCTATTTGTGGCTGGGGCTGTAACTCAGCACTTCCTAGCAAGCCTAAGAAGGGTGCTGCGTTGTTAATTGCCAGGCAGCTGGGATGAGATGAACAGCCTCACCTTCATTGGCTTGAAACAAGATCGTGCTCCTTCATCTGAGTCTCGGCTGCTTTGAGGAATGGCAAAGAGAAACTGTAGCTGAGCTGAAGGAAAATGGATCCTGCTATCACCTTGCTCTTCTCTCACAGGTCAGGACAAACTTTTGGGAGCACCCAAGTCCCCTAGAGTGTTTAGTTTGGTGTTCTTTGCTCTGTGCCTTACTAGGATTTCAATTCAAGGCCTCAGGCTTGGGCTTGGCTTTTTCATTCACAGCTAGCACTCCCTTGAGCCTATATGCCTCTACTTCTGGCTGTGTGTGTGTGTGTGTGTGTGTGTGTGTG
>NW_012267219.1:33850485-33852575 GCF_000151885.1 Dipodomys ordii | reverse complement strand
AACATAGTTCAGAGCCAGCCCAGGCAGAAAAGCCTGTGAGATTCATCTCCAATTAACCACTGTCCAAAACACATGTACATGCAGGGCCAGCATTACCTAAATGAATATTCTACTCAGGTCATTGATTTAAGGGTTTTGTGTTGGGTCTTTTTTTTTTCTTGCAATCACTGACACTGGAAACAGAAGGTAATACCCAACGTGACATAGTAAGTCCTACAGTGAATAGAACACAAAGAACATGTGGTATTTGAACACTTGTTAGAATCAGGCTGGCCTTGAACTTTAGATCGTCCCGCCTCCGCCTCCTGTGTGTAGAGAGGTCCGGCATGCACCACCACACCCAGCTGCTTTTTCATACTTGAAGATAGAAAAATGGAAAGTAACTGCCTGAGGATGTACTTGGTGGAGCCCTCCTGAGCAGCTCCTTTGTATCTGATTTGTGGTGGGTTGCTGCCACCTTGTGGCTCAAGAGTGAAGTACTTCAGTTGTGCACGAGGGCTCAGGCATCTCACCAACCGAATCCAATCACCTTCAGGTAGAAAAGTGCCTGTTATCTAGGGTCTAACCTATTGGATAGTTTAACCACTTTAGTGTTATATTCCAATGAAACATTTTCTTGAACTCCTCCGTGGACACCGTCTTCATCATCATCATTTAATCTCTGATTCGATCAAGCGCCAGAATCTTCCATTTTAGAAAATTCCTTGACCCTCTGAGTCCCCTTCTATCCATACGATTTCTCCTCTTCTCCTCCAGTCCACAGTAGGGCTCCACATCCATCTGGCCCCTGAGCTATTCCTCCTCCCTGTTTCCTGATGTCTAAGCACTCGGTTTCTAACCCAACGTTTTACTGAAAACTGTTTTTTGGAAAACTATCGTGACTCCCTTTGCTGTCCCAATTCAGTGAAATCATGCTGAAAGACAACTCAGCTACACGAGATGGTCCATTGCCTCTCTCATTCCCCTGAAAATGGCCCATCTCCTGCAGTCTCTCCCATTCCACAGTAAGAAATTAATGGTCTACAACATGATGCTGGACCTTCAGAGCACTGTATTTGGCAGTTGATATACAGCTGTTTGTCTCAATGAATTTGAGGCTTCCTTGAGAGCCCAGCCATCCTTCCTTCCAGCTTTGCCCAGCCCAGCCTTGCCTGTGACAGACTTGCTTGTTGATGTGACCACACTGCTCAGGAATCCCTGCTCTGGTGGGTCAGGGTCTTCTTGCTTTTCCTTTTCCTTTCTCTTTCCTTCTATTTCTTCCTTCCTTCCTTCATCTTCTTGCTTTTCCTTTTTCTTTTTCTCTTTTCCTCTTTCTATTCCTTCCTTCATCTCTTTCTTCTTTTCTACCTTTTTTTCCTCTTCTTTCTTCCTTTCTAACTTTTGGTACACGTACTGGGGCTAAAACTCAGGGCTTTACCCTTCCACTTGGCTTTTTTGTTCAAATCAGGCACTCTGAGACACAGCTCCACTTTGGGTTTTTTTAGGGGGTGGTTAATGGTAGATGTTAATGGTGGTTAAAGGAAGTCTTATGGACCTCCCCCTCCCCCACCCCAGCTGTCTTCATTCAAACCACAACCTTTGGATCTCAACTTCCTCAGTAACTAGTACTACAAGTGTGAGCGGCCAGTACCAGACTATACTTATTTATTTTGCCAGAGACTTTCTTCCACTTATCCCTGGAAAAGTTTCTCCCTGCAATTCTCTTGCTATCTCTCTTCTCTTCTGGGTACCATCTTGTTGTCATTCTCTTGTAGGACACCTGGATGAACTAACTCCCAGCTACACACAATTGGTTCCATGTTTTCTTATAGTTGGCTGGGAAACAGCTGGTTCCTCTATGCGCTCTGATGGCTGTCAGTCCTTCCAGAGATCTGCCCATGTTTCTAACTGGACACTGTTCCTACATGTCTCATCGGAGATGTCTCCGATTCAATGATTCCAAAACAAAGCTCATCCAAGCCATTCCTGTTACACACCTTATTTCTGCACATCCAAGAGAAAGATATGGAATCACCTATTACCCACCCATCATCCCCCTTCATTCTCAACTCAGTCACTTGTTGGCACCCACCTAGTATTTTCCCCTCTAT
>NW_012267219.1:33828174-33843540 GCF_000151885.1 Dipodomys ordii | reverse complement strand
GCCTATATGCCTCTACTTCTGGCTGTGTGTGTGTGTGTGTGTGTGTGTGTGTGTGTGTGTGCGTGCCCGTGTGTGCGCGCCTGTGCACCTATAGTAGGGCTTGAACTCAGGGTCTGGGCACTGTCACTGAGATTTGGTTTTGCTCAAGGCTAGTGCCCTCCCATTTGAGCCACAGCTCCACTTCAAGCATTCTGGTGGTTAATTGCAGATAAGAGACTCAGACTTTCCCGCTCAGGCTAACTTCAAATCTCAGTCCTGAGATCTCAGCTTCCTGAGTAGTTAGGGTTACGAGTGTGAGCTATCAGCACCTAGCGGACAGGACATTCTAATCAGCAGCACAGGTGATTTTCTTGTAAGCTGCCTTCAGAACAGACTTGGAGAAATAGTGCCTTCTGGGGCTGGGAGGGTGGCTCAGTGGTAGAGTGCTTGCCTTGCATGCATGAGGCCCTGGGTTCGATTCCTCAGCACCACATAAGCAGAAATAAGCCAGAAGTGGTGCTGTGGCCCAAGTGGTAGAGGGCTAGCCTTGAGCTGAAGAGCTGAGGGACAGTGCCCAGGCCTAGAGTTCAGGCCCCATGACCGACCAAAAAAAAAAAAAGAAAGAAAGAAAGAAATAGTGCCTTCTGCATTAACTTACAGAGCACCTTAGCTATAAATCAGTTTTAAAAGCCCAATTATACTTAAATTCCACTGAAAGGGTTGGGGGTTTAAAACCACCTTTCAGCAAATCCTGTGTGTAATTTCCACATGAAATGGATAGATCTACAGTGAGGCTATACAGTATTTTGGATTTCTACAGACTTTTGTTTCTCAATGTAGTCCTATTACTTAGTAGTACTTTGACATTACTCCTCAAAGTAGTAGCTATGAAAGTTGTGCTTTTACAAATACACAAGCTATAAATAAGATATTGTACTTCCCTTTGGGCTGTTAATAGTTATTGTTAATAATAACTTCATTTGTTAATGATAATTGCACACTTACCGAGAAAGGCAGAGAAGTTTATCATAAATCCAAAAATTCCACTCTCTGGCGGTGTTGTTCCTGTATCACTGGGAAAGAGAAGAAATGTCTAGCTTACTAACAAAGATATTCAGTTCACACCTTGGGACACGTAATTGGTAAGTTTTGTATTCTTTTTTCTTCTGGGTAACTATCCACTTTTATCCCTGAAAGTACAGCCTGAGTTTGTCTCAATGTATTTTCATATGGATTCTAAAAAAACTAAATCTTATTCTTTATCATGAGACTGCATTTGAATCCAGGAGCTGGTGGCTCACGCCTACAATCTTAGCTACTCAGGAGGCTGGTATCTGACGACTGAGGAACAAACCAGCCCAAGCAGAAAAACCTGAGAGATTTATTTCCAATCAACCAGCAAAAGCTGAAAGTTGGATGTGTGGCTCTAGTGGTAAAGCACCAACCTTGAGCAGAAAAGCATAGGGATAGCATAAGGCTGAGTTCAAGCCCTTGTACCAGTACACATATACAAAAGAAAATGTTAGTGGGGCATAGGTGACTCATGCCTATAATTCTATCTACTCAGAAGGCTGAGATCTGAGTTTTATGGTTTGAAGCTAGTCTGAGCACTCTTATCTCCAATTAACTACCAAAAACCCTGGAGTGGACCAGTGGCTCAAGTGGCAGAATGCTAGCCTTGATTTAAAAAGCTTAGGAAGCTGGCTCTCACCTTCTACTCCTAGCTACTCAGGAGTCTGAGACCTGAGGATTCTGGTTCACACTAGAATGGTCAGGAAAGCCCCTGAGACTTTTTTTTTTTTTTTTGCTCAGTCGTGGGGCTTGAACTATGGGCATGGGCACTGTCCCTGAGCAATTCAGCTCAAGGTGAGTGCTCTACCACTTGAGCCACAGCACCACTTCTGGTTTTCTGGAGGTTAATTGGAGATAAGAGTCTCAAGGGGCATTCCTGCCCTGTCTGGTTTTGAACAGCGATCCTAAGATCTCAGCCTCCTAAGTAGCTAGGATTACAGGCATAAGCCACTAGTGGCTGCTTAGTGAGACTCTTATCTCCAGTTAACCACCAGAAAACCAGAAGTAGAACTGTACACAGCTTAAAGTGGTAGAACTCTAGCCTTGCATGAAAGATCTCAGCGACAGCACCCAGGCCTTGAGTTCCAGTCCCATGAATGAATGAATGAGTGAAAAACAAAAACAAAAAACAAAAAAAACAAAAAAGCTCAAGGGCAGGTCCCACCCCAGGATCAGCACCAAAAAAAAAAAAAAAGTTTGTGATATCAGAATAACTTAAACCTTCATTCTTAGTGAAGAACTGAGTAAATGTTGAAAATTAAAAACTGAAATCAAGAAGTGGCACTGTGGTTCAAGTGGCAGAGCACTAGCCTTGAGCAAAAGAGCTTAGGGACAGCGCCCCAGGCCAAGAAGAGTTTAATCCCCAGGAACATACAAAAGCAAACAAAAAAACATGATTAATCTCTGAACAATAACAAGTGCTCTTATGATAAATTACTTTAACAAAAGCAGGGTTCTATGAAAAAAAAAACCACTTCAGGTACAGTTTACCAGTCCGTTAGACTATTTGCAAAATGGTAATGAACGTGTTGTGAATGTTTTCTATTCAGGAATGTCAGGTTTTAAATGCTTACATTGCTCAAACTGCTCACCGGTCACTTTTCCCCTTGAAAACCACTAGCAAAAGAGCTCCCAACAGGAAACAGCATGTACCCGGTTCTGAGTGTTTCCACATATAAAAATAGCTCTGAAATTTCAGTGTTGAAAACTGATCACATTGCAAAGATGCACTTCAGTGTGAAGCAGCCCACAAGAGGCCCGAGTGTGCTACACGCGAGAATGTTCTCAGACTGGTGAACACTTTCCATTTCAAGAGTGTGGCGGGATACACCGGGTGGGTGGGGGCAGCGGGCTATGAGGCATGGCAAAGGGAGCCAGGGATTCAGAGATGCGCATTGTGTTACTGAACAGTGAACGGCTTGATTAGAAGCACAGAGGCACTGCTGGCTTTGCTTTAAGCCTCGCTTCTTCTATAAGCTGTACACATAGCCGCAGCATTCTGTCCTTGACCTTGCCTGCTCTGCCAGATGCTTAAATATACACTCTGAGAACTGCACAGAATAGCTTAAAGAAAAGATGCTTATCTTGGCCTCCAAACTTGTGAGTCCTTACCAATTCTTTGGTGAACACACACTCCTCAAAGTCAAAATTTGGGCTATCATCATGCCAGTCACTCAGTGTGAGAGCATGTCAATACCAGCTGAGCCAACACACCGTGGGAATAAGGCCTTCAGGATATGAGAAGGAGGGCTGGGAAGGTGGCTCAGTGGTAGAGTGCTTGCCTCGCGTGCACGAGGCCCTGGGTTCGATTCCTCAGTGCCACATAAGCAGAAAAAGCCGCAAGTGGTGCTGTGGCTCAAGTGGTAGAGCGCTAGCCTTGAGCTGAAGAGCTCAGAAACAGCACCAAACAAGCCCAGAGTTCAAACCCCATGTCTGACAAAAAAAAAAAAAAGATTTATATATATATATATATATATATATGAGAAGGGACCAGTGCGCACCTTTGCTCCATCTAGGAAGGTAAAAACTAGAGAAGCACTTAACGCTTCTCAGTAGAATCTCACTGTGAAATCTTTCTTGACAAATAAACAGCAATGTAAATCTGATTTTTCTCTTTGGGATTGCAGAAGGGTCCGTGACTCTCATTCCTATACCTTTGCTCTAGAGCCCTGGTTATACAGCAGTAAAACGGGTTCATGACCAATCAATTAAACCACTGTTTGTTTGACTTTTTTTGAGCCATGGCTCCATAAATAACTATAAAGTTTATCAACAATACTGGTTTGAGTCACATATTCATCAACAAAATACTTGTTAGATACTATCTGGTTACAGTTTCCCAAATTACACCTAAGCTATGACAGGTAAGAATAGTTGGCATTTGTGATTTATTTCCACTAAATGAGGAACATGTAGACTAATAATCAGAGTTGTAATTTTGCTTAAGAATGTTGCATAGTGCTCATCTTATATCAGCCAGGGGCAAAACAATCTGTGCCTTTGCCTGGTTCATGCCTTGGACACACATGGAAAAAAAAAAAGAATGTTGCATAGCTGGGCACTGGTGGCTCACACTTGTAATCCTAGCTAATCGAGGAGTTAAGACTAGACCTGATGATCAAGGTTCAAAGCCAGTCTGGGCAGGAAAGTCTGTAAGACTCTTATCTCCAATAAAGTCCTCCTTCCTCCAAAAATAAGCTGGAGTGGAGCTGTGGCTCATGTGGTAGAGCTCTAGCCTTGAGCACACAGAAGCTCAGGGACAGCGCCCAGGTTGGGGAGAGGAGGGAGGGTTCCATATGCTGAGTTCAGTGGCTCACCCCTGTAACCCGAGATACTCAGGAGGCTGAGATCTGAGGATCACTGTTTGAAGCCAGCCCAGGCAGGAAAGTCCTAGAGACTCATATTTCCAATTAACTACCTGAAAACTGGAAGTGACGCTGAGGCTCAAAATGGTAGAGTGCTAGCCTTGAGCAAAATGAAGCTCAGGGACAGTACCCAGGCCCTGAGTTCAAGCCCTGTGACCAACAGGGCTGGGAAGACAAATCTGAGAAATGCATCTCCAATTAACCAGCAAAAAACAGGAAGTGGAAGTATGGCTCTGGCGGTAGAGTATAAGTCTTGAGCCAAAAAGCTGAGCAAGAACACACATATACACACACACAAAGAATACTGAATGAAAACTTTCCAAGTAGCAAATGAAATTTGGACATGTCTAAAGAATAGTATTTGAGCTGGAATGTGGCTTAGTGGTAGAGTGCTTGCCTCTCGTGCATGAAGCCCTAGGTTTGATTCCGCAGTATCACATAAACAGAAGTATAGAGTGGTAGAGTATAGAAGTATAGAGTGGTAGAGTACTATCCTTGGGCAAAAGCAGCTCCAGGACAATGCCCAGGCCCTGAGTTCATGCCCCATGACTGGCCAAAAAAAAAAAAAAAAAAGAATAGTATTGCTGACAGGTGGCTCACACCTGTAATCCTAATTACTCAGGAGGCTGAGATCTGAGGATGGGGGTTCAAAGCTGGCCAAGGCAGAAAAGTCATTTTGAGACACTTATCTCCAATTAACCACCCAAAACCTCAAAGTATACCTAAGTTATATGTACTGCTACAATGTTTTATGTAAGAGACTTGAGAATGCAAGCATTCTTGCACTTTAGTATTGATAGGCATTCCTGGACTCCATCCCCCAGAGATACCAAGGGATGACTGTTGTTTAATTGCCATAGCTGTATCTCGGTGCTTGATTTAGGGAACTGCAGAAAAGGCAAAACTAGTTGCATCTTAATCTGTCAGTAATCTCTCTGCCCAGCTCCTACCATACCCATTTGTTTTCCCAATAGGGTTGAGCTTGTAGCCCAACCCACCACCTCTCCTGACCTCCTCCTAAGGGAGGTGCTCTGGACTCTAATGGGGATGATAGAAGTCATGCATTTTCTCCTATCTTAGAAGCTGTTGAGGCTGTTCTATGTACACAGTTGTTTTGTGGTACATTGTGACTGGGAAATCATTTATGTAAACATCTCCTGTTTACATTTCCACAAGTGAAGCCAACTGTGGAAAATTCCAAGTTGTTTGTAGAACATCATTCTCCAAACTAATTTATGGTGTTCAGGTGGTTCCTAATCATGTATGCTTACAGAAATGAAACAATACGAGGCCACGTGCCTGCTAATGGAAGACTTTCCCAAATTTGGACAACTGTTGATCTAGGATTACAAGCATGAGCCAGTGGTACCCAGCAATGTTACATTTTACTAGAAATATCTAATAAAATAGGCTAATTTATGGCAGCTTCACTCAGAGATGACTTCTAGAATGGGAGGCACTCTCTACTTTTTTTTGTCGGTCGTTGGGCTTGAACTCTGGTACTGGGTGCTGTCCCTCAGCTCTTCAGCTCAAGGCAAGCACTCTACCACTTGATCCACAGGACCACTTCCGGTTTTCTGGTGGTTAATTGGAGATGAGAGTCTCGCAGACTTTCCTGCCCTGGCTGGCTTTGAACCTCGATCCTAAGATCTCAGCCTCCTGAGTAGCTAGGATTACAGGCATGAGCCACCAGCAGCCAGCCATTCTCTATTTTTAACTCCAAAAAGTTTCCCAACCATTGGGCTGGGAAGTTGGCTCAGTGGTAGAGTGCTTGCCTTGTATGTATGAGGCCCTGGGTTCGATTCCTCAGCACCACATAAGCAAAAAGAAAAAAGCCGGAAGTGGCGCTGTGGCTCAAGTAGAGCGCTAGCCTTGAGCTGAAGAACTGAGGGACAGCGTTCAGGCCCAGAGTTCAGGCCCCACGACCGGACCCAAAAAACAAAAAAAAAAGATTTCCAACCAGGTACCAGTGGCTCATGCCTGTAATCCTAGCCATTCAGGAGGTTGAAGTATGAGGATCACAGTTCCCAGCCAGCCTGGGCAGGAAATTCTGTTCAACTTTTATCTTCAACTAAACACCAAAGAGCCAGAAGTGGGGTTGTGGCTCAAGTGGTAGAGTGCTAGACTTAAGCCAAAAAAAAGCTCAAGGACAGTGCTCAAACCTCAGGACTAGCACAATAGCATCTGTGTCTCCATTTCTGTACCTCTCTCTGCTCTGAGTCATTCACTCATAGCATCCTAGGAATCCAGGAAGGATAGGATTGGTCTGGTAACATCTTTACAGACAGAGAGAGATGGAGAAAACTTCCATAAGGAAAGGACAGCACAACCTCTTACAGAACAGGCCAACTGCAGGCAACAAAGACTTGTCTATCCTGACCAGATTTCTTCTCTTAAATGATCTCAGTGACACTAAAGTTTTCTCAAATCTAGTTGATGGATCCACCAGGCCATACACTGCCCATCACTGTGGTCACACACATTACACACAAGTTTGCCTCTTACCCAAGTTCTTTCTCTATTTCAACCTAAAGCTCACTGTAGCCTGAAAGATGGGCTAAAGTGCTTACTTTTGACTTTTCCTGTGATATGCTTGTAGCTACTCATAAAGCTCTTCTCTCTGCCATTCACCATTATTTGTGTCTCTCTATTTGGCAAAGTGGGGAGAGTGGCCACACCTGAGGTGGAACCCCTGGGAGATGGGATTTTTGGCCTCCAGTTTCAACTACAAAGGAAATATTAGAGAAGACAGGGAGCAAAACTGTGCTTCAGAATGTGGGCATGGCCTCATAAAGATCTAAATCAATCCTTTGAAGCTTTTACTGTTCTTGACTTTTATATTCTTGTAATTTATGGTTTCATAATACATACTGAAATATCATATTATGCTAAATTTATTGTTAAATTGTATTGTTTAAAATTTATTTAAAATTTAAAATGTATTATTTAACTTGTTAAGTTTAGTATTAAGTTTAGTAATGTCTGGACCGACAAAAATAAAAATAAAAATAAATAAAAATTATGCAAGCAAAAGTCTTACAAACACCTTACCTACTCTCACTTCCCTCTTGCATCTTTTACCACACAAATGTAACTTATATTTATTCGTTTGTTTTGGGTGCTGGGGATTGAACCAAGGACCTGCGATTGGACTTTGTTTCTTGGTTTGTGAATTTGTTTGCTTCTTTGCATCAATGGGGCTGGAATCCAGGGCCTCATTCTCACAGCTAGTGCTCCAGCACTGGGGCTATACCTCCACGCCCAACTTATTTGCTGGTTAATTGAAAATTAACCAGTCGGCTCCAGACTAGCTCTGAGCCTTGATTCTCAGAGCTCAGTCTCCTAGATAGCTAGGATTACAGACATGAGACACCAGCGCCAGCTTGGGAGTTAATTTTGAGACCGGATCTTGCTATGTTTCCCACCCTGGAGGTACTGGTTTCCATCCCTAAACACAAGATAAATGAGTAAATGAATGAAAGAATGAATGCAAAACAACAACCGTGTAGATGTGCCATTCTTCACCCCAGCATATATATTTATAGGATAAATTTCCCACTCAGGGAAGCTCCCAACAAAGGATGTTAAATGGTGAGTGGGTCACTGAAGAGATATGAGGGAAATGCCAAAAGTTTTAGAATCCAACAAAAAGGAAAACACAACATATGAGAATCTTTGGGACACAGTAAAGGCAGTTATGAGGGGAAAGTTATATCTATGAGTGACTATATCCATTTAAGAAAAAAAAATCTCATATAAAGTGGCCTTGTGGCTCAAGTGGTAGAGCACTCACCTTGAGCTGAAGAGCTCAAGGACAGTGCCCAGGCCCAGAGTTCAAGCCCCAGGATGGACAAAAAAAATCTCATATAAATATCATGATGATGAACCTTAGACTCTTAGGAAAACAGGAACAAGCCAAACCAAATGGACAGAAAGAAATCATAAGTATTAGGGCATAAACCTATGTAATAGATACTAAAAAACCATACAAGAATCAACAAAACAAATGCTAATTCTTTGAGAACATAGACAATATCAATAATCCCTTAGGAGCCAGCCTGACCAAAAGGAGAAAAGAAATCACCCAAATAAACAAAATTAGGGATAAAAGAAGAATATTATAACAAGCATAATTCAGAACATTGTGAAGAAATACTTTGCAAACCTTTACTTAGACTAGAAAAATGTAGCAAGATGAATGCATTCCTAGAAAACCTCAACATACCAAAATGGAAGTAAGAGAATATAAACCATTGTAACAGAGCTATCACAAGTAATGAAATTAAAATGGCAATGAAGAATAGGCTGGGATACAGTTCATGGCAAAGCACTTGCCAAGCAAGTACAACTTCCTGGCTTCCATCTGCAGCACCAAAAAGAAAAAAGACCCCCAAAAAATCCCAAGAAAGAAAAATCCATGACCCAATGGATACACAGCTGAATTCTATAGGACCTTTATTTAAAAAAAAAAAAAAAAAGGGCTGGGAAGGTGGCTCAGTGGTAGAGCGCTTGCCTTGCATGCATGAGGCCCTCGGTTCGATTCCTCAGCACCACATAAGCAAAAAGAAAAGAGCTCTAAGTGGCGCTGTGGCTCAAGTGGTAGAGCGCTAGCCTTGAGCTGAAGAGCTGAGGGACAGCGCCCAGGCCCAGAGTTCAGGCCCCACAACTGGACCCAAAAAAAAAAAAGAGGAAAAAAATCACCAATACTCCTCAAACTTTTCAGGAAATATAAAAGTCATTCTATAAAACCAGAACTAAACTCGAGAACTACAGACAAATCTCTTTGTTGAACATAGATGCAAAACTCCTTAATAAAATCCTTGTTAACCAAAATTAACAGCTAATAAAAAAAAATCATGCACCATGACCAAATTGATTTCATCCCAGAGATGCAAGATTGATTGATTCAATATGTAAAAATCAGTAAACGTAACACAGCTCATTAACAGAATCAAGGACAAGAATCACATGATCATCTCAATAGATAAAAAGCCTTTAACAAATCCAACATTACTTTGTTTATGTTAAAGGTTCTGGAGAAAATAGGAATACAAGTATCATACCTCAAGATAATTAAGGTTATATATGACAAATCTTCAGCCAACATCACACTAAGTAGTGAAAAACTGCAACAGTTTCCTCTTAAAATCACGTACAAAACAAGAGCCCACTCCTCCCACTCCTATTCAGTCTGAAGCCTAGGGAGAGCAACAAGCTAGAGAAGACATACAAGGGACTGAACTGGGACTGAAGAAGTCAAATATTCCCTGTCTGCAAATGATATATCTACAGGATCCTAAAAACTCCACCACCAGAACTCTTAGAGCTGATAGACACCTTTGGATACACATATAGAGATAGATAGATATAGATATAGTACACAAAAATTAGTAGCTTTTCTATATGCCAACAGTGAACAGATAGAGAAGAAAATAAGGATAGCAATCCCATTCACAGTAGCCTCAAAAAAAATTCTTAGTAATGGACAAGGAATGTGGCTTAGTGGTAGAGAACTTGCTTAGCATGTGTGAGGCCCTGGGTTCAATTCCTTGATACCACCATAAATACATAAAACCCAGGAAGTGAGGTCCACCATAAAGATAACTTCAAAAGTTTGATGCCATGAGGTATAAAGAGCTCCCATGTTCATGGAATAGCATAATTAGCATAGTGAAGATAGCCATAACACCAAAGGCCACCTACACATTCAATGAATGTAATACCCAGGTCATTCATTGAGAGAGAGAGAATAATCCAAAATTCATATTAAATGACCAAATACCCAGAATAACTAAAGCAGAGGAATCACAAATCCAGACTACAAAGTTTACCACAGAGCCCTAGGAATAAAATCAGTTTGAGGGACTGGGAAGGTGACTCAATGGTACAGTGCTTGCCTCGCATGCATGAGGCCCTGAGTTCAATTCCTCAGCACCACATAAACAGAAAAGGCCAGAAGTGGCACTGTGGCTCAAGTGGTAGAGCACTATCCTTGAGCTGAAAAGCTGAGGGACAGCACCCAGGCCCAGAGTTCAGGCCCCACGACTGACCGAAAAAAAAAATCAGTTTGATAATGGCATAAAAACAGACCTGAAGACCAATGGAACAGACCAGAAGACCCAGAAATAAACCTACACTCTTAGAGCCACCTAATATTTTACAAATTAATCAAAAGTGTATGCTGAATACACAACTGGACATCCATATGCCTAAGACTGAAACTGGATCCCTGTCTGTCCTCTTGTGCTAATACCAATTCAAAGTGGATCAAAGACCGCAACATAAGACCTGAAATCTTAGACTACGATAGGGAGGAGTAGGGGTAATCCCAGAACTCAGCAGCATAGGCAAAACTTCCTGTATAGCACATCAGGGTCACAGCAAATAAAAGAAAGACTTGAGATTGTACCAAGCTAAAAAACCATCTGCAAGGCAAAGGACATAGTTACTACACTAAGAAGACAACCTACAGAATGAGAAGTCTTTGCCAGCTACACATCAGAAAACAGTCTAAAAACCAGAATATACAAGGAGCTTAAAAAAAATCAACAACCCAATTAATAACTGAACAAAGAGCTAAACATACACTTCATGATGTACATATTGCAAATAAATCCATGAAGAAATACTCAACATCTCTAGCTATAAAGGAAATGCAAATTGAAACAACACTGAGATTTTTTTTTCTCACGCAGGTTAAGAATGGTCGGTCATCATCAAGAATATAAACAGACAAAAGAGAAAGTTGCAGGGTGAAAATGTAAACTAGTGCAACCACTATGGAAATCAGTATGGCGATTCTTCAAAAAACTAAACATAGGATCTAGTGATCTAGTGTTAGCACACCAGGGTAGATCTAGTGATAGCATACTTAGGCATTTATCTGAAAGACTAAATGTCAGGATACAGCAAACATATCTGCATACCCTTGTTGATCACAGCACAGTTCAAAATAGCCAAGTTATGAAAACAACCCAGATGCCCCACAACAGATGAATGGATCATGAAATTAGGTAATTTGCTGGGAAATGGATGGATCTGGAAAATATCACATTGAGTGAAGTAAGACAGATCCAGAAAGACAAAGGATGCGTGTTTTCTACCACATGTGAATCTTAGTCCCAAAACACAACCTACTATACGATCACAGAAGCAAGATGCTTATATACACGATTAGTTCACTCATATAAAGTATATGCAAGAGTGAATCTCCACAGAGTAAGCCTTTTAAACAATAAAAGTTTATAAAATCAATAACTGAATTTGAGATTGTAAGCGTTCAGTAGTGGGAGGGAAAAAAATGAATGAAAAAGAAAATGGAATAAATACAGCCCGAATACTCGATGTACAAACATGACCAAGAAAGTAGGAGATGTGAAATGAGCTGGGGCGGGGGAGGGAAGGGACACCCAAGATTAGGGAGGGAAGGGTGGCTTTGAACAGGTAACCCTGGACACTTAGATGGGCATGCTCGATTGTAACCTCCTTACAGAACCCTTTGAAGTTCAGAAGAAAAGTTTAAAAATTTTAAAAGCTTGTAATTGTCATAGATTTTTGCCAGTATTTATATAGATACTGAAATCAATTTATCTCTACATTAGTAATGCAGGAAAGAGCCTGTTTCACCCAAATTTCACCAGTACTGTTATCAAACAATTTGTTTTCTGCTAATACAGTAGGTAAAAAAGAGCACCTAGTCAGTTGAGTTGCAATTTCAATTTTTATTTTTATTCATGAAGCTGAGCACTTTTCCATAGGTCTGAGAGCCATTTGCCTAAAGCTACAAGGACAACACATCTAATAAGAAAACTTGGGCTGGGAATGTGGTTCAGTGGTAGAGTGCTTGCCTAACATGCATGAAGACCTGGATTCGATTCCTCAGCACCACATAAACTGAAAAAGTCTGAAGTGGCGCTGTGGCTCAAGTGGTAGAGTGCTAGCCTTGAGAAAAAGAAGCTCAGGACAATGCCCAAACCTTGAGTTCAAGCCTCAAGACTGGCAAAAAAGAAAACAATGGTCTTCTTGGAAAGAGTCCCTCCTCTTTATGAATTCTGGCACTTAGTACTGTGTAAGTGGGCTGAAAACAGCATGTTATCAAAATTGCTGAACAATGCTAACAAATGAAGTGGGCTCACTCTGAGGAGTCCAAATCACTCACCAGCCCCACTAAGAAGAGACAGGCTCTCATCTGGAATAAACAGAACATTTTTCAACTCATAGAATCTTTGGAGAACTTGCATTTTTAAATTTGCTAGAAGGAGGCAGGTGCTCTGGTGAATAGTTAGACCGGATATGAGCAACCAGGAATTTAAAAACCAGGTGATCAGGACAATTCTCACCAAGGTGATATTTGAACAAACAACAGGAGAAAAAAATCTGGAGGTAGTCCAAGCTCCAGTGGCTCATGCCTGTAATCCTAGTTACTCAGGAGGCTGAGAGCCAAGGATCACAGTTCAAAGCCAGCCACGGCAGGAAAAGTCCATGAGACTCTTTAATCTCAAGAAAAAGCTGCAAGTGGCCCTGTGGCTCAAGTGGTAAAGTGCTAGCCTTGAGCTGAAGAGCTCAGGAACAACACCCAGGCCCAGAATTCAAGCCCCACCACTGACAAAAACAAACAAAAAACTGAATAATAGATAAGGTGAACAGTTCCTGGTCTGCTGAGTGAATCTGGCATTGACATCCTTCCATTTCTCACAGTTGAACCCAGGGCCTTGCACACGTCAGGCAAATGCCTTACCATTAAGCTACATCTTTGGACCCTGCATAGCTGCAGAGTGTCTGCTTCCAGCATCTTCCTTGCTTCAAAGATGTTGAGATAATCCAGAGCTACAAACTTCTCCCAGAAGCCAAGAAACCCATCAGAACCCCCCAGGTGATCATGTTTGTAGTTGGTTTATGGCTCCAGATGATAAGGGACCCCACCTAGTGACTTTTTCTCTTAGAGTTAGCTATTCCTGAAGATTTGTTCAATGTTCAGCTCATTCCTGGAAATATCTCCTGGGCGGTTCACCGAGTCTGCTCATTTCCCATTTGACTGTCTCCTGTTTCCTGTTCACGTTGGAACACAGTTCATCACCAACCACCTCAGGATACTACAAAGACTGAAACTTCACCTCCCTTGGGCTGATTAATACCCATCACGCTTATGCCCCGGACCTTTCCCTTTAAGACACACAGTTGTTATTTTCTCCATGTCAAGGACTTTAGGGAAGACCAGCTCTTTGACTCACATCACAGAGGAACTATCTCGTTCCAGAAATGAGGGGAGGTAGCCAGGCACTAGAGGCTCCCACCTGTAATCCTAGCTACTCAGGAGGCTGAGATCTGGGGATCAGTCCAATCACAGGAAAAGTCAAAGTGGCACTGTGGCTAGCCTTGAGCTTAAGGAGAGGGGCGGAGGGAGGAGATGGGAAATGGTGGACCATGGGAATAAAATGAGTCATGAAAAATCAAGGCCAGGATTTTTGGGGGGACAGGAGACCAGCTGGCAAGGTCTTCCTCTTTGTACAGAACATTCCCCCCCCCCATGGATAAAACCACCACTTCCACTACAGATTGGCTACTGTATCCTTTTCTCTATTCATTGTTTTCTTCCTTGCAGCTTTATACTTCTCTTGTGTTAAGTGTATTATGTGTGTGTGTGCAAGTGTGTGTGCACAGCTCCACTTCTGACTTTTTGCTAGTTAATAGGAGATAAGTGTCTCGGACTGGCTTTGAAACATGATCCTCAGCTCTTGGCCTCCGGTTTAGCTAGGTGTGAGTCACCAGCGAGCACAGGACAGAGCCACAATTGAATCGGCTTGGTGAAGGAGAGGTCTTACAATTAATCTCTGCCTCCAAGTGGTAACACATCTTGGCTGTCACCGATCTCAGTAACCAAGGCAGAGGAGAGGGAATCCCATTGGCTAGAGATGGTTGGGTCAGGCCAGCTGTGGTGGCTGCACACTGTAATCTCAGCCAGTGGAGGCTGAGGAAGATCTTGAGTTGGAGGCCAGCCTGGGATTCACAGCAGGGCTGTCTCAGAAAATAAGAGAAAGGGAATGGAGAAAAAAGGAAAGGGAAAGAGAAAAGAAAGGGGGGGGGAGGAAGAGAGGAGGAGGGAGGGGGAGGGAAAAGATGGCAGGGCCCTCGTGAGGGTTAATGGATGCATCTTGCAAGGCTTGGAACTGTAATCTGTGCACTAATATCACACCACGGTCTCTGGCTCTAGGAAAGGCACCACCTCGGGAAAGGCTGGAGACAGAGACACGGAGGAAGGGGGTGGGGGAGATCAAGTGGTAAAATTAGGAAAGAGATGTCATGGGCTGGGAAGGTGGGCTCTGTGGTAGAGTGCTTGCCTTGCATGCATGAAGCCCTGGGTTCGATTCCTCAGCACCCCATACACAGAAAAAGCCAGAAGTGGTGCTGTGGCTCTAGTGGTGGAGGTGCTAGCCTTGAGCAAGCAGCTCAGGGACAGAGCCCAGGCCCTAAGTTCAAGCCCCAGGACTGGCAAGAGATGTCACAAGCTGCAAACTTGGGAGAGCTCTGGTCCCAGAGGCGCCGCCCTCGGGAAGTGTTGGGCAGCTCGGGCCCAGCGCGCGCGGGGGGAACTTCAGCCAAACTCCCAGGGACCTGGAGGTGGGATCTTGGGTGCGAATTCTACCTGCTGCGTTTGCCACCCAACCTCTCATGGGTTCCCCCCCCCATCCCCCCCCGCTCTCCGGGGTCAGGACCTCAGTCCGACTCTGACCCTGGCCTCGACTTCCCCGGCTCCGCCTCCCTTCCCCCACCTCCCCCCCCTCTCACCTGATGTAAGGGAGGAAGGGGTTGACGTGCCCGGAGAGCACGGCCACTACGTAGGAGATAATGAAGGCGGCCGACGACCAGGTCACCAGGAGGAAGGGGACGAAGGCCATGCCCTTCAGGAAGCACAGCATCGCGCCGCGGCGGCGGGACGCCGACCGGCCGGAGG
>NW_012267219.1:33809668-33827848 GCF_000151885.1 Dipodomys ordii | reverse complement strand
TCCGGTCGCTTTCCGGGACGGGGACGGAAAGGGGGGGGTGACTCGGGCCGGGGGTGGAGAGGGCGGCCCGCCCGCCCCCGGGGGATGCCCGCCGGGGAGGTCGCACCCTAGGCCGTTGCGCAAGTGTGGCTTGACTTCCCCTTCCCTCGGGGTCAGGGGGTGGGGGTGGGGTGGGGGTCACACGACCCCGTCCGGGGTCCCGCGGAGGCCCGGAAGTGTGGGTGGCCTGGGCCGGAGAACCGGGACGGCGGCTGAGATGCGCGGATCGCAGTTCCCAGCCAGCCCAGGCGGGAACGGCCTCCTGGGGCTCCGCTAGTGGAGCCCCGAGATTAGAGATACCCCTGCAGTGGGGTGCGGGAGTGGGGGGGAGACCTCAGACAGAGCCCAGTCCCTGAGTTCAAGCCCCAGGACCAGCACAAAAATTTCAAAAGCAAAAGCAAACTAGGATCCATCACGCAGATTCCACGTCGGGCGATGGTGAGCGGGACCGTGGGTCTGCCCCCGGCTGTATTCATTCCTGGAAGGAGCGTCCCTCCTCCGGGTTCGGCCTCCTCAGCCCACTTGGACCTCGACTGGGCCGGGACCACATGTATGATCCTCAAACCGTGCATTTGAGCCGGTGGTCCGCACCGGCTGGAATCCTAGCTAATCAGAGGGCTGACATCGGAGCATCGCAGGTTCGAAGCCAGCCCAGGCAGAAAAAACCAGGAGACGCATCTCCAATAACCTATTAAAAAGAGCAGGAGGTGGCGGCAGTGGTGGAGTGCTTGCCTTGTACAAGAAGCTCAGGGAAGGCATCCAGGCCCAGAGTTCAAGCCCCAGGAAGACAGAGACAGACAGACAGACAAAATGATTGATCTCTGATTTGTTCTCTGGAGGTGCACTGAGGTTTTGAGGTATCTATTCTGAGTGCCAAGTACATATAGGAGACTGGATGGCATGCCTTGTGAGGGAGCCGCAACACAGATTAAATCTGCCAGCTAAATTATACATAATAGGATTAAAGCTAAAATGGAGGCCCCTGTGGCTGAGGGCTAGGGGGGCTTTGGTTTGGTTTAGTTTTGCAGTCCTGAGGAGGTGGAGTGCTCTACCTCAAAGCCACTCCCCCATCCCCCAGAGGAAATGATTAACTAAATTAAAGTGGGACCAGCATTCCAGGCCTTAGCAACAGAAAATTAGAAGACTGACAGTATTTCCTGGGTACTAAGGAAACCACGGAAACAGTGTGTGGCAGAATGGAGAGGTGCCAGATACCAGCTCACCAGAGACCTGCTTACCAAGTTGGTGAGCTGGTTGGCTGGTTGGTTTGGAGGGTTTAGGGAGAAAAGTATGGAAATGGAGGTCGATTTCTATTTCAGAAACCTACCTCTAGACTGACTACTTGACTGCAATAAAAGCAGAAACTTGAAATTAATTTTTTTTTCCTTTTGTGCTGGTACTGGGGCTTGAAACTTGGGGCCTGGGTTTTATCAGCTCAAGGCTGACACTCTACCATTTATGTCACAGCTCAGCTTCCAGCTTGTGTGTGTATGTGTGTGTGTGTGTGTGTGTGTGTGTGTGTGTGTGTGTGTGTGTATAGATGAGTCTCATTGACTTTCTTGTCTGGGCTGGCTGTGAACTGTGATCCTCAGATCTCAGCCTACTGCGAAGCTAGAATTGTAGGTATGAATTACCAGCTTCTGGCAAAATCAAAACTTAAAAAAAAATCACAGAAAAATAGGCTGGGAGTGGTAATGAAAGCCTGTAATCCCACCATTTAATACCATGTTGAAGACCAGCCTGGAAGTGAGTAATCAATCCTAGCTACTTAAGAGACTGAAAGCTGAGTATCTGTTCCAGAAATCCCTAGGCTCTTGAGTATAGTGCCTAAAATTGGAACACTGCTCCTAGTGTAGTAATATAACAAATGGTTATGTATTAGCAAAGCAGGAATTTACCAAAAGGGGTGAGGTGAGCCATTCAGGTAAAGATTGACTGGAACTATTCGCTGGTGGCTCACACCTGTAATCCTATCTACTCAGGAGGCTGAGATCTGAGGATCACTGTTCGTGAGACTCTAACCTCTAGTTAAACACCAGAAAACTGGAAGTGGTACTGAAGTTCAAGGTGCTAGAGCACTAGCCTTGAGCTGAAGAGCTCAGAGACAGGGCCTAGGCCCAGAGTTCAAGTCCCACAACTGACAAAAAATAACAACAAACAAAAAGATTGACTGGGAGCTGCAGGGCTTAGAGGGCTTCATCTAGATGTTTTAGGATGGAGATTTGTGGTCAAGAACACTTACTCCTTCTAGTCCCACTCTACTGGTCTCCCTGGACTGTCAGATCTAACTACTGCTTTCCATAGGCTGAGCCTTCCCACCCATCCCTCTGAAGGCTGGCATTTTCAGTGCTTGAGTGCAGGGAGATGGGAATGGAAATGCACTATGTAACCATTTGTGACTTTCTAAAGTATAGTATAAAAGTAGAAGGCAAGCCAGGTAATGATGGCTCCCATCTGTAATCCTAATTACTTAGAGATCAGAAGATAAAAGATGTTCAAAACCAGCCAGGGCAAGAAAGTCTATTGACTCATTTCCAATGTAACACCAGAACTGTCCAAAATGGAGCTGTGTGTGTTTGGCTCAAGTGGTAAAGTGCTAGCCCTGAGCAAAAAAAAAAAAAAAAAAAACAGTGCTCAGGCCCTCATTTCAAGCCTTAGGACTAGTACACACACACACACACAGAGAGAGAGAGAGAGAAATCTTTTTCAGCCTTTAGTTGACTTAAAATAATTCTCTCACCTACCTAGATCACAGAACCTTCCCAGGGCAGAGGAGCTCTGTGCCGTACCCCAAGGGAGAAATGCTACAGAGGCCAGACTTTATTAGCACCCCCTTTCCATCCAATCACATTTCAGCATGGTTAGCCAGACTTCACTCAAGCCTTTGCAATAAAGTGGTCAAAAACAAACAAACAAAAAACACACCAAAAGTAGGAAGTAGAGCTGTGGCTCAAAGTGGAAGAACACTAGCCTTGTGCAAAAAAGCTCGGGGACGGCACCCAGGCTCTGAGTTCAAGTCCCACCCCACCCCCGCCTCCCGCCAGGCATTGTGGTGCTCACCTATAAAGCCAGCACCTGAGAAACTGAGGCAGGAGGGTTGAAGTTAGAGGTCAGTCTGGAATGCCTAACAAGATCCCCTCTAAACTGCGGGTTTAATTCAGCATCTGGCCTCTGATCCTTGGCCTAGTCATTTCAGGCTGGCCTCTACTACTTGAGCCACAACTCCACTTTTAGTATTTGGGTGGTCAGTTGGAGATTAAGTGTCCTTTGGATTTATCTGCCCAGGCTAACTTCAAACTGTGATCCTCAAATCTCAGCCTCCTGACTAGGATTATAGGCGAGAGCTACCAATACCAAGCTCATCATATTGTTTTAAGCTCTATTCTTACCTGTTGAATTGAAACCCCTTTATGCAACTACTTAAGAATAATATATAAATACAAATCTATATAATCCGGGGCTGGGAAGGTGGCTTAGTGGTAGAGCGCTTGCCTTGCAAGCATGAGGCCCTGGGTTCGATTCCTCAGCACCACATAAGCAAAAAGAAAAAAGCCGGAAGTGGTGCTGTGGCTCAAGTGGTAGAGCGCTAGCCTTGAGCTGAAGAGCTGAGGGACAGCGCCCAGGCCCAGAGTTCAAGCCCCACAACCAACCAAAAAAAAAAAAAAATGAGGCCAAGCTCAAGTTCCAGTACACACCACTCTCTCTCTCTCTCTCTCTCTCTCTCTCTCTCTCTCACACACACACACACACATACACACACACACACTATTACAGGCACATACAGACTCTAGGCAAAACCCCAGGTATGAGTGGACTTGCTTGATGTGCCAGCAGGACAATCCACATAAGCCCAGCTGTAAACATTCCATTGTGAGCCCAGTTAAAAAGCTCCCAACTCCCTAGACCTAATGGCTTTTTCATTTACCTCTGCTTCCTTGCTCAGTCCCTATATAAGCCTGATCCCAAATTCACCCCCTCGCATAGTCTCCAAGCCCACAGGAAGGCTGTGTCCCTTGTTTCTCTATCAATTAACAGTCCTCACCTGTGGAAGATTGAGTCCGGCCTGTTTCCTTCCTTTCTCCTCCATTTTCCTAACAGCAATGCTATCTGACTTGTTATGATAATCCGGTCTCTAGGACTTAGTCTAAATTTGGATACTGACATCTTATACTTCTTGTTTCATAATTCCATTAATTGCTTTGTTGAAAGCTACCAGAGAGGGGCTGGGAGTGTGGCTTAGTGGTAGAGTGTTTGCCTAGAACGCATGAAGCCGTGGGTTCGATTCCTCAGTACCACATAAACAGAAAAAGCTAGAAGTGGTGCTCTGGCTCTGGTGGTAGAAGCTCAGGGACAGTGCCCAGGACCTGAGTTCAAGCCTCAGGACTGGCAAAAAAAAAAAAAAAAAAGCTACCAAAGATTCAAAAAGAAGATGTCTATGTTTGGGAGTTTCCGCCATGACAACCAGTATAAGAACTTCTTTTAAGCAATCATATTTCCCTTTCCCATTAGACATAGTTTCTAAATGAACTTAACAAATACAGAAACTCATATGATCGGATGTTCTCAGTTTAGCTAACCTCAAATCCTTAGTGACTTCCACAATCCTCCAGAGCGAGGCTGGGGTGTGGCTCAAGTTAGAGCATGTGCTGGAGCAAGCATGAGGCCCTGACTTCAAATGCTAGTAATACCAAAAAGGAAAACCAAAGAGGACATCCTAAGATTCTGTGCTGGGTACCAGTGGCTCATAGAACCAGTCAAAACACAATGAAGTGACGGTCCACACCCAACTGATGGGGTGGAGGCCAGCAGACGCGGTCCCGATCCCCGGGGCCACCCAGGGCCAATACCACCCAGCTGCAGTGTCTCAGTGTGTGTTCTATTCCCACAGCCAGCTTTTCACAAGCCTAGGCACTATATTCAGGGTTTTTGTTGTTGTTGTTGTTATTGTTTTTGTCCGTCTTGGGGCTTGAACTCAAGCCTGGGCATTGTCCCTAAGCCTCTTTGTACTTGAGATGGAGTGCTCCTTCTGGTTTTTGAATGGTTAATTGGAGATGAGAGGATCACAGGTCCTGGCTTTGATCTGTGATCCTCAGATCTCAGCCTTGCCAGGTTATTTCTTTCTGTGCTTTTTTTTTCTAAATATGAGAGAGAATGGGAGGGAGGGAAGATGGAAAGGATGAAGAGAAGTAGAGAAGACAAGCAACAGGAAGAAAAGAAGAAAGGAAGGAAGGAAGGAAGGAAGGAAATTTTTTTACAAGTTTCTCTTCCCTAAGTCAGAGAAACCTTTAAGTTTCTAACTTAGAGTTCTTGCCCATTGCAGAAACCTGTAAACAGGAAAGTTCTGTTCAATCCCCTGGGAAGAGGATTCATTCTGGTATTTCTGGCTCAAAAACACATTGTAGCATTGTGCTTGTAATGCAGACAACTCTTTTTCCAGTACACGATTCTAAATAACAACTTGCTCCTGTTGGAAGAAGTAACAGTGCAAATTCCTGGGATCTCTGTGAGATCAAGGAAACAGGTTGCAGCGTTCTCTTCTTGTGATCAAAGCACATTTGTCAATTCTTGTTTTTAGCAGATCACCCTGGTACGCTGCCTTTCCTTCAGCTATTTCATTACAACAAGTTGTCAAAAATAATAAAAATTTTGAAACAATTTCTGTTTCTTCTATCATGGCCTCCCTGTTGTTTTTCTATACAGACAGGCCAGCCATCCATATGTAGACAGGAGCCTAAGCTGACCTGGTCTCCTAGGAGCTAGTAAAGAGGAGGCTAATGAGTCCCAGTGAAGAACTTAATCACATTTCACTTGTTTTTCCCTCTCTGAAGGCTAGGGTTCTACTTTTTTTTTTTTTTTTGCCAGTCATGGGGCTTGAACTCCAGGCCTGGGAACTGTCCCTCAGCTCTTCAGCTCAAGGCTAGTGTGCTACCAATTCAGGCACTTCCAGTTTTCTGGTGGTTTATTGGAGATAAGAGTTTCATGGACTGCCCAGGCTGGCTTTGAACCTCAATCCTCAGATCTCAGCTTCCTGAGTAGCTAGGATTACAGGCATGAGCCACCGGCACCTGGCTTAGTGTTCTATTTCTTGAGCCATAACTCCACTTCTGGCCTTTTGATAGTTAATTGGAGATAAGAGTCTCAGGGACTTTCTTGCCTGGGCTGGCTTCAAACTGTGATCTCAGCCTCTTTACTAGCTAGGATTACAGGCACCAGGCCATAGAATAACTCTTCTTCCACCTCCTTGACCTCGTCCTTGTCCTCCTTTTCCTTTTCCTCTTCCTCTTCCTCCCTCCCTTCCTTCCTTCCCTCCCTCCCTCCTTTCTTTCCCTCCCTTCCTTCCTTCCTTCCTCCCTCCCTCCCTCCCTCCCTCCCTTCTTTCCTTCCTTCCTTCCTTCCTCCCTGCTTTCCTTCCTTCCTTCCTAATTTCTTTTGTTTTGCCAGTCCAGGGGCTTGAACTCAGGGTCTGGGCACTGTCTTTGAGCTTCTTTGCTTATTTTGCTCAAAGCTAGCACTCAACCACTTGAGTCACAGCCCCACGTCCAGCTTTTCTGTTTATGTGATACTGAGGAATCAAACCCATGCATGCTAGGCAAGCACTCTACCACTAAGACACATTCCCAGGCCCATGAAACTTTTTTTTTCTTTTTGGTCTGTCTTGGGGCCTGAACTCTGGGCCTGGACACTGTCCCTCAGCTCTTCAGCTCAAGGCTAGCACTCTACCACTTGAGCCACAGCGCCACTTCTGGCTTTTTTTTCTTTTTGCTTATGTGGTGCTGAGGAATCGAACCCAGGGCCTCAGGCATGCAAGGCAAGCGCTCTACCACTGAGCCACCTTCCCAGCCCCATGAGTACATTTCTTATCAAGCATTGTTGCTTCCTCCTTTGTTTCTCCTTACTATCCCTTCCCATCTCCCTGCCCTCCCCCCAACCCCCACATGAAACTTCTTAATAGCACCACCAGATGGGGATCAAGCTTTCAACACAGGAGCCTTTTTTTTTTTTTTGGTCAGTCATGGGGCTTGAACTCTGGGCCTGGGCACTCTCCAGTTTCCTGGTGGTTTATTGGAGGTAAGAGTCTCACAGACTTTCCTGCCTGGGCTGGCTTTGAACCACTATCCTCAGATCTCAGCCACCTGAGTAGTTAGGATTACAGGCCTGAGCCACCAGCACACTGCTCAACAGAAGCCTTTGAGGGGCATTTCATATGCAAACTTTATTAACATTTTAATTGTTTTTGGAGTTTCTTTTTTTTTTCCTTTTTTTGGGGGGGGGGTCCAGTCGTGGGGCCTGAACTCTGGGTCTGGGCGCTGTCCCTCAGCTCTTCAGCTCAAGGCTAGTGCCCTACCACTTGAACCACAGCGCCACTTCCGGCTTTTTTCTTTTTGCTTATGTGGTGCTGAGGAATCGAACCCAGGGCCTCGAGCATGCAAGGCAAGCGCTCTACCACTGAGCCACCTTCCCAGCCCCTGTTTTTGGAGTTTCTTTGTGGAAAGTTGACCACAAAACACTTGATAAAAAGTCACCCATCATTTCATGGAATATAGGACTCCATAACAAGAAGAGCATGGTTTGTGCTATAGATTTGTATACTTTTTTTTTCTGGTCCTGAGGCTTGAACTCAAGGCTGGGCTCTGTCCTAGCACTCTACCACTTGAGCCACAGTGCCACTTCTGGCTTTTCCTTTTTATGTGGTATGGAGGAATCAAACTCACTGCTTCATACATGCTAGGCAAGCACTCTACCACTAAGCCACATTGCCAGTCCAGATTTGTATACATTTTTAAGATACTTCTCAAAAAGAAGAAAAATCAGCCAGGCATCAGTGGCACATACCCGTAATCTTAACTACTTAGGAGGCTGAGATCAGAGGATCATGGTTCAAAACCAGCTTGGGTAAAGAAAGTCTATGAGACTGTTATTGCTACTAAACTACCAAGAAAGCTAAAGTAGAGCTGTGGCACAAGTGGTAGAGCACTAGCCTTGAGCAAAAAGCAGCTCAGGGACAGCGCGGAGGCCCTGAGTTCAAGCCCCTGGACTGGCAAAATAATAAAATAAATTCATGCTGTCCTTCTTAATTGGGACAAAACTATTTCATTATTCATCCTAAGGAATGAACACACTGGAATAACTTCAAAAGTACATTAAGTGAAGAGCAATGAAGAACTAATTTTAATGAATATGCAGCCACAACTATAGTAACCTGCCAGTTACAAAAATTAACAAGAGAACAGAACAGATAACTTGGACACATGTTCCTTCTCTTAGCAGATTTTTGGTATTATATTTAAAATACATTGAGCAGTGCCAGGAATTTGGTAGGCACACAATTAGCTAACAATATTAGCATTGGTTAGAATAGTGACAGTTATGGCTTGTTGTTATTGTTTTCGTCATTACTACCATAAGCCCAGGTGTTGGGACCATATGTTAGAAAACAGACTCTGGCACCGTCAGAGAAACCAAGTTATAAAGGTATTAGAATGAATAAAGAGCAGGAAACACCCTCAACAGACCCCATCAACTTCAATGGAAAATTGAATGGAAGAGGGACCTCAGGCATGGCATAATGGCTGGAGGGGTAGAGGGACTTAAGTAGGGTCATGGTTAGGAGGCAAGGTCACAGGAAGCTAGCTGGAGGGTTCAAAGGGGGTCTGGAGTTTATGGTACAAGAGGGAGAGGGAGAGGGAGCGGAGGAAGAAGGAGGAGGAGGAGGAGAAGCAGCAGCAGCAGCAGCATGTGGTAAACTGGGCTCTAGTGGCTCATGTCTGTAATCCTAGGTACTTAGGAAGCTGAGATCTGAGGATCACAGTTCAAAACCAGCCTGGGCAGAAGGTCCCTGAGAACGCTTATCTCCAATTAACTACCAAAAACCCAAAAGTTGAGCCATGGATAAAGTGACAGAGCACTAGCCTTGATCAAAAATGATCAAGAGCCAGGTGCTGGTGGCTCACGCCTGTAATCCTAGCTACTCAGGAGGCTGAGATCTGAGGATCGCAGTTCAGAGCCATCCTAGGCAGGAAAGTCTGTGAGACTCTTATCTCCAATTGACTACCAGAAAACTGGATGTGGTGCTGTGGCTCAAGTGGTAGAGTGTCCTCCTTGAGCTGAAGAGCTGAGGTACAGTGCCCAGGCCCAGAGTTCAAACCTCATGACTAACCCTTCCCACTCAAAAAAAAGCCCAAGAATAGTGCCCAGGCTCTGAATTTAAGATCCAGGACCGACCGGCACACACACACACACACACACACACACACACACACACACACACACACACACACACCCCTAAGTGTATGGTGGTACATGCCTATAATCTCAGCACTGTTCAGCCCCAGCTGGGCTGCGTACCTAGGCTCTGTCTTGAAACACTACAGACCTGGGGTGTTGTTCAGTGGTAGAGCACTTAACCTAACATGCCCAAGGCCCTGAATATGTTCTTACCACACTGTTGTCACTATTGAAGTCTCAGTGCTGTACTTGCTGATGCTGGGTCATGTTTTGAAGTCAATCATCATGGATGCTGCCACCTAATGGTGACATGTGTTGATGATATGTTTTCAATTTTTTTGTAATTTGGAAGAGGGATTCAGGCAAGGTTTATGTCCATGTTAACCATGGCAGAACATTCACTGCTTCTTCTACAAGTGTCTTCTAAGTCCCTAAGCTAATAGAACACTGATAGGCACAATAAGGATTTTGAGACATGTGAAGTCTAGTCCTGGCCCTGAAAATGCTTGTTCTAGTACACATCTACAAAGCTGTGTATGTGTATGTTCATGCGCATGTGCATACCTGTCAGCCCTAGAGCTGGAACTCAGAGCACTGTCCCTGAGCATTTATTTTCAGAGCTAACACTCTACCACTTGAGCCACAGGTTCACTTCTGGCTGGCTTTGAACGCTGATCCTTGGATCTTAGCATCCTGAGTAATTTGGGATTAAAATGTGAGCCACAGGCACCAGGCTTGTAACAACTTTTTAAAGTAGACGAAGGATTCATGTACATTTTTCATTAAAGAAGAGCCTCATAGTGATTTTTAAAACTAAGCCTCCAGTCATTAGAAAATGCAAATTAAAACCATATTGAGCCGGGTACCGGTGGCTCATACCTGTAATACTAGCTACTCAGGAGGCTGAGATCTGAAGATCACATTTCAAAGCCAGTCCAGGCAGGAAAGTCCGTGAGACTCTCATCTCCAGTAAACCACTCAGAAAACCGAAAGTGGCACTGTGGCTCAAGTGGTAGAGCACTACTCTTGAGCTAAAGAGCTAAAGAGCTCAGAAATAACACCCAGGCCTAGAGTTCAAGCTCCACCAACAGAAAAACAAAAGAGAAAAAAAAAACATATTGAGGGGCTGGGAATGTGGCTTAGTGGTAGAGTGCTTGCCTAGCATGCATGAAGCCTTAGGTTTGATTCTTCAGTACCACGAACACAGAAAAATCTGAATGTACTCTGAGGCTCAAGTGGTAGAGTGCTAGCCTTGAGCAAAAGAAGCTCAGGTCCTGAGTTCAAGCCCCAGGACTGGCAAAAACAAAAAACCCATATTGAGTGGCTGAGATATTCACAGTGAAAAAAAAAACACACAAATGATAGTGACAGGTGTTGGCAAGGATAAGGAGAACCTGGAACTCTCTCATTCATGAGAATGTTGGAATGATATGCCCACTTTTTATTATAGTTGTTCATTCTTCTGGTCATTCACTGTGACATTCCCAGTTTAGACAAATTAACTCTGGAATTAATCACTCTAACTATATTAGTTGATGTTTATTAGCTGGGGTGAAGGCATTCTGTGAGGGCCAACATTCCAGCTGCCAAGGTTCTGCTGGGCTGTCTGTGTCTCAAGGTTGCTCTGGCCTGGCCTAGCCAGTAACATTAACCTCACCTCCCATTCATAACACAGTACCCATCTTCTTGCAGCCTCCTTCTCTATAAATATCCCTCCCTTAGCTGGGTGCTGGTGGCTCACACCTGTAATCCTTGCCACTCAGGAGACTGAGATCTGAGGATCATTGTTCAAAGCCAGCCTGGGTAGGAAAGTCCATGAGACTCTTATCTCTAATGAACCATCAGAAAACCAGAAGTGGTGCTGTGGCTCAAGTGGTAGAGCGCTAGCCTTGAGCTGAAGAGCTGAGGGACAGCACCCAGGCCCAGAGTTCAATCCCCAAGACTGACAAAACAAAACACCTCCCTGGCTTAATGGTGGCCTGCCATTCTTTGCAGTATTAAACTTTTCCTCCCCTCTTGGACGTGTGTGGAGTGCTTTATCCTGTTGAGACATCAACAACATTCGTGGGGTTTTATACTGTTTTCTTGGGATTGCTGACTGGGATCCATCCTGGGAGGACTGGTGTGGATCTTGAGGAAATATTTTAGAACCTGTTGTCAAATGGAGGGCTTGAGAGAACTTAAACAAGGAAGTTAAACAGGGGCAAAATCATACATTCTCTTACTGTATTTGGCTCAGTGTAATGACTTACAGGTTAAATCATCTACCTGTTGCTTTAAGCAGAGAGGAAATAGGCTGGTTTACCCATGAACCATTAGGGAGATTTATGAATAAAGGGACTTCCGGTTGAATTGGTAGGATAAGCTCCTAAAACTTCAGGGGACTTGAGCTTCAGGTGAAGTAGTGATCATCAGCAAACGGGGGGGGGGGGCGCCTCGTATAGATGCTGCAAAGGCTGTAGAACCAGACATCACTGGCAAACACAGGTGCCCTTTGTCCTACCTCTCTCTCCCTCTCTTTCTTCTTCTCTCTCTCTCCCTCCCCCCCTCCATTCAGTTTACTTCCAGATTCAAATGTGTGAATTTATCTGGCTAGAAATATCCAAATCAAGCTGGTGCTTGAAAGGAGTGGCGTGGGCTCACGAGGAAACGTATAGACAAAATAAAGAGGAGATTTAGGGGAGATGCAGTCAAGAATTCAATGCAAAATTAAGAAGAGTGAGGAGAAGGGTCGGAGGGGAGGGGAGGGTAAGAATGTTGAAAGGAGTGGCATCGATCAAGATGCCTCGTATTCATCAACTGCTTCGTTAAATGGCAACTCCTTTGTACAACTACGGAAAGATAATGCACCCAACAAAATCAAATTTTAAAAAGAGACACATCCAAATCACACCTAGCATCAGGGTTGTGCCTGTAACCTGTTGTTATCTCTCATTTCCCTGAAAATCCGTCTCTAGGTTGGATGGACCCGATTCAAAGCGGGTGGGCTTTGCAGTGAGTTTGGTGTTAAGAATTGCCAGTAGAGGGCGATAAAGGGCTGTTGCAGCAGGACCTGTCTTCTCTCCCTCATTTTGTGGTGCTGGCTTTTTCCTCTGTCCTGCTGGGGGGTGAGTTAGACGCTGAGAATATGAGCGTAGAGAGGCGCTCTGCCTCAGCCTGGCACGCCCAGGGGCACAGCCTTCCGGTGACCTTGCCGCCCCGCTGTGGTGTGCCCACCACCTGCCAGGGATCATGGACAGGACACTGTGTATCCAGGCTCAGCAACCAGGGCAGCGCCCCAGTGCCCACTGTGCAGCTGTTTCATGCTGGACAGTGCCTAGCGGGAAACACGACAGGTTTTTAAAATAAGATTTATATATTTTTTTAATGTGGCCAGGCGTTGGTGGCACAAGCCTGTAATCCTAGCTACTCAAGAGGCTGAGATCCTCATGAGGATCACAGTTCAAAGCCAGCCCGGGCAAGAAAGCCCATGAGATTCTTATCTCCAATTAACCACCAGAAAACTGGAAGTGGCGCTGTGGTGGTAGAACACTCACCCTGAGCTGAAGAGCTGAGGGACAGGGCCCAGAGTTCAAGCCCATGACCTACAAAACAACAATAACAACAAATGTGTAAAGCCATGGGTTCAAGTGTTAGCCATGCCCAAAACAAAAGGAATGGAAAGGGGGAGGGAGGGAGGGAGGGGGGGATGAGGAAAGTACATGGTGAAAGTGAATTATATATAATGTACATATACACAATAGATAGTGTGTAATGTCATCATATCAATACATTATATGTATATGGCTATATAATGTATATTATATTTTATGTGAACGCAATCGTGTGTATGTATGCATGCATACTCACACACATCTACGTGCACACACAGAGCTAGACAGTATAATGAGCCCCCCTAAATACTGCTGTAAAAAAGGGGTAGGGAAGCTGGGCGTTGGTGGCTCACACCTGTAATCCTAGCTACTTAGGAGGCTGAGATCTGAGGATCACGGTTCAAAGCCAGCCTGGACAGGAAAGTCCGTGAGACTCTTATCTCCAATAAACCACCAGAAAACCAGAAGTGGTGCTGTGGCTCAAGTGGTAGAATGCTAGCCTTGAGCTGAAGAGTTGAGGGACAGCGCCCAGGCCCAGAGATCAAGCTCCACCACCGACAAAAAAAAAAAAAAAAGGAGGGATGGAGAGAGAGAGATAAGCATATAATGGGGTGATTTTGATATAAAAATATACACATGTATGAAAATATCACAGCAAAACCCGTTGCATAATTAATTTACACTAATAAAATGTCACATGCCATAAAAAATAAAAACAAAAGCCAACAAAAACTGGGAGAGAAAAAAACCACTTAGCCAAGTCCTATATTTGAGAAACTAGTTCAAGACCAGCAGGACAGGCTAAAAATAAGAGGAGTGGAAATTACAATAATAAAGAAGCAACAAAAATAGAAAACCCCAGGATAATAGGATGAGCCAAAAAGGAATCCAGTTCTTTGAAAAGATTGTGTAGGAAAAAAAAAAAAAAAACCAGAGATGACAGCTGGATGTCTGTGGCTCATCCCTGTAACACTAGTTATTTAGGAGGCTGAAATCTGAGGATCAGGGTTCAAAGCCAGCGTGGACAGGGAAGTCCATGAGCCTCTTATCTCCAATTAACCACCAAAAAGCTGGAGTTGGAGTTGTGGCTCAAGTGATAGAGTACTAGGCATGAGCTAAAAGCTCAGGGACAGCACCCAATGCCTGAGTTAAAGCCCCAGAATCAGCACCAACACAACAAAACAACAACAAAAGCCCAGAGAGGATGCATTGAAGTAATGCTAACATAGAACAAAGGTTAAGATGGTAAATGCTTTTGTTGTGGTGACCATTGTTATTTGTGTGAACTAGGATCTTTGTAGCCCATGGTTTTTTTTTTTTTTGTCGGTCGTGGGGCTTGAACTCTGGGCCTGGGCGTTGTCCCTCAGCTCTTCAACTCAAGGCGAGCGCTCTACCACTTGAGCTACAGCGCCACTTCCGCCCATGTTGTTTTAAAATTCGCTATCCTTCTCCTTCCCATCTCCCGAGTGTTGGGATTACAGGCATGCACCACACCTGCTACAACAGACAAAACTTTGCATGAGTACAATTTCCCATACAAAAGTGATGTATCCTTGGGCTGGGAATATGGCTTAGTGGTAGAATGCCTGCCTAGCATGCATGAAGGAAGGTCTCTGTCCGATTCCTCAGTATCACAGAAACAGAAAAAGCCAGAATTGGCACTGTGGCTCAAGTGGTAGAGTGCTGGCCTTGAGCAAAAAGCAGCTCAGGGACAATGCCCTGGAAGTTCAAGCCCTAGGACTTGCAAAAACAAAAACAAACAAAAAAAGTGATTTAGCCCAGCCCAATTTTCCAAGTGAGTACTACCTCAAAACTTAATTTTTTATTCTTCATAACATCTTAGTTTCTCTGAAGAATGTTGCAATTCAATTTATGAAAACAATAAGATTGGGCTGGGAAGGTGGCTCAGTGGTAGAGCGCTTGCCTTGCATGCCTGAGGCCCTGGGTTCGATTCCTCAGCACCACATAAGCAGAAAAAATAAAAAAGCTGGAAGTGGCACTGTGGCTCAAGTGGTAGAGTGCTAGCCTTGAGCTGAAGAGCTGAGGGACAGCACCCAGGTGTAGAGTTCAGGCCCCACGACTGGACACCCCCCCCAAAAAAAAGAAAAAAGAAAACCATAAGATAGGCCAGCCCTATCAATTTTCTTTTCCTTTCTTTTTCTTCCCTTTGGTTGGCCGTGGGGCTTGAACTCTGGGCCTGGGCGCTGAACCCTGAGCTATTCAGTCCAATGAGAGTGCTTGACCACTTGAGCCACAGCGCCACTTCTGGTTTTCTGGTGGTTTATTGGAGATCAGAGTCTCACAGACTTTCCTGCCTGGGCTGGCTGTGAACTGTGATCCTCAGATCTCAGCCTCCTGAGTAGCTAGGATTACAGGCGTGAGCCACCAGGGCCCAGTTCTATCAATTTTCTTATTAGCTCAAGGTAAGGAAGGCTTCCTGACTTCTGCACACAAAATATGTTCAGGTCAAAGGCAGAAGGTTCCTTTTTTAGGGCAGGATTATTTTCTTTGGTTGATCTTTCTCTGTGTGTGTCTCTGTGTCCTTGTGTCTGTCTCCATACCTGTCTCTCTGTCTCTCTCTGTACCGTACCTAAAAAAAAATGTACTCACTGCTTCCTGATTTTTGAGTGAATTGAGAAAGCTGCCACAGGTTGCAGAAAGATGCCAATCAGCTTCATTTCTGGAGGGCTGGCTCACATCTTTGGATAGGTTGAAAGCCAGTTTTTCATCCCTGAGTCAGACAATTTCTTTCTAGGTCTAGCCCAGGGGTAGAGACTCTCATGGCTTGGCCAAATGGCTCAGATATCTGCTGCAAATAAAACTACTAAGGCATCCTGTGAGCATGGATTTCAGGTAAATTACAACTACTTTCTTAGCATAAGTGTGTTCCTAATATTGCATGGGAAATACTTATGCTCAAAGTGTGCACTATTTTTCTGAAATTCAAATTGAACTGGTTATTCTGACTTTCCTGCCTGGGCTGGCTTCAAATCGTGATCCTCAGGTCTCAGCTCCCGAGTAGCTAGAATTCTAGAGCCCCTGGCACTTGGTAATTAGTTAATTTCTCAGTACTCTACACCAAGCACCCTACCAGATACCAGACACTGAGTCAGTCAGACCTTTGGAAAGAAAAGAAGCTTGGGGCTGGGAAGGTGGCTCAGTGGTAGAGCGCTTGCCTTGCATGCTTGAGGCCCTGGGTTCGATTCCTCAGCACCACATAAGCAAAAAGGAAAAAGCTGGAAGTGGCACGGTGGCTCAAGTGGTTGAGCTGAAGAGCTGACGGACAATGCCCAGGCCCAGAGTTCAGGCCCCATGACAGGAACCAAAAAAAAAAAAAAGAAAGAAATGAAGCTTGGTTGTGTCATATGAGGCAAATACGATTGAGAGGTCTAGGAGAAAGGGAAGTTCTACAGAGCTTAGTGTAAAACACAATTTCTCAGTTAGTGAAAGAAAAAGGGTTGTTTTTTTTTTTGTTTGGGTTTTTTTTAACTGTATTTTTTTGTCTTTTCTTTTTTGGTACTGGGGATCGAACCCAGGACGCTGCACTTGCTAGGCAAGCGCTTTGCCACTGAGCTACATCCCAGCCCGTGTGCCACTCTATGCACAGAAATATTGAGGGTATCTCAGTGGGACTGCCTAGCTACAGGGGCGGGTCCTCTCTGGGTATTCTGTCCAATCCGGTGCCTGGGTCCTAGCCCGGTCTTTCTACCACTCTTTCCCCCGCCCTCCCTTCCCCGGCCAGCCTACTACGCATGCGTGTACGCTAAGGTCCGCGCCTGTCCTTGCCCCGCCGCCCTGCAGGTGGCGCTGGCGACCACGCCGCCGCCGCCGCCGTTCTCCCGGTTGCGGCTCAGCTCCGAGTCCATGCTGAAGCTGGACTCGGGGCGGCTCTCGTTCTCCAGCAGCAGCTCCTCCTCCTCCTCGTCCTCCTCCTCGTCCTCCTCCTCGGGCTCGGCGCCCAGCGACGGGTCGCTCTCGTGCGGGTGGTGGTGGTGGTGGCGGAAGTCGCCGTCGGCCGCCTTGAGGCCCTCGGCCGCCAGCTCGCTGGTGCCCGGCTCCGGGGAGCTGGCGGCCGACAGCCCGTCGTCCGAGCGGCCGGCCAGCGAGCCGGCCTTGTGCATGTGCGTCTTCATGTGGCGCTTGAGCTTGCTGGCCTGCGAGCACGCGTGGTCGCACAGCTGGCACTTGTAGGGCTTCTCGCCCGTGTGGCTGCGCCGGTGCACGATGAGGTTGCTCTGGAACTTGAACGTCTTGCCGCAGAACTCGCACGACTTGCTCTTGGCGGGCGGCTGCGGCGGCGGCGTGCCGGCGCCCGGGGGCATGGCGGGCAGCGGCGGCGTGCTCAGGAACGGGGACTTGGGGCTGGGCTGGAAGGGGTTCAGGAGCCGGTGCATAGGGTTGCCGCGGCCCGGCGACACGGGCGGCGGCGTGGAGCTGTTGCCGGCCAGCTCGCGGAGCCGCCTGGAGAAGTCCATGGCCGGCGAGTCCATGGCCATGGGGTTGAGGCGCATGACTCGGTCGAAGGCACTGGGGTGCTGGGCGACGAGCCCCATCTCCTCGGCGCTCAGGCGGTGCGGGTCCAGGTGGTGGCGCGGCGGCGGGCTGAAGAGGGGCGGCGTGCCGGGCAGGCGGCCCTCCCCGAAGCCCGGGTGCTCCCGCAGGATGGGGCCCGTCATGCGCAGCAGGTTGAAGGGGTTGCTGTCGCCCAGGAAATTCATGAGCGGGGACTGGGCCACGGCCTCGGGCCCCAGGGGCGGCGGGATGGTGAGTCGTGGCGTGAGCGAGCTGCTGGCTGGCCCCGGCTCCAGGTAGATGCGGAAGCCGTGCGTGTTCTGCGCGTGCTGCAGCAGGAACCACGCGCTGTTGAAGGGCTGCTTGCAGGTTGTGCAAATGTAGCTGGAAGGCTCATCTTTACCTGGGGAGACACAGGGACAGAAAGGCAGACGGCCGTGTGAGAAGGGGTAGGACAATTGGGTGGGGGGGCGCGGAAAGAGAGGGCACCGGCTGGGTCACATGGGGCCCCTGGGGGCCTGGCTTCACCCCCCACCCCCCTAAAGGTGTTCTGGTCCTCCTTGTCTCCGAGGAACAGGAGGTTCAGTGGCTGAGAATACCTGACCTGACCAACCCCTCTCCCCGCACACGCACACACCTAGTACCAGGAGTTATTAAAAGTAGAGACTCCATAAAACATAATCAGAGCAAACTTCATCCACATAGGGCGCCTTTCACACTCTAGCAGGCCCAGACCGGGTTCCTCAAACAAGGCACTGTTGCTGTTTAAACTTCCCATCATATGTGCTGGTGTGTGGATGGCTGTCCCCGG
>NW_012267219.1:33805118-33809618 GCF_000151885.1 Dipodomys ordii | reverse complement strand
GAGGGGGGGGAGAAGCGTTAGGGGTGCTGGCTTGTCATTTCGGGGATCCCATGCCACCCTGGCGCCCCCACCCCGGCCCTGGATCTAGACCGTGGTTTTCTCTCTCGGCTGCTGCTTGTCCCCCCGCGGCGCGCTCCTGCTGTCTTTCCAGGCGTTTCTCTCCTCCCGGGCCACCCTGCTAATCTCGTCACCACCTTGCAAGCACCCGATCTTAATCTCTTCTAGGTTCAAACTTCTGTGCCGCAGCTATCCGCATGCGTTTCTTCTTTTGGGGGGGGGTGTCCTGTGAATTTGAATGGGGAAAGTGAGCTGGCCCCCCACCTTCAAAGGATTTAAGGTTGAAAGGTTCCCTGCGCAGTTTTGGACTGCCCGGGGTTGGTCGGTTAGCACGTGGAGGCCCTGTGCAGGTGTGCGCACACCGGTGGGAAAGGTCGCCCCGCCGGCCCCAAGGCGTTTCTGCCTGCCTGGAAATCCAGGAGGGCCCCTGGTCAGGTGACCGGCACTGGGTAAAACTGTCTTGGACTTCAGCCCCGGACCTCCTTGGGTCACGGGATTTGCTAATGATTTAGATCACCCAAGCTAGGCCTTTCTTGATCTGTCTTTTCGTTAATGTGCCCATAATGCAGCTCAGGTAATACGTTTGGGAACAGCCGGGAGAAATGGATTTTGTGCTCCTTGGAATAAACTTCAACACTGATATTATTGGAAGCCTAATACAGTAGTCAACCCCTCCCCCCCCCCCCCCCCCCCATCCTAGGGGCTTTAACTCAGGTCTGGGCACTGCCCTTGAGCCTTTTCACTCAAGGCTGGTGCTTTACCAGTTGAGCCACAGCTTCACTTCCGGCTTCTAGGTGGTTCTCTGGGAAGGACTCTCATGGACTTGGCCTGCGTGAGCTGGCATCGAGCTGCCATCCTCAGATCTTGCCCTCTAGAATAGCTAGGATTACAGGTGTGGAAACCACCAAAGCCCTGTTTAGTAATACTCATCTTCAACAAGGGTACACAGACTTTCAGCAGATGAGAACTGTGTGTGATTTTAGCCGGGTGTGATTTTAGCCAGAGGGAGAAATGCTGTATTTGCAAGTGATTTGAAATCTGCCTTCTCATTTTTTTTTTGTCGGTCATGGGCTGAACTCTGGGCCTGGGCGCTGTCCCTCAGCTCTTCAGCTCAAGGCTAGCACTCTACCACTTGAGCCACAGCGCCACTTCCGGCTTTTTTTCTTTTTGCTTATGTGGTGCTAAGGAATCGAACCCAGGGCCTCATGCATCAGAGGCAAGCACTCTACCGCTGAGCCAACTTCCCAGCCCCTACCTTCTCGCTTTTTATGACAATTTTCTACCAATACAACGAACAGAATAATTTTTAGAAAGGCTGAACACAGTACACATGTTTATGAAGTCTCTACCTACTTTGTACTTGTGGATTATAAGCTCAATAGGAGGAGTTAGCTCATGAATCACCCACACCGTGGCCCAAGCACAGTGCCAGGTACTGCCAGAGTGTGCACTCTAGGTGTTGAATGATCTCTGAATCGTCTGGCATGTTCCCAAGGGGGCACTTTTAGTAGTTCTAAGGACTGAAAAACATAAGTCGCATAGGTCACAGTGAGAAAGATCCAGACTTAGAAGTGTGAAATCTGTGTAAACATCACAACCCCCTGCAACCTGGAACCAGGCAGTAAGGGACATGTGATGGTGGATTAGAGGTTTGGGGCACCAGGGCAACCTGTAGCCTGCTCCATCTTCCACCAGTGCCCAAGGGCCTTTTTACCAGGTATTTATGGAGTAGGGTATAGTGGCTTAGTGCAGGAAGTCTGATATCAATATTCTTGAAGTCACCACCACCCATCTTGTGATACAATCTTATTCAAGAGATAAATGAGTTCCTATCTTAGGAATTAGAGGTTAGCAGTGAAGGACTTACTATTTGCATAGGCTTTTATCCATCTCCGCCCCTCCCCCCCCCCAGCTTCCAGAAAGTTTGGAGTGGAATTAGCCTACACCCAGGATAAAAATCTGAAATCCTGTCAAGCCTGGACTGATGTTGAAAGAAGGCCTTCCAATCTTCCAATCTCTGCTGGCGATTCAACAACTAATACTCTACTTATTACTTTACTCTCTGCAGTTCTCTTTTTCCCCCTCCCTCTTGTTACAACTTAATGTATCTATACACAGTTAAGTGCCCAGTTGCTATTGAATTACTTGTTTGTTGTGAGATGGTCATGAGGCAGACCGTCTTGAACCCTACATTCTTCTGTAGTACCCATCGAAGTGCTGGAACTCCAAGTGTGCACCACCACACCAGGCTGTGTGGTGTCCTGGTGTCTTAATCATCCCAGGCTGCCCTCTGTCTGATCTTAGAAAGGATACTTAATCTCTCTAAGCTTCCTCATCTCGAAAATAAATGCAGAAATACTTTCCCAGTAGGATTGGTGGGATTAAGATCGGTGAGAAAAGTATCTCTCATCTCCACACAATTTGTGACAATAATGGACTCTCATTAAACAGTAATTGCTGCTGCTGCTGGAATTCATTAGTATCTTATATCCTTAATTTGGGTGGCACGGCTCCCTCACGCCTGTAATCCTAGCTATACTAGAGGCTGACACGTGAGGATCATGGTTCCAGTCAGCCCAGAACATAGAAGAGGTATTGATTCCTATATTCCTTTTGTTTTGTTCTTGAACTCAGAGTTTGAGCACTATCCCTGAACTTTTTTTTTTTTTTTGCCACACTTCTGCTTTGTTAGTTAATTATTAGAGATAGGAATCTCACAGACTTTCTTGCTGGGGCTTACTTTGAACTGCGCTTCTCAACGCTCAGCCTCCAGAGTAGCAAGGATTACAGGTGTGAGCCACCACTTCCTGACTGGTTGCTCTGTTTTAAGAATATATTCATTCATCCAGTGCTGGGAATGTGGCTTAGTGGGTAGAGTGTTTGCCTAGCATGCATGAAGCCCTGGGTTTGATTTCTTAATGCTGTATAAAGAGAAAAAGCTGGAAGTAGCACTGTGGCTCAAGAGGTAGAGTACTAACCTTGAGCAAAAGAAGCTCAGGCCCAGTGCCCAGTCCTGAGTTCAAGCCCCAGGACTGGCAAAAAAAAAAAAAAAAGAAAAAATAGAATATACTCATCCAGGCTAGCAGTGTGGCTTAGTGGTAGAGGGCTTGTCTAGCTTACATGAAGCCCTGGGTTCGATTCCTCAGTACCACATAAACAGAAAAAGTTGGAAGTGGCACTGTGGCTGAAGTGGTAGAGTGCTAGCCTTGAGCTCAAGGACAGTGCCCAGGCCCTGAGTTCAAGCCCTGAGACTGGCAAAAAGAAAAAAATATATATATCCAAATTTTGGGAAAGTAATTGTAATTGAAGGAAGGAAATGCAAAGACAATGAGTTCCCCCCTTCAGCTGAATCAGGTACTTTCTAGGAGAGCCTGGGGAGCTCTTATCAGGCAGCTCTAGCGTTGGATGCAGAAGTGACTCTCCTCAGAAGGGGTATAATGGTCGGTAGGCGAGGGTGACGGGAGGAGCTTGTGGGTGGTAAGCTAACTGACCAGGGTGAGTCAGAGGGCCCTGAGAGGCTCAGTTTCCTCACATGGAAAGGAAGGTGTCAGATTCGCTATGCCCTTAAGATTATTTTTAGCTTAGAAACCCTCTATTTTAATTAGTATTGTATGTATCAGGGCTGGCCTAATTCAGTTGAACTATAACTCCTTATCTGAAACTTCTGGAACTACCACAGTATATACATCAGTTTTTTTTTTCCCCCACAGTGAAATACATAAATATTTCCCTGTGAAGGAAATGTAAACTGTCTATAACCTCATGCCGGTTGAGGTCAATGAGTTCAAATCAGATCAAGCTTTGCTGCCAAATAAGATACATAACTGTCTTGGAGCTTCCCCCCCCCCCCCCCCCAGTATTGTGAATACAGGATTGTAGATGTGTGTGTGTGTGTGTGTGTGTGTGAACGTGTTTGAACTCTGTAGCACTGCCTTATGAGACCTAAGCTGGAAACAAATACCTCCAAAATAACTTACATAAGAAGCTGGATGGGAAGGAGTAGATGGGATCTATTCCTAGCAGATGGTAATTTTTCCCTGGCTTCTCGCCTTGTTTGCCTATTTTCTCTTGCTATATTTAAAATTTTTTCATTTTTAAAATATTATTAAAGTGAAATATACAGAGGGGTTACAGTTATATAAGTCAGGTAATGAGTGCATTTCTTTTTGGACAGTATTATTCCTTCTCTTGCTTTCTTTCATTTTTCTCCCTCCTATCCCTACCCACAAGTTGTATAGTTCATTTTCTACATAGTATCCAGTGAGTACCATTGTTACACTTGTCTCTTGCTATTTTACTTTTTTGTTCTTGTTGTTGTTGGTTGTGGGGCCTGAACTCTGGGCCTGGGCGCTGTCCCTCAGCTCTTCAGCTCAAGGCTAGCGCTCTACCACTTGAGCCACAGCCCCACTTCTGGCTTTTCCTGCTTATGTGGTGCTGAGGAAT
>NW_012267219.1:33751955-33803843 GCF_000151885.1 Dipodomys ordii | reverse complement strand
CGGAAGTGGCGCTGTGGCTCAAGTGGTAGAGCGCTAGCCTTGAGCTGAAGAGCTGAGGGACAGCGCCCAGGCCCAGAGTTCAGGCCCCACGACCGGACCAAAAAAAAAAAAAAAAAAAGAAAGAAGAGCAGTCAAAGCAGTAGAGAAAGAATATGTTAAGCAATAAGAATTTATTAGGAATCATTTGCTTCTAAGCTTGGTAATTTCTGAAAAGTTTCAGCCCCTTTTCATTTTCAGTCACTGGTTATTTAAAATCTGTGCTTGTACGAACTAACAGCATAAAGTTTTGTCAGAATCGCAGTTCAGTCCTAATTTAAGCACAAGGTAACTTACTGGGTATGTTGGTAGACAGTTGTAATCCCAGCTACTCTGGAAAGAGGCCGAGACAGGAGGATCAAGGGTTTGAGGCAGCCTGGGCAAAAGTAGCAAAAAATACTATCTCCAACAATATCCAATCTATCAATAAACTAAAAAAGCTTGTGATCCTCCTGCTTCAGTTTCCCGGGATTACAGATGTGTACTGTCATACCTCACTTAAAAAGTGGCTTGTTTGGCAGCCTTGGAGCAAGGTGCTTGAATGACATTGTCCGGGGTCTTTGTTTTGCTTTGTCTTGTTCTCCAGCTCTGCTTTGGTTTACATCTTCAGCAAGTTCTCCCCTTACAGGAGCAAAGCTGGCTGCTGGCGACTCCTGATCCATTCTCCTCTGCTCTATTCTAACTCAGTAACTGCAGCCAAAACACAGTTCTCTTCCTCATATCTGCCAGCTAGACCCAGCGCTGCCTGCCTGGCTTGGGGAGCGAACGCCCTTGTGATGTCCTTGTTTAGTCCCTGGATCCTCTCCAGAGCCAGGGCACGGGAGAGGCTGGCAGTCACACCTGGAGCACATGAGCTGGGGCAGTTTCTCCCAAAGGGTGATCAGGAGCCAGAGCAACAGGTGTCCTGACACCAGTTTCCTTTCCGTGGCCTTAATGTTAGGTCGTCCACAGCTATATGCCCTGTACCTTATTGTAGAAGATATAATCATGGGTTCTTTCCAACTTTAGTGTGTTGTAAATGAATTGATCTGTGAACTTACATTCTTTATGGGCATATTAATGTGGGGTTTTGTTAAACACAGCTAACATGCGCCCCGATAAACCTGACGGTCTGTGGTTATCCTGAGTAGAATTGGGGTACTGTGGAAGGTTAGTTTGTATTGACATCCAGTAGGTGAAGGTTGGCAACACTGCTAAGCTTTCTACAGTGTGTAGGACACCCTGCAATGAAGAACCCCCAGGCCCAATGCAGAAGTAAGGGGCCTGAATTGAAAGACAGCGAATGTGGTTGTAGAAGTGGTCTGCCAGAGCCCTGAACTAGGGGGAGGGACATAGAAAGAGAAGTAGATAGGTTCTCGAGGGCTAAGCCCTGTTCCTCTGGTCTTTGTGTTTGCAGAAGCTCCACTGACATTCAGAGGAACAAAAGTTAGCAATATAAGGAAGTTGACTTGCTTTCCCAGACTGTAACTATAGGCGCTCCGTGAAGATTTGCTGAGCAAAGTTTAGGCATAACAATTTATGTGTGTTCAGGGATTATGATTGGAGCTAGTGAGGTTAGGTGGGTTACATGAGACATTGTCCTGGTAGAAGGTATTCACCTAAAGCCTCATTAGGCACCATGGCCCCTTCTTGGGGCTATTCTTGTTGGCCTTGGTACTTATGAGGATAGAAGCAGGGGACCTATCTCTGGGCAAGAGCCCAGAGATAAAGCAGGAAAACTCACATTTACCACTGCAATGGCTTTGTTATGTTTGGTTTGACAGCAGGGAGAGCAGGGGCTTTATTAATTCAGTGTAGTTTGTAGTTCATAATTACTGTGTGGAACTGGGCGCTGGTGGCTCACCCCTGTAATCCTAGCTACTCAGGAGGCTGAGAAATGAGGATCATGGTTCAGAGCCAGCCCGGGCAGGAAGGCTGTGAGACTGCTCCAGTTAACTACCAGAGAGCCAGAAGTGGAGCTGTGGCTCAAAGTGGTAGAGCGCTAGCCTTGAGCAGAGCACTCAGGGACAGTGCCCTGAGTTGAAGCCCCATGACCGACCCCCCCCCCAAAAAAAATACTAGCCTCCATCTAGAATGCAATAACATCATTGTAACGAGTAGGTTATATATACGTGTTCTAAAATATCTTCAATCTTGAAGTAATTTTTTTCCATCTTGTGACCCAGATGCAGTGTCTTTAGCAAGTGACTAGTCACGCTGTGGCTGATTCACACACATACTGAATTAAGCAGGAAAAACTGATCTTTCACTGATTCCATTGGTGCAGGGGAAAAGTGATCAGGCTTGAAATTTACTTGAAAATTACTTCAGAAAAATACTTCTTCCCCATGTACTTGTTTTTATTCATTTTCTCACTTCCTTAATTTCTTTTTTAATATAATTTTATTATTAAAGTGTTACACAGAGGGGTTGTCATTTTATACTATTATTATTATTATTATTGTCAGCCATGGGGCTTGAACTCTAGGCCTGTCCCTTAGCTCTTCAGCTCAAGGCAAGCCCTTTACCACTTGAGCCACAGTGCCATTTCTGGTTTTCTGGTGGTTAATTGGAGATAAGAGTCTCAAGGACTTTTCTGCCCGGGCTGGCTTTGAACCACGATCCTCAGATCTCAGCCTTCTGAGTAGCTAGGATAACTGGCATGAGCCACCAGTGTCCAGCATGGGGTTATCATTTTGTAAGTCAGGTGATAAGTACATTCGTTTTTGTGGACAAAGTCACACCTTTCCTCACTTCCCCCCAGCTTCCCCTTCCCATCCCTACCACAGATTACATAGTTCACCTTCCACCTGGGGGCACAGCCTAATTTCATTTCTGCCTCACAATCTAGACAGAGGCCATAGCCCCTGAAGGGAATTGGAACGTGAAAGGATTTTAAGAAAAGGAGGGATGAAGAATGGAGGTGGAATGGATGTGAACAGCAGCTGTATCATATAACTGCCATGTATTATATGTTTGTGTGTGTGTGTGTGTGTGTGTGTGCGCGCGTGCGTGCGTGCGTGCCAGTCCTTGGGCTTGTTGAACCACTTGAGCCACAGTTCCACTTCTGGATTTTTTTTGTACAGACTTTCTTGCCTGGGCTGACTTTGAGTCTCAGATTTCAGCTTCTTAGATGCTAAGATTCTAGGCATGAACCACCAGCACCTTTAATTTGGTAGCAGATTAAAACTTGCTTGTCTTAAAGTGGAAGTGGTAAATTATACATGATTTTGATCAATTACAACGTAAGAATTGTTTCCTAGGAAATTTACTTATCAGTGTCCGTCTACTGAATTTTGCTGGAACACAGCACTTCCATTCATTTATATGTTATCTGTAGCTGCTTTTATGTTTGGCACAGTGGTAGAATTGAAGAATTGGGACAGAAACGTTAACAGTGTGTTAAGTCTTAAGATCTTCACTGTTTCTGCCTTTTCTGGGAGATGTTGACCAGTTCCTAGCTTAAAATGGCCAGTACTGGTTTGTTCTTTGGGGTACGGTAAGTCAGGTAGGAGTTGATCCGCAGGATTGGACTTGGTTAGCTCTGTTCCACCCCCTCATCGTCTGGACCAGTCTAGACCTGTTCTCCTCTCCCAGCAGAGGTAGAAGCTGGAAAGATCAGCAGAAACCTACCTGTCAGACCTTCTGTGGTATAGACGGGGCTGGGATGCAGCCAGTGTTCTTTACATTAAGCCCACTCTCACCCGGGCAGTTGTTGGCTGTGCACTGCCCTGGGCTGTGTTGGGGTGCATTTCCGTGCCGTGTAGGACTCCGCTAAGTAACACCCTCTTTTTTACCTGTGGCTTTCCCTGTCTGGGAGCAGCCCTTCCCCTAGATCATTCCTCCTTGGAGTTCTCTGATTTTTTTGTCAGTTTAGTGCTTTTAGCATCAGTGTTAAATTGTCATGGATACCTGCACATTCTTCACACCATTTTCAGCTCCTAGACGTCTGCCAGGGAAGCCAGTGGATCACAAAAGGATTGTTTTCCTGCTATATAAATATGGGGGTTGTTTACCACAGTGAACTTGAAAAAAGTGTGTGAATTTAGTTTATGCATATGTATGCAATTTTAGTAGATTTAGTATCTTGGAGCAGTTTGAAAGTACAATTTTCTTTTACCTGCTCTCCTCCAGCATAGTTTCTCTTATTATAAACATTTTACATTAGTGTGGCACATTTGTTATACTTGATGAACTAATATTGATATGTGTTAATTAAGTAATATTAGCATTCATTCAGTTGGATTTTTTTGGTGTATGTGTGCTGGTCCTGGGATTTGAACTCAGAGCCTGGTCCTGAATACTCAAGGCTAGTGCTCTGCCATTTGAGCCACATCTCCACTTCTTTTGGCTGATTAATTGAAGATAAGAGTCTCTCATTGGAAATTCTATCTTTTTTTACCTTGTCATCTTGTCAAAAATGAGATTGTATTCTGTGGATTCTTTCTAGGTCTGATACTATATTCAGTTGATATATGTATCTCTTTTTTACTACTTCTGTGTTGCTTTGGTCATTGTGGTGGTGTTGTGTTGTAGTTTTGTATTTTCATTTGTTTGAGACAAGGTTTCCCTGGTACTAGATAAGTGTCCCAGACTGATCTTAAAGTCACTGTCTTTCTGTCTGAGCTCCCAGGTGTTGGGGTTACAGCCATGATTCACCACATCCTCCTCCACTGAGTTTTCAGTAAATGGTGAAGTTGAGTAGTGTCAGTCTCCTGGCCTTGCTTTGCAGCATATGATTGGCTAGTCATATGTCTTCAGCATTTCTGCCTTCCACCAGAGTCACCTTATGTGTATTTACAAAATGACTTGCTGGAGTTGTAGTTGGGCGTGTGCTGTCTTTTGTCTATTGTAATTTCATTTAGGGCTTTGTTTGTTATCCTCAGCATGCTGTAGATTTCTTTATTCGTATTTTTTTTTGGTGGGGGAGTTAGTCGTGGGGCTTGAACTCTGGGCCTGGGCACAGTCCCTCAGCTCTTCAGCTCAAGGCTAGCGCTCTATCGCTTAAGCCACAGTGCCACTTCCGGTTTTCTAGTTTTTATGAGAGATAAGATCTCTTGGACTTTCCTGCCCAAGCTGGCTTTAAACCGTGATCCTCAGATCTCAGCCTCCTGAGTGGCTAGGATTACAGGTGTGAGCCACCAGCGCCTGGCTTATTTGGATTTTTGTACATGTTTTTTTGTTTTTTTTTTTGGTTCCGGTCGTGGGGCCTGAACTCTGGGCCTGGGCGCTGTCTCTCCGCTCTTCAGCTCAAGGCTAGCGCTCTACCACTTGAGCCACAGTGCCACTTCCGGCTTTTTTTCTTTTTGCTTATGTGCTGCTAAGGAATCCGAGCCCAGGGCCTCAGGCATGCAAGGCAAGCGCTCTACCACTGAGCCACCTTCCCAGCCCTTTGTACATGTTTTGTTAGGGTTATATCTGCAACATTTTTGGGGGGAGTGTCAGTGGACAGACATGCTAACCTAATTGTTTTTGTTATTTTTTATTTTTTAGCTCTATTAGGATGTGAATTCAAGGTCTCGCACTTGCTACACCACTGATTTTAATTGTTCCTTGCTTACATGTTACATGTATGCTTTAATATCTAACAATCTTATTACAATTGTTCATTAGTTGTAGGAGATTTTTTCCCCCCTTTGGAATTTTCTAGATAGGTTTATTCTGCTTATTATTTATTATCTTTTACTAATGTATTGGTTAGGAAGTTGAATAGGAGAAATTAAGTGGAAGATTTCTTTCTTTCTTTTTTTTTTTTTGGGTCCGGTCGTGGGGCCTGAACTCTGGTTCTGGGCGTTGTCCCTCAGCTCTTCAGCTCAAGGCTAGCACTCTACCACTTGAGCCACAGCGCCGCTTCCGGCTTTTTTCTTTTTGCTTATGTGGTGCTGAGGAATCGAACCCAGGGCCTCATGCTTGCAAGGCAAGCGCTCTACCACTGAGCCACCTTCCCAGCCCTAAGTGGAAGATTTCCTGCAGGTAATGATTGCAGTCTTGGGGAAAAGCATGTAATTTTTTATAGTTTAGTATGATAGTAACATTTTTTGTAGATATATCTTTTTCTTTTCTTATTTGATTAATTAATTTGTTTTTTTGCCAGTACTGGGCTTGCTTGAATTCAGGACCTTATACTCTTTTCTGTTCAAGGCTGGTACACTACCTGTCTACCACCTGTGACACTTCTAGCTTTTTGCTGGTTAATTGGAGATAAGAGTCTTTTGGGTTTATCTTCCTGGGCTGGCTTCAGACTATAATTCTTGGATCTCAGGCTCCTGATTAGCTAATGAGTCATCAGCAGCTGACTTTTTCCCTCCCTCCCTCTCTCCCTTCCTTCCTTCCTTCCTCCCTCCTTCCTTCCTTTCTTCTTTTTGCCCTCCCTTCCTCCCTTCCTTCTTTCTAGTGTTGCTATATCACCTAATCTGGCCTAGAACTCTTGTAACCCTGACTAAACTTGAATTCAGATCCTCATGCCTCAGCCTCTGGAGAGCTGAGATTGTAGATAATGTACCATCACATCTCCTCCTTGACTGTTTTGAGATGGGAATGTTTAGTGATTTACTTTGCTTTTAACTGGTAAGAGATTACATACACAAAGCTTTAAATTTTAGCCTCTTATTATTTTTTTGTTGCTGGTCCTGGGGCTTGAACTCAGGGCTTGGTCTTTGTCCCTGAGCCTCTCTGTGCTCAAGGCTAGTGTTCTACCACATGAGTCAGAGCACCACTTCTGGCTTTTTTGTGTAGTTTTTTGAAGATACGAGTCTCACAAGTTTCTTTCCTCTTGCTAGCTTTGAACCACAATCCTCAGATGTCAGCCTCTTGAGTATTACAGGCATATTTTAGCCATTTTTTAAAATGTATAACTCAATAGTACTAGTTACATTACACTGTTACACAACAATTACCACTAGTATTCCAAAAATGTCTCATCACCCTTAACAAACTATAACAGCTAAGAAATAATTCTACTTTATCCTTCCCACAGCTGCTTTCTCTCCGTGGATTGGCCTGTCGTGTATATTTCATATATTCTATAGTATTTGTCTTCATTGTCTGTGTGGCAGTTTCTCTTTGCTCATGTTGTACCCCTATTTTCCTTCACATGACATGGTAATAATTTGTCTTCCATTATGTTATTTCATAATTTTAATACCTTTTACCTTCTTATAGTACTTTGTAATCATCAGAAAAACTGGGTATCAGCCTGGCTACCTTATAGAATTAGGTAGGATAATCTTACATAAGTGTTTCAGTTGAAACTTAAAAGGATTTCATGACTTTAAGGACTATAGAACTGGGCCTTGGGTCCAGGGCATTTGATTTGTCACCCAGTAACAGTTGTGTCATTTATAATTAGGGTTCACCAGCTGTAGCACTGTCCCATAGAACTTTGTATACTAGTGAGGATTTTTCTTTAACTCTTCACTGTCCTGTGTGGTAGCTAGCTACTCTACATGGAAATTGAGAACTTGAAGCATGACTAGTGTGACTAACGGGCATTAGTTCCTGTTTGATATGCTTTCATTTAAATAACCACAAGTAGCTAGTGGTTGCCATATAGACAGTACACTGTTATACTTATCACCATTTCCAGGGTGTTATATATCTCTCCTATAGAAGCCTGTGATGTCAAAGACAGCAGCAGGACAGGCAAGCCTATATAAACCATATGTCTGAACGTAGGTTGAAATATTTTTTTATTTTTTGTCAGTTGTGGGGCTTGAACTCTGGGCCTGGGCTCTGTCCCTGAGCTCTTCAGCTCAAGGCTCTACCACTTGAGCCACAGCACCACTTCCAGTTTTCTGGTGGTTTATTGGAGATGAGAGTCTCACAGACATTCCTGCCTGGGCTGGCTTTGAACCTCGATCCTCAGATCTCAACCTGAGTAGCTAGGATTACAAGCGTGAGCCACTGGCTCCAGGCTGAAATGTATTTTTGAAAGTGTCTTTGGTAGTTGTGTGCTCTTTCCCCTCCCTCCCCCCCTCCCCCCCCTCAGTTAGGTATGATTGCAGGGAATTATTTTCCTTACTTTGTGTGTTTTCTTTTTTATTACATGTATAAAGGTGTTGTAAAAGGTTTCATACTTTTCATCTTTGTGTGTGTGTGTGTGTGTGTGTGTGTGTATGTATGTATCTGTCTGTCTATCTGTCTGTGCTGGGATTTGAACTCAAAGCCTGGGCACTGAGCTTTAGTGCTCAAAGCTAGCTAGCACTCTACTACTTTGAGACACAGCTGCACTTCTGGCTTTTTGCTGGATAATTGAAGATAAGAGTCTTGTGGACTTTCCTGCCTGGGCTGGCTTTGAACATCATCTCATATCACATCTCAGCCTCCTGGGTAGCTAGAACTATAAGCATTAGACACCAGTACCAGTATCTGGCTAGAATATGATCTTTTTTTTGTCTGTCATGTGACTTGAACTCTGGGCCTGGGCGCTGTCCCTCAGCTCTTTAGCTCAAGGCAAGTGCTCTACCACTTGAGCCACACAGCACCATTCCGGTTTTCTGGTAGTTTATTGGAGATAAGAGTTTCACAGACTTTCCTGCCTGGGCTAGCTTTGAACCGTGATCCTCACATCTTAGCCTCTGAGTAGCTAGGATTACAGGTGTGAACCACCGGTGCCCAGTTTTGTTTGTTTTTTTTTGCCAGTCCTGGGGTTTGAACTCAGGACCTGGACACTGTCCCTGAGCCTTTCAGTGCTCAAGGCTAGCACTCTACCACTTGAGCCACAGTACCACTTCCTACCTTTTCTGTGTATGTGGTACTGAGGAATTGAACCCAGGGCTTCATGCATGCTAGGCAAGCACTCTACCACTGAGTCACCTTCCCAGCTCCTGTTTTCTTTTGTTTTTTTTGGCGGGGGGTCCAGTCGTGGGGCCTGAACTCTGGGCCTGGACGCTGTCCCTCAGCTCAAGGCTAGCGCTACCACTTGAGCCACAGCGCCACTTCTGGCTTTTTTCTTTTTGCTTATGTGGTGCTGAGGAATCGAACCCAGGGCTTCATGCATGCAAGGCAAGTGCTCTACCACTGAGCTGCCTTCCCAGCCCAAGGGCTGGGAAGATTAAGTTGTAAGCTGTACGAAGATGTTTGCCTTCTCAAACGGATAAGTCTTGCTATCACTGGAGCCACCCTGAGAATATTTATTGATTTTAGGGTACTGTGCAAGATTCTGGAAACACAAAGAAGAAAGGGACCTGCAAGTCCCCAGCTTTGAGGTGCTCATGGGGATATACACAGATAATTTGTTTATAGTTGATGCCTAAAATTTGTATGCTCTTATAGGGTACCATGTGATGTTTTGGTAAAGGTATACATTGTATAAAAGGTTAGATAAATATTTGAACAGATATACTGTAGCATGTTAAATGTGTTTGTTTTTTTTGTTTGTTTTGTTTTTGTGGCTGGTTTTCAGGCTTGAATTCTGGGCCTGGGTGCTCAAGGCTAGTGCTCTACTACTTTGAGCTATAGCACCACTTCCAGTTTTCTGATTGTTAATTGGAGTTAAGAGTCTCACACTTACAAGTTGTCATGTCCAAAACGAACTTTACAACTTTGGTGGGGGGGGGGGGGGGTTGGGGGGGGGGCGGGGGGGGGGCTGGGATGGGATGTGAAGGGGAAACAAAGGAGGAGGCTGCAATGCTTGATAAGAAATGTACTCATTATTTTGCCCATGTAATTGTAACCCCTCTGTACAGTATTTTCACAATAAAAAAAATAAAAAAAGAAATGTTAATGAATGAATTTCAAAGTCTTTGATGTAATAAATATACTTAGCTGAAAGAAACAAAAAAAAAAAAAGAAGAGTCTCACACTTTGAACCGCGATCCTCAGATCTCAGCCTCCTGAGTAACTAGGATTACAGACGTGAGTCCCTCAGTACCTGCCTCACCACTGAAACTTTGCTTCTGGAGTTCAGTGGGCCAGGAGGCTGATTCTGTCCACCATTTTATAAAGACTGACCAACAATTGACCTTGGATGCCCAGATTATTACTGTGAGGAACATGTTTAGCTAGTAGAACAAAGTGCCTTCAGAGGATAGTTACAGTTCTTTATTAATAATGCTTTGTTGTGGGCTGGGAAGGTGGTTCAGTGGTAGAGTGCTTGCCTTGCATACATGAAGCCCTGGGTTCAATTCCTCAGAATATACACAGAAAAAGCCAGAAGTGGTGCTGTGGCTCAAGTGGTAGAGCGCTAGCCTTGAGCTGAAGAGCTCAGGGACAGTGCCCAGGCCCAGAGTTCAAGCCCCAGGACTGGCAAAAAAAAAAAAAATAATAATAATAAATGCTCCAAGGAAAGTGGTCTAATGATCATTGTGTGGAGGAAGAGGTCTCAGGGGTAAGTAGCAGACTTGGGGGGCCATATCCATTTTCCATTTTTCTCCTTAGAAACCTTTTATGGACATTGTTTTGATATAATGTTTTATATGTCTTGCCATTATAATAAAGCGGGCTCTGGAAGATATACTGTAAGTACAAGACTTCTAATATGCCTAGCACATACATATGCACCCATTTATTTTTCCTGGTATTACTGGGGATTGAACTCAGGGTTTTTCATACATGTGAGCAAAGAGCTGTTTGTTTGTTTTTTTGGTCGGTCATAGGGCCTGAACTCTGGACGCTGTCCCTCAGCTCTTCAGCTCAAGGTTAGCACTCTACCTACCACTTGATCCACAGCGCCATTCCAGGTGCTTATGTGGTGCTGAGGAATCGAACCCAGGGCCTCATGCATGCAAGGCAAGCACTCTACCACTGAGCCACCTTCCCAGTCCGCGAAGAGCTCTTGAGACATACCATAATTAATATTTTGAAACATAATCTTAGCAACTTTGCCTAGGAGGGCTTCCAATTTACCCCTGTCTCCTGAGTAGCTGGGATTACAGTGGTCAGCTTCCTTTCTTCTATTCCATGTGAGAATTACTGCCCTCTACAAGAACACAGTCATCTAATGAAATAGATCTTAAGCCTACTTTGTAGTACTGAGGAAACTGAAACCTGAAGTTTTGTGCCTACACAAATATGGGTACACAGCACTTCAGCAGGAGAACTGGAGCTATTTCAAATTCCAAATCCAGTATAAATGAACTGCCCTGGATGACAAATCGAATTATGTGCCAGTTGGCCAGCCTAAGAAAATGCTAGCCTAGGAGAGAGGTACAGCGCAACAAACCTAACAGTAAAGGCACGCAGAGGTACCCTGCTGTGGGTGGCTGAATTCCACGTGAGCAATGGAGATAAAGGTCCTCAGAAGGGAGCATTTGGATTGAGCTGAAGAATGTGGATTGTTTTTCTTTCAAATACACCAAAACACGTCAGAGATGGTGAGATAATTTATCTGATGAGGGAAGGCACATTGAGAGAACATAAAGCATACGAGCATATCTTGGCCATTTGGGAAGTGTTTCTTCTCAGGTGCCTTTGTGCCTTCTTCTGGGCCACCCACTAGCCAAGAGTAATTTTCTCTACCGAGGTGATTGTCTTTTTTTGAAACAAAGATAATGGACATACTGGATTTCCTTTTGCAAGCTGCCCAGATATCAGTGGAGAATGACCTCTTTTGCTATGCAGTAAATTGATGCAATTGTTCTTTGGAAAGTACACAGACAAGCCAGGCATCGGTGGCTCAAGCTTGTAATCCTGGCTACTCAGGAGGCTGAGATCTGAGATTCATGGTTCAAAGCCAGACCGGGCAGGAATGTCCCATGAGATTTTTATCTTCAGTTAACCAGAAAACGGGAAGTAGTGCTGAGGCTCAAGCGGTTAAGTACTAGCCTTGAGCTGAAGAGCTGAGGGACAGCACTCAGGCTCAGAGTCAAGCCCGTGACTGTCAAAAAAAAAAAAAGTACACAGAAATTTAGCAAAGCATCTGGCATTTTGTAGATGTGAGTTTTGTGCTATAGATGATTCCATTCAGGCATTAGCCGTCCTGTTAGAGCAGCCAGTGGTATGCATTTACAACCTCAATTTTCCCATGACAAAAATGGGATCGTAGGATCCTGCAGGCTCATTCCTGTGCATCTGATCCCTCCATGCCAGTCAGTGGCCATCCTGTCTTTTCCTTTACTAGTACTAGAAGTAGGGGAAGTCTGGCAGACACTGTTTGTTCTCTTCCTGCCCTTCCTCCTCACCCCAGTCTGTCAGCACATCCCTCCAGCACATCCTCTGCTCACCGGCTGCCAGCTGCTTGCCAGCTGTCTGCTGGCAGGCTCCCATTTATCCTGTAAACTCTCCAAGTGTTGCTTATTCCAGGAAGTCCCTCCTGGTATCTCCTTGAAGAGGGGTATGCCCTTTCTTAGTGTCTGTAGCTTCAAGGTGTAGGTTTTCAGTTAGGATGACTGAATTCTGAAGATCAATTGTGACGAGCTAATAGAAATTTGTCCTATATTTGAAAACTGATGAAAGTAGATACTCAGTATTCTTCAGAAAAGAGAAACAGTATGAGCCATTAATTAGATTGAATCGTTTCACAGCATTTACATAAGTCAAAGCATCATGTTATGCATCCTAAATAACTATTTTTTGTTTGTTAATTATATATTAATGATGCTGGGGAATAAAATGGAATGTAGTTCTGTAAGACAGGGAACTTAGCTTATTCCTCTTTGCAAACCCTACAAGAAGCACATTTAGAATTTAGACCTCCAATACATTTTTTTGGTTGTCTTTTTTCCTTTCTGTTTTAGAGACAAGGTCTTATTCTATATATAATTTTTTTTTTGGTCGGTCGCGGGGCTTGAACTCGGGGCTTGGGCGCTGTCCCTGGGCACTTCAGCTCAAGGCGAGTGCTCTACCGGTTGAGCCACAGTGCCACTTCCAAAGGTCTTATTCTATAGCCTAGGCTGATCTCAAAGTTTCCATCCTCCTGCCATAGCCTCCCAAGGATAAATTTTTTTATTATCTTTAAGTAGCTGTACAAAGAAGTTCCCATTCTATAAAACAGTATATGAGTACAAAATGTCTGACAACATTGTCACCCATCTCTCCTAACCCATCCCTTCTCTCACTTTTTTCTTTAATTGAGATTAGGTGATTACATAAATTTCACATATTTCATAGTATTGTGGAATAGTGATACTTAAAGTCACAAACACATTGTAACCTTCATAAGGCAAATTGTCATTATCATGGTCTATACAGAGTGTGAATTCTATGAGCTTTGACAATACAAGTTATTGTTTCCACATCAGGTGATGTTTACATTTCTTTCCTTTTGCTAAGTGTAGGCTGTTCCCACTTACTCTGTTCCTCCTTCTGGCTTCCCTCAGTTGCATGCATGTATCTACCATACATATGGTTAAGAACAAAGAGTCATTTAGCAATGCTATGACAAAATGGGTGGCTGTCCTTTGTTTCTTGAGTCCTGTTACTTTGTCATGCCAAGGATAAAAAAATTTTGTCGGTTGTGAGGTCTGAACTCTGGGCCTGGGCACTGTCCCTCAGCTCCTCAGCTCAAGGCTAGCACTCTACCACTTGAGCCACAGCGCCACTTGTGGCTTTTTTCTTTTTGCTTATGTGGTGCTGAGGAATCGAACCCAGGGCCTCAGGCATGCGAGGCAGGCAGTCTACCACTGAGCTACCTTCCCAGTCCCCAAGCATAAAGATTAAAAAGAAAATGTCAGGATCTCACTATATAGTCCAGTCTGGCCTCAAATTCGCAATCCTACTTCCTCAGCTTTCTAAGTGCTGAGATTACCAGCATGTGCCATTTTGCCCCAGTAATAAGTGTTTTAAAATAATGACATGGAAAGAGAGAACTCTTAATTGGTGCTTGTAAAACCTCAGTGAAGGAGACTAACGGTAGACAGAGGGCTGTTCTTAAAGGCAGACGGTGAAAAGTGAGCAAGGGCACACAACCCTTGGTGGCCAGCTGTGGTCATGCAAACAGAAGTAGAAAAGTGTAGTTGTACAGTCTCTGCAAAGGAGAGCATGTCTTCCCTTTCTTTCCTTTTGTGGAACGCTGTCCAAAGACTGAAGCTTGCATGGTTCCAGGTCACACTGTAGGGCTGCATTTGAAGGGTGGAGGAACAGGAAGCTGGAAGAAGCCTTTAGCAGGACGCAGGGCATTCTGGGAGAAGAAGCAGAATGAAAGAGTCTTCTGAACAATCAAGAAGAAGATCACCTGCAAAGGAGATGGAAAGGAGCTACAGACAGATGAGAAAGCCAAGGACTTGCTTCCAGCACAAGGGAAGTGTGCAGCCGCCAAGAGCTGAGTGTAGTTTAGATCCCGCATGTCACGAGGCCAAGCAGGGACACAGGAGCACTAAGTTCAGAAGTGGTGCCAGAATGGGTTGAAGGGTGGTAGAGTCAGGAGGTGACCTTGAAAGGAACAAAGAATTTGGGGGTAGCTAGACCAATCGGAAGGGTTGTTGAGTGAAGGAGAGGTTTTCTAGAAGTCTCCAAATGTAGGAGTGTGCCTGTGGACAAAATCCTTTTGCAAGGAAAGCAGGAGCACGGTCTTGTGAACGTGACTGAGACTAGACATTTGCAGTCCGCTTTGGTAAGGGGAGCGAAGAAGATTGGTCGCCCTGTGTGGGAAGGCTTACGGATGAGGGATGCAAACAGCCTGGCACCTCATCTAAAGCTTTCCATCTTCTGAAACAGTTAACAAGGTCATCACATGGAACCTCATGCTAATGAGGGCATTGTCCCCATATCCCGCCCATCCCTTCTGACTCAGCTTGCGTCTGATCTGATGTGAAAGTCTCTCCCCAACTTTAGATGGGTCATGTGGCAGCCCCAGTGTCCCCCGGTGCCTCTGCCTCCCCAGCATAACAGGCATGCCTGGCCCCATTTCTCTCCACACAGCGCCCTGTGCTCTGGACAAAGCCAGCCTCTCGGTTGTCCTCAGACACTCTGCCCTTGCTGCTTCTCAGCTTCTCAGCCCCAAACATGTTCTTCCGTCTGGCTGCCACTGTCTCTTTTCACCCCCTGTGAGTTCACTTGTTAAAACCCCATTCACATATCTGTAGTGATTATTAAGGAAACTGGGAGGGAAGGAAAGATCATTTAACTCTTAGTTTTTGATGCAAAGAAAGTATTGTTTCTTTTTCTTTTTTATTCTAGGTGGTTCTGGAATGGAGCCGGGATCAGTACCATGTTTTGTTTGATTCCTATAGAGACAATATTGCTGGAAAGTCCTTTCAGAATAGGTGAGAAGAAAGCTATTTTGAAGAATATCTGTTCTGTAGACTTACATGATGAGTCATGAAAGCGCTCATGTTTTGCATATATGTATTACCATCAAAGTTTTAGATGGTGAAGAATACAGTATACCCACCTGAAGAGACCTTGCAGTTCAACACATTTTGGGGATAAAAATCCTGATTCCCAAGGCATCTTCTTCCCTGAGGTTTGAGTACACTGAGTGGCAGGATCTCATTCAACCATGCACCAGTTCTGTGACACAAAGGATATCTCCTTTCTCCCATGGAACCGGGTTGCTATGACACAGCCAATTGGAGATACCACAGAGAAGAGAGTGCATATGTGTGCTTGCATTCACATTGCCTTTAACCTTCCCTCCCTCCTCCTCCCCTCCCCCTCCTCCTCTTCCTCCTTCTTCTTTTTCTTTTTTTTTTTGCCAGTCCTGGGACTTGAAATCAGGGTCTGGGCACTGTCCCTGAACTTCTTTTGCTCAAGGCTAGCACTCTACCACTTGAGCCACAGTGCCACTTCTGGCTTTTTCTGTGTATGTGGTACTGAGGGATTGAACCCAGGGCTTCATGCATGCTAGGCAAGCACTCTACCGCTAAGCCACATTCCCAGCCCAGCCTTTTGTATATGTCATTCCTGGGAGACTGGGAGTAAAAAGATCATCAGTTATTTCCTTCTGGGCACGATGAATCAGATTTTATTTTGGGGCAACATTGTTGTATGTGCTGAAGGAATTGATGGTTTAATCTAACCTTTAGGTTTTAAACCCCACTTACATACTAGACACCCTATTCTGTACCTTAGGCACCTAATGGTGAGGAGGAAGAATTCATTGATCCTATATAGAACTCACTGACATTATAGTTGGGGGTGGAGGGAGAACAGTGGGGAGTTGGGAGTGAAGTGTAGCTCACATAGAAACCAAGTAAGTATAACTTGTCTATTTTAAAACTAGTGATCTTACTAATTGAGTTTCCAGGAACTGCTTATAAAAGAGAATTGCAAGGTCCCACCCCAGGCCCATTCAATTAGAAACTCTGGTCATGGAGACCAGCACTAAGTTTTAGGAGTCCTGAAGGTGATTTTTGATACTTGCTAATGTTTGAGAACTATTGATATAAATAGAAACAGAAAATGCCTAGGTAAAGAGCCTGTGTGTGTGTGTGTGTGTGTGTGTCTGTCTGTCTGTCTGTCTGTCTTACTTTAGTTCAGGGGTGGGGGGATTCTGCCTTTGAAGACTGTTGCAGTAGCCGGGCGCTAGTGGCTCACGCCTGTAATCTAGCTACTCAGGAGGCTGAGATCTGAGGATCGCGGTTCAAAGCCAGCCCAGGCAGGACAGACCGGTGAGACTCCTATCTCCAATAAACCACCAGAAAACTGGAAGTGGCACTGTAGCTCAAGTGGTAGAGCGCTTGCCTTGAGCTGAAGAGCTGAAGGACAGCGCCCAGGCTCAGAGTTCAAGCCCCACGACTGACCAAAAAAAAAAAAAGACTGTTGCAGTAGAAAGAGCCTGAAGCTGGAGGGAAGCAAATAATGAAGCAGGGCACAGTGCATGATACCTTTTCTACCTGAGACTTAGATACAGGTGCACTGAATTAGTCTGTCATGGTATGGAAGCTGTATATGAAGCAATAAATTCTGGACTGGGAAGGTGGCTCAGTAGTAGAGGGCTTGCCTTGCATGCATGAGGCCTTGGGTTCGATTCCTCAGCACCACATAAGCAAAAAGAAAAAAGCCGAAGGTGGCGCCATGGCTCAAGTAGTAGAGTGCTAGTCTTGAGCTGAAGAGCTGAGGGACAGTTCCTAGGCCCCACAACCGGACCCCCCAAAAAAATAAAATAAATAAATTCTCCCCGGGGCAGGTGAGAAATGAGGTAGAACTGAAAGAAAGGACAATCCAGACAGGAGTAAAAGTATGTTCAAAGACACAAGATCCTGCAAGTTCTTAAGGATTGTGTATTGAGTAAACTGCTTAAGTATCCAGAGCACAAGAGACAGGCTCTGAAGAGCTCTGACGGTTCGGCTGGCCCTACTCCTCATTTTCCTGAGGAATCCTGGGTCCTCTATTACTCTTTGGCCTTCATCTCCAATTGGCTCTTTCATTTGTTCACTTAGACCACTGATCTGTAGCCTCCAGGGTGAGCCAGGTATCCACAAGCCTCAGGGTGTTTGCCTGTGATACTATCTTTCTAATCCTTTCTCCTCCACTACCCAACTGGCTTACTTCCAGGCTTTATTCACAGCCTTGCTCTACAGGCCTGGGGCCTTCTACAATCAGGAAAAGCATTCCATACCTCTAAGCTATAGGCCAGCCCACAATACTGCTTTCTCTGTAAGGTCATCTCTGATTTGTCTATTTTAAAATGACCCTCCCCACATAGATATCCTCTCAGCTGTCCCCATTTTGTACATAATATCTAACCTCACATTCTGATTTTTTTCTTTTTTGGTTTATTTCATCTCTTCACTCTACTAAAATGTAAGTTCCATATCAAACTTGCTTTTGAAGTATCCTGACTTCCCAGGCCCAGTGGGACTTGAACCCAGGATCGGTGAAAGGAGTCACCAACACTCAGTCAGTCAGGCTAAGAATCTTTATTAGCCACAGTGACTGCCCTTCACTATACCAAGTCAGTGAAGCACAGCAACCAAGTTCAAAACCGGTTGGGCTTATAGAGGGAAAAAAAAAAAACAAGCAAGGGGACCACCCACAGCTGGCCAGTGGTAGTTTCACCTTTGGCAAGGAAGCAATTTACAGAAGCAGAGCTAGCAGTTAGTGATTACAGAATGGTGATTATAATTCCAGTTATTCCAATAACCAAGGCAATAAGTCTCAAGGCAAAGTTCTTACCCAACTTCCCTTTATTCAGTTCCCAATTTAATTGATATTGACTAGAACATTCCAAACTTCTTATCACACCCAAACTCAAACCACCTTCCAGGTTTTCTGGCTCTTTCTGAGTTTCACTGTTATTTACCAAATTCCAGTAACCCAGTGTTTAATGCATCAATTTACTTCAAGCCTTTATCTTTGGAATTTCTCCTTTTTTTGACTAGCCTGGAGTTTTTTTGTACAGGGTGATCCTGCCTTTCAAGTTTGGCTCTATTTTTTTTTTTTTTTTTGGTGGTCGTGGGGCCTGAACTCTGGGCCTGGGCGCTGTCCCTCAGCTCTTCAGCTCAAGGCTAGAGGTCTACCACTTGAGTCACGGTGCCACTTCGGCTTTTTCTGCTTATGTGATGCTGAGGAATCAAACCAAGGGCCGCATGCATGTGAGGCAAGCATTCTACCACTGAGCCACCTTCCCAGCCTGGCCCTCTTCTTTTTTGGGGGGGGTCCGGTCGTGGGGCCTGAACTCTGGGCCTGGGCGCTGTCCCTCAGCTCTTCAGCTCAAGGCTAGAGGTCTACCACTTGAGTCACGGTGCCACTTCGGCTTTTTCTGCTTATGTGATGCTGAGGAATCAAACCCAGGGCCTCATGCATGCAAGGCAAGCACTCTACCACTGAGCCACCTTCCCAGCACCCTCCCCCCCCCCCCCGGGCCCTGTTCTTAATAATAATTTTTTTTTCTGTTTCTAATTTCACATTTTGTATTCTCTTTGGGGAGGAAATCATCATACTTCTTTTTTTTTTTTTTGTCGGTCATGGCACTTGAACTCTATCCCTGAGCTCTTTAGCTCAAGACTAGCTCTCTTTGACTTGAGCCACAGTACCACTTCCGGTTTTCTGGTGGCTTATTAGAGATAAGAATTTCCATGGACTTTCCTGCTCGGGCTGGCTTTGAACCGAGATCCTCAGATCTCAGCCTCCTGAGTAGCTAGGATTACTGGCGTGAGCCACTGGTGCCCGGCCTCATCATACTTTCTAATTTTTTTTGTGAAAATACTGTACAGAGGGGTTACAATTACATGGGCAAGATAATGAGTACATTTCTCATCAAGCATTGTAGCCGCCTCCTTTGTTTCCCCTTCCCATCCCTTCCTATCCTCCCCCCCAATCCTCCTCATGGGCCCTCCCCATCACTCCTCTCCCCCCCCCCACCAGTGTCAGGTCACATTCGTGTAGATTGGAATAGGCCCGGAAACATAAAAGATTGGTGGAAGTTTTGATAAATCTGGGGGTAAGACCTGAACCAAAACAGTAGGCTCAGGAATTAAAAGGCTTCCTCTACTTCCTTATTTTCAGGATAAGATCATTAGGCCTAAATAGAGAGGATTCCAGAGTGGGTGTGTACTTACAGCTTAGCTTCGTCACCAGAAGCTCATTCACAAATACTCACTGGGCACCTCTGAGCTAGGTGCTCTGTCATGTGCTTGGATGTTTTAGAAAACAAAGCTTTCTGGGAACTTACATCCACGAGAGGAACTAGTCTAGTTATCAGTATAGACAACCAGATAGTTAATGTCTAAGGGAAAGTGACTAGAGCTGTGCAATGAAGTAAAAGCAGAGCCGGATGAGGCAGCTGAGGAGGAGCTGGTTTGGGCGGTTGGGGGCTTTGAGGGCAGGTTTTCACCAGTGCTGTTGAGGAACATTTGTATTTGTTCTTTCACCTGTAATCTCTGTGTTTGGCTACACTTGAATGCCAGCTGTAGCCATTTATCCAGTCTGAGGTTCCAAAACCAACTCTCTTCCCCAGTAGCTTACCTTTATTGAAGTAATGGGGATTGGATGCAGGACCTTCCATATACTGGACATGTACCACACTGAGCCACATCCTTAACCCCCAAATAATCCTTAGAACAAACCGACATCAACCTCCTTTAGCATTGTTTTTGGAAGATCAAATGATGAAAAGTTCATGAAATTTGAAGCATGATGTCACTGAAGGAGAATATAGTGAATACTAGTGTGCCCCTCCCCCCAATACAATTCTGTGAAATATGCCCTATTAGGATGACCTTTTTTTTTTTTTTTTGTCGTTCGTGGGGCTTGAACGCTGGGCCTGGGCGCTGGCCCTCAGCTCTTCAGCTCAAGGCGAGCGCTCTACCACTTGAGCCACAGTGCCACTTCTGGTTTTCTGGTGGTTTATTGGAGATAGGAGTCTCACAGTCTCTCCTGCCCGGGCTGGCTTTGAACCGTGATCCTCAGATCTCAGCCTCCTGAGCAGCTAGGATTACAGGCGTGAGCCACCAGCGCCTGGCTAGGATGACCTTTTTATTGGTTATTGTTTGTAATGTGTAAGTTTAAGCTCTACTGTAATCTAATATACTGGAAAATAAAATATTTAAGCTGGAGGACTTGTGGGTCTGCCCTAGGCTCTGTCTGCCCATGCCGATTGACGTGGTCTACACCTGGGTGAATGGCACGGATATGGAACTCCTGAAGGAGCTGCAACAGGTCAGAGAGCAGATGGAGGAGGAGCAGAAAGCAATGAGGTAAAACTAATTCTCAGAAGGAACAAACGCATGTATGTTGCCCCTTATTCCAGATGAACACACATTCAAGAAGGTAAAGTTATTTTCGCAGTGCTGTCCAGAGATCTTCCGTTCACATTCACAGCGTTAGATTCAGGCAGTCATCCACCTGACCTCTGGTGACTAATGAAGCCCAGTCTCTTCTGCCACATGCTGGCCTCACTTTGTTTAGTGACTGGTTCCTGAGGGGTCTAAAGTGGCGACTGTGGGCGTCCTGGGCTAACTGCTTTCTCACCTGAGTCTCAGATTTTGTATCTTCATGAAATAAATATTTACACAAAATAGCTAAGAGGTTCTACTGAAAAATAAAATAGGTCCTAGCATTGTTTCCATTTAATAGATACACTTGAGGCTGGGTACTGATAGCTCGTGCCTGTAATCCTAGCTACTCAGGAGGCTGAGGTCTGAGCATCATAGTTCGAAGCCATCTTGAGCAGAAAAATCTGTGAGACTCTTATCTCTAAAAAACTACTCAGAAAAAAGTGAAAAATGGCACTGACGCTCAAGTGGTAGAGCTCTAACCTTGAGCAAATAATCACAGTGATAGTACCCAGGTTCTGAGTTCAAGCCTCAGGATTGGTGTGTGTATGTGTGCGTGAGCGTGCGCGTGTGCGTGTGGGTGAGCGGTGCACATGATATACTTGAAAGAATGTTTCCTCTTAACTTTTTTCTTCAAATCATGGAGTATGGAATGAGAAGCTTTGACACTTAATTGAAGGTGTGATTTAGTTGTTGAACTTGTTTGCGAAAGCAACAGCAACTTCTGGAGAAACTTCAAAGCTGGGATACTGGCTGGCTCTCCTCTCCTCAAGAGTATTTACTGGGAACATCCTCATTCACTTCTTTTTTAAAGTACATATTAATTATACAAAGGAAAGTTACTGTGATTTTCCATACTCACATATAATGTACTTTGATCTCATTCACTCCCCACTAATGCTCTTTCTCCATTCACTTTATAAATGCCACAAATGCACCCCAGTGGCAGTTCCAGATGGTTGACTCAGGCTGTGGCAGATTTTCTCTGTTAGGAAATTAAAGACCTTCCCTATGCTTGAAAATGTTTTGTGTTTAGTAGTTGATATTTTAAGAGAACTGCCTTGGTTCCAGTGGGAGGTACAGTTTTGTTTATAATATTTCATTGGAGCATAATTTATTTGCGCTTAAAACATGTAAGCACATAATGCTTCCAACATGTTCCAGTGTAATAAGCAGGACATTTAACTTCATCAATTCCCTCTTCAACAAACTGTATTTCCTTTTCATTAGAGAAATCCTTGGGAAGAATGTAACAGAGCCAACGAAGAAGAGGTAAGCCTCTGAATTCCTTCTCAATGAGAAACATTCAAGTACAAAGTGAAATTTAAAGATTATCATTTGTTTTTGCTGAATACATATATTTCATACTTTTTTTGTTTGTTTTTTTGTGGGTCCTGGGGCTTGAACCTGGGGCCTGTGCACTGTCCTTGAGCTTTTTTTTGCTCAAGGCTAGCACTCTGTTACTGAACCACAGCTCCACTTCTGGCAGTTTTTGGTGGTTAATTGGAGATAAGAGTCTCACAGATTTCCTGCTTGGGCTGGCTTTGAACCTTAATCCTTAGATCTCAGCCTCCTGAGTAGCTAGGATTATAGGTATGAGCCACTGGCACCTGACTTGTGCTTTTATTTATTTATTTTTATTTTTTTTATAGAGACAATGTCTTGCCATGTAACCTACACTGTCCTGGAGTTAGTAATCCTCCTGCGTCAGCCTTCTGTATTACAGGCCTGCACCCTTATACCCAGCTTAATACTGTTAAAAAAAATCACTTTTTAATTATTTAAATAAAATTGTGCAACATTGCAGGAAGGTTGGGTATAAACTTATATCTTTCTATGACCTCCATTCCACAATTAGCATTTTTGTATTCTTTTCATACATATTTTAATAGCTATAGTTTATAATCTGTACAATTTGTATCTTTTACTTTTTTTTTTTTTTGGTCCATCGTGGGGCTTGAACTCTGGGCCTGGGCACTGTCCCTCAGCTCTTCAGCTCAAGCTCTCTACTGCTTGAGCCACAGTGCCACTTTTGGTTTTCTAGTGATTTATTGGAGATAAGAGTCTCACGGACTTTCCTGCCCGGGCTGGCTTTGAACTGCGATCCTTAGATCTCAGCCTCCTGAGTAGCTAGGATTATAGGCATGAGCCACCAACCCCCTGCTTGTATCTTTTATTTTTATGTTAATATATTATCTTCCTGCTTCATACTTTTCAATATATATGGACACATGAGTGTTACATATGACATGCCTATATATTTCCAAATTGCTTTTCCCAAGAGTTCTTTCTTACTAAAGGTAGCGAGGCCAGCCATGGTTCAGGTACAGCAGATTTCCTGTAATTTCAGTACTTACAGCTTGAAAATTCTATAGAATTTGATGTTCGTTAATATTATACTTTGCTAACTAATACTATACTTTGCTAACTGGCTACATTTTTATATCTTTGAGATAAAATTTCATACTTTATTAAACTATCTTTTTTTCTTTTTTTAACATAGACTAAAGAAAAAAATTCTGCAAAACATCTGATGTTTTTGTTGTAGTGTCGACAGGGTTGTCATTGTTGATTAGGTCTCAGGGATGAACTTGTGGGCCTGTTGGTTTTGTTTTACAGCGAGAAGCCGTTGGAATGTCTGCTGACGCACTGCATTAAGGTGCCGATGCTTGTCCTCGACCCACCCCTGCCACCCAACTGCACCCTCAAGGACCTGCCATCTCTTTATCCTTCTTTTCACTCTGCCAGTGATATATTCAATGTTGCAAAACCGAAAAACCCTTCCACTAACCTTTCGGTGGTTGTCTTCGACAGTACCAAGGAGGGTAAGATCGTTTTGTGGATATTCTTAAGTCATGTTATCACTGACACGTGGATAACAAAATTCTCCATGGAGTGGAAGTTAGTGTTACAGAAATTTCTGAGAAACTAAAAATGCACAAAGAGAAACCTAGAGTGTCATTGTACTGTCCTTGTATGTCATGCCTAACTTCAGGAAAAGATACATATCTTTCACTTTATACCCATTTGTTTGTGCTAAGTATGGGGTGAGGGCTGTCAGTTACTCTCCAGGCTATTTTTCTACTGTGGGACTCTTCAACCAGGTTGTTTTCTGAAGTTGTGACGGAAGTTGTGACGGACACACTGAAACTTCCCCTTCTGAAACTTCTGATTAAACAGGTGTTATGGTCTGAATGTTTGTCTTGCCCTAAGGACTTGAGTGTGGAAATCCTAACCCTCAATGTAATGGCTTTGGGCGGTGATTAGGACTTGAAGGGTGAGCTCTTGTGGAAGGGCTGAGGGCCCTTATGAAAGAGACCCAGAGACTCCCTCTGGAGGGAGGGAACTGTGAGGTCACCATCTGTAACGTGTGAGAGACAGGGCTTACCATCTACCTTGAGGTAGCCTCATTTGTTCTCCTTAGCTGCCTGAGTATGGGATTTTAGGTGTGCACTACTGTGCTTGGCTTCATATAGCTTTCTTACACAGATTAAAGGTGTACCCTTTGTGGTCGTAGAGAAATGATGTAATCCTTCTTGCACATTATTTCTTTTCATTCTAGGTCTCTTCCTTTTATCTCTTGATCTTAGATTGCTCTTCTCAGACTACTTTTAAAATGGGTCTCCTAGGCTGCAGCTGTGGCTCAGTGTTAGAGTGCTTGCCTAGCTGAACAAGTTAGGTTCAGTTCAGTTTTTTGCACTGCAGAAATACAAAATGTGTGAACTGGAAGTGAGCATTCTATTCCATGTGGTTGAATATGCGCCAGGAAAGCAGACCTGCCTCCGCCTGTTCATCCAATAGTAGTTCATTCAGTGCCTACCATCCACACAAGACTTTCCCCAGTGAGCACATGGATGAGAGGCTTCCCCTCCCCCACCCATGGAGTTTACAAAGGAAAAATAGGTAAATGAACACAGATAAGTCAGATAAACAGTCTACAAAAGATAACTCTGTAGTGAGCACTGAGCAGGGGAAGCAGGAGAAGAATGGCAGTCAGGGAGAACAGGTGGAAACTCCAAATTGAGTCATAGTGGCAGGCCTCCCCAAGGTGAATTTTGAGTTGAAAATGTGGACCAAGTGAGGGGTCCAGCCGCACAAATATCTGCAGCGTGATCTGGAGAAGTAGAATGGCTGGTATAAAGGCCCTGAGGCAAAAATGTGTCTGGCAGGTTTGATGAAGATAAGGAGATGAGCTTAGAGAAGGAACAGGAGATGGGGATGGGACAACTGTGTAAGCCCTAGTAGCCCCTTGATTCATGCCTTTGAAGTGAACACATACTCCTAATACCCAGTGCCTCTTTTAAAGGCAAATGGCATATGTCAGAGCCTTCCTTTCCTTAGCTCACGCACATTCTGTGTGCTGGTGTTCCAACTCAGTGCTTCCTGGTAAGCTATACACACAGCCCCCAGCGTATACATGTGTATATTGACGTATACATATATATATATATGGATATCTACGTAGGTGTAGAAAGCGGTTACCACTCAATATGACAGTTTGTAAATGCACTGCATCTCGATCAGTGTCACCTGTTTCATCATTCACCCCCATTCCTCTCATTCCAGTTTTCCTCTCAGTTTTCCTAGTTTCATTGGACATGCATTGACTATTTTTGTTTTGTTTTGTTTTTTTTGTTTTGTTTTTGTCGGTCATGGGGATTGAGCTCTGGGTCTGGGCACTGTCCCTCAGCTCTTCAGCTCAAAGTGAGTGCTCTTACTGCTTGAGCCACAGCTCTAGTTCCAGTTTTCTGAAGGTTTATTGGAGATAAGAGTCTCATGGATGCTCCTGCCCAGGCTGGCTTTGAACTGCAATCCTCAGATCTCAGCCTTCTGAGTAGCTAGGATTACAGGTGTGAGCCACCGGCGCCCAGCTGCATTGACTATTATAACTGCATTCTTTCACCTTTTATATCTTGATAGTACCCTTGAGACTTGTCCATCGTGGCCATATACTTACCCAGGCTACAGTTTGCAGAATCTGCCTTCTTTGCTTGTCTTGGAAATCAGAATCAGAGCCTCCCTCACCTCTCTCTCCTGTTTTCCTCCATCCTATGTTTCAGCAGCCATTTACCCAATCACTGTCCTCTTCAGACTTCTCTATGCTCCTTTCCTCATACTTCTCTCCAAGTTGGGCTGAGCCCTCCCCACCTGGCCAGCCTGCTGTCTTCACCACCAGACGAATTTGCTTGCTTGCTCTCTCTCTCTCTCTCTTTCTCTTTCTTTTTCTTGTCAGTCCTGGGACTTGAACTCAGGCCTGGGCACTGTCCCTGAGCTTCTTTTGTGCAACACTAGCACTCTACTACTGCTTAAGCCACAGTGCCACTTCAAGCTTTTTCTGTGTATGTGGTACTGAGGAATTGAACCCAGGGCTTCATGCCTGCCAGGCAAGCACTTGACCACTAAGCCACATTCCCAGCCCCAGATGAATATTAAACATGAGAAAATTGCTACCTATGGGGACACAGCTCTATGGGCTCCCAGCCAATTACATAATGCTGCTCCCCGGTGTTCAGGGGCTCCCTTGGTCTGCTTTCCCAAAGGTTTTGCTCTAGTCACTTTTCCTTCTCAACTTGATCCATTTTGCCCTTGCATCTGGGATTTCTGTCATCCTGCCATTTCTTTGAGATTGAGGCAGAATTTGATTCTTCCTATAAACCATTCCACATTCTGCTACTTGGTAAACAGCTATCAAGGCTTAACTCTATGCTGATTTGCATGGTTCCTCCTTTGCTGGATGTGAAGTGTGTGTGTGTGGGGGGGGGGTAAAGCAGCTATCTATGCTGATTTTGCATTGTTCCTCCTTTGCTGGATGTGAAGTGTGTGTGTGTGTGTGTGTGTGTGTGTGTTGTGGGGCTTGAACTCTGAGCCTGGGTGTGTGTGTGTGTGTGTTGTGGGGCTTGAACTCTGTGGGGCTTGAACTCTGAGCCTGGGTGCTGTCCCTGAGCTTTTCACTCAAGGGGAGCACTCTTTCCACTTGAGCCATAGCTCTACTTCCAGTTTTCTGGTGGACTTTGTTGCTGGGGTTGGCTTTGAACCGAGATTCCCTAGATCTCAGCCTCCTGAGCAGCTAGGATTATAGGCGTGAGCCATGAGCGCTTGGCCAACTACTATTTTATGAGACTGTGTATTATTGGTTTGCACAGTGTTCTATGGGATAGCGTAGTTAAGTATTAAAATACGATTGTTTCCTGACATGAGTGGATCAGCTTACATGCAATATTCTAGTGCTTTGATGCTTCTTTTTTTTTTTTGATGATGTTGTTGTGGGTTTTTTCCCCTTTGGAAAGAGGGGCAATATTTTATTTGAACAGATACAGAAAGAACTCCCAAGAAATTAATTTTGAAATAAAAGAACTATGTACTAATATATAAATGGCAATTCATAACTGTACCTTTTAGGACATTTTGAAAATCTGTTTATAGGTACAGAGCAATGAGTTTTGTTGAACCAAACCACACTTATACTGGCAGATAATTTTTTTTGTAATTAGTAGGAATTTTATTGGTTCATTAAAATTGACAAACTCAGCTGGGCACCAGTGGCTCCTGCCTATAATTCTAGCTACTCAGGAAGCTGAGATCTGAGGATCACAATTCAAAGCCAGCTTGGGGGGACTGGGAAGGTGGCTCAGTGGTAGAGTGCTTGCCTTGCATGCATGAGGCTCTGGGTCGATTTCCTCAGCACCACATAAGCAGAAAAAGCCGGAAGTGGCTCTGTGGCTCAAGTGGTAGAGTGCCAGCCTTAAGCTGAAGAGCTGAGGGGCATTGCCCAGGCCCAGAGTTCAGGCCCCATGACCAGCAAAAAAAAAAAAAACCCACAAAAAACAGCCCAGGCAGTAAAGCCTGTAAGGCTCTTAATCTCTAATAAACTACTCAGAAAACCCGAAGTGGCACTATGCCTCAAGAGGTAAAGGGCTAGCCTTGAGCTGAAGAGCTGAGGGACAGTGCCCAGGCCCAGAGTTCAAGACCCACGACCGACAAAAAATTTTTTAAAAATTGACAAACTCAGCCTCCCTCAAATGTAAATAAAATGTTTATTATATTCTTTATTGTAGTTGAAGATGCCCATGCTGAACTGTTTAAAGGAAACAGCAGACAGACAGTTTGGAGGGGTTACTTGGTATGTCATCATTTTGAATTCTAATTGTAGTTTGTATTAGGCTAGTATGAATATACAAAATGAGAAAGTCATTTTTCTGTGAGAATTATTATTTTTGAGACAGCCTTGTGTAGCTGGGGCTGATCTTCCTGCCTCGGCCTCCAGAGTGCTGTGTGCCACCGTACTTGGCTCTTTGAGTACATTTTTCTCTGAGTTGAGTTATGGTACTCTTCTGACTTTGAAGTTTGTGTGATGCCTTAGATCTTTTATCGTTTCTAGGCTCTCAGTTATCACCAGCCTAAGTTTTCACCAGTAAGTTTTTCAGCTGTAAGTTTTCACTGGCTTTATAGTGTGGAAATAAGTTGATGTGTTTCTCCCTTTAGACAACAGATAAAGAAGTCCCTGGGTTAGTGCTGATGCAAGACTTGGCCTTTCTGAGTGGATTTCCTCCGACATTCAAGGAAACAAGTCAACTGAAGTCAAAATTGCCAGAAAACCTTTCTTCTAAAATAAAGCTGGTAAGATCTTGGTAAAAGAGCTGCTAAGCATGGCACATCTCCTTACTGCCCAACCCTTCCCTCCTGGCACATTTTGTTCCAAGTATAAACAGTAGTTAAAAGGCAAAGAGCCATTTTAGTTTTCACCCGTCATTATAAGGCTCTGGATGCTAGATTCTCACTGGTTACTTTTTTTTTTTTTTTTTTAGCCATGGGGCTTGAACTCTGGGCCTGGGCACTGTCCCTCAGCTCTATAGCTGAAGGCTAGTGCTCTACCATTTGAGCCACAGAACCACTTCTGGTTTTCTGGTGGTTAATTGAGATAAGAGTCTCACAGACTTTCCTGCCCAGGCTGGCTTGGAATCGTGATCTTCAGATCTTAGTCTCCTGAGTAGCTAGGATTACAGGCGTGAGACACCAGTGCCCGGCTATATTTAGAATTTTTGTTTAGACCTTCAAGTGTGCCATTTGTTTGGGTTGGCTTCGGCCACTGGCCTGTGACACACCTTTTTTCCTTTATTGTTGTCACAGCCACACAGTCCAAATGGGTGTGCTTTCCAGTTGACCTACGTCAACCTGCCCAGTCTTCTATCAGCAATATTCCAGGCTGTAAAACATGAATATCTTTTTCTCTTGGAGTAGAAAGAAAAGTCCTTGCCTTAGAAGTTGTTAAGTACTGGGGCTGGGAAGGTGGCTCAGTGGTAGAGTGCTTGCCTTGCATTCCTGAGGCCCTGGGTTCGATTCCTCAGCACCTCATAAGCCAAAAGAAAAAAACCGTGACGCTGTGGCTCAAGTGGTAGAGTGCTAGCCTTGAGCTGAAGAGCTAAGGGACAGCACCCAGGCCCAGAGTTCAGGCCCCACGACCGGACCCAAAAAAAAAAAAGAAGTTGTTAAGCACTGGTTTTCCTGAACTGCTCTTGGAGTTCTGCCACTAGGTGTGGTGTGCCTGGTATCCACTTCCTCCTGGCCAGGTGGCATCTCAGTATTTGGGCTGGGAAAATGGAGGCTGAGGTATTGGTGTAGGAACTGCAATTAAGGTTAATCAAGGTGCATTCTGTTACCTCTCCCCCTTGCCCATAGTTCTCTTTATCATGTTTCTTCTTTTACATATGTGTTTCATTGTTTAAGGTACATTGTTTTATATTTGTAATACAAGAATAATGACACTGGCATCCATACATTTTTTTCCTTCAAAGCTTTCTTTGTTGTACTTTGAAATATGATAGTACTCCACTATACTAGGATTGAACTTGCCATTAATCTGAGTTTTTGATCTATTCAAAAATAGAGATCTTTCCTTTCTGAGTTATTTTTAGCACTGATTTTAGGCAAATAAAGTGATAGACTAGCTTTCAGCCAATGTTTACTTGCTTAATGATTTCGTAGCTGTTCATCCTAGAATTGTAGACTCATGTACATCTATATTGTATATATCTATATTTTTATCTGTCAACTCCTTTGTGCAGAAAGAATGACATTTTTGGTTCTATATTTCTAATGGCAATACCTTTGTCAGAGAGAGCAGGGGTTCCTTCTAGTCTCCATCCCCTGTCGTGGTGTGAACCTCCATTGGTTCAGCTGCTCCCAGGGCTGACTCCTTCTGTTGTGTTGGCTGGTGAGTGGACTGTGCTGCCAAAAGATGCCAGTCCCACATGGTCATAGACCCCCTGCAAACCACACTTGTGGTGGTGTGCTCCAAGATAAGAACCCCTCTCCAGCCGGGCATCAGTGACTCACGCCTGTAATCCTAGCTACTCAGGAGGCTAAGATCTGAGGATCGCAGTTCAAAGCCAGCCTGGGCAGGAACTTCCATGACACTTACCTCCAATAAACCACTAAGAAAACCAGAAGTGGCAGTGTGGTTCAAGTGGTAGAGCATTCACCTTGAGCTGAAGAACTCAGGGACAGTGCCCAGGCCCAGAGTTCAAAAAAACCTCTCCATCATGTATTCACTCACTGTTCACCTCGTTGGGGAGTTACTTAGTGGCCAGCTTGTCTTTGTGGAGGCCAGCACCTTCGGAACGTCTGCTTTACTGTAGGTGCCATTCCATGCAGGTTGTGTTCCAGTTCCAGCTTCTGCAGTCACCTTCAGGGACAAAGCTTTGGGATACGGGAGGTTAGAGAAAGAAAACAATAATATGTCAGGCTGTACTTCCAGGTTTTATTATGGATCCTCTGAGGTTGCAGTGTCCTATCATGGGCTTGCAATCTATTTAGATGCTGAGCATTTACTAAATTTCTCCTGTGCTACAGATAATTGAGTGGTAAAGGCACTTAAGTTATTTTGGAGACATGATCAGTTCCTAAGAGGGGAACTGTGCTTAGAAAACACCTAGCTTTAGGGCTGGGAAGGTGGCTCAGTGGTAGAGTGCTTGCCTCGCATGCATGAGGCCCTGGGTTCGATTCCTCAGCACCCCATAAGCAAAAAGAAAAAAGCCGGAAGTGGCGCTGTGGCTCAAGTGGTAGAGCGCTAGCCTTGAGCTGAAGAGCTGAGGGACAGCACCCAGGCCCAGAGTTCAAGCCCCACGACCGACCAAAAAAAAAAAAGAAAGAAAGAAAAAGAAAACACTTAGCTTTAAGCACACCAAGGGCCAAAAAGGTTTCACAGAATAGAACCTCGCCTGGTCTTGACAGAGCTGCCATTTCCTAGGCAGAGAAGGGAGTGGGCCATTCCTTCCAATCACTGCAAGCATCCTGAGCAGAGGGGCGGGGCTTGGAAGTAAGTTTTTTTCAGGGAGTCCAAAGGCAGCTCCTAGAGGCTAGAGCACAGGCCTGGGTTTTGCTGGTATGGTGCTGAGCGATAAGTGAGGCCAGATTGAGAAAGGTGGAGCTACACTAAGGAGCCTGGACTCTGTCCCAGAGGCAGAGGAGCGTTTATAGCAGAAGCAGCACGCATGTGGTCTGTTAGACAGGAAGTGACTAGAGATGGGACAATCTGTTCAGCATTGTTGTCACAGCCTGAAAGTCATTCCTTTTCAGATACATTGGCAGTGGGATGCCAGTGATGGAAATGGTTCCAGAAATATCTGCAAGATAGTCAGCATCACATGGCGACAGAAGCTGCAGGAGGAGGAAGAAGAATAAAAGGGAAGAGGGTATTTTTAGTGAAGGTGGAAGTGATGGAATAATCACACTCTGAGCTGGAGGAGGTAAAGCAAGATCTGGGGTGGAAACCCAGAGCTCAGCTTGGCGTGTGTTGCATTACCAGGACATGTGGTGTGTGGGGTGGGGAGAGGCTGCTAGGCTTGGACCTCAGGACCTGAACAGCTGGGGCACTTAGCCGTTCCTGGCTTCTGCCTAGGCCTTGGCTAAGGCCTGTGGCCTGGAACCTTCCAGATCTCAGTTCTGTCCCACAGAACCTTGCCAGGCTGTGAGCACCTAAGGATAAACACCTCCCCGCTCACCTTTGCAGGGAGGAGGACCTGGCACTTAGGGGGCCCCTCAAGAGATGCTTGTTGAAGGAATGAGCAAGAAGAAAGCCATGGCTGTAAACACACCCACCACGTACAGCACCTGGGCTTGCAGAGGGGACCCTTTCAAGGACTCTGCTTATTCACAGGCACCGTGTACTAGAAATGTACCTTTAGATTAAGCTATTGTGGACATGCAACTTGACTTTTAATATGTCTTAGAGAAAAACGATGTTTTTCTTTTCTCCTGAGGAAAGGATATGACCCTTGAAAATGCTTTCATTTGTAACATAAAGAGTTCGAATTCATAAACACTTTTTTGTCTATCTTGTACATCTTTTTCTCTCAAAAGCTTTTCAGTTAAGAGACGCCTTGAGGCAATTCCTTTTATGATCCAATCAGTTACCTACTTAATTTCTTTAAAGAATTTTTTTATGTGATAATCATGGAAATTGCCTTAAAATTGGTGATATTATATATATATATATATACATATATATATATACTTTTTAAAATTTTTTTGGGGGTCCAGTCGTAGGGCCTGAACTCTGGGCTTAGGCGCTGTCCCTCAGCTCTTCAGCTCAAGGCTAGCGCTCTACTACTTAAGCCACAGCGCCACTTTCGGCTTTTTTCTTTTTTGCTTATGTGGTGCTGAGGAATCGAACCCAGGGCCTCAGGCATGCAAGGCAAGCGCTCTACCACTGAGCCACCTTCCCAGCCCTCTTTATATATTTTTAATGTCATTAAGTAGTTGTATAATGGAGTTACCATTCAGCAAAGCAGTTTTATGAATACAGAGCATCTTGGTCAATGCCACCCCTTCTGGTGATGGTACTGGAGTTTGAACTTAGAGTCCAGTGCCTGCTCAGCTCACTTGTTCTGTAGGGGTTCTGTCACTTGAGCCATTCTTGTTGCCCATCTTTTTGCTTGTTATTTCTGGATTTTCTGAGGCTGGCTTTATTTAAACCATGATGGTCTGGATCTCAGCATCCTGAGGAGCTGTGATTACAGGTGTGAGCCAAGACACCTACCCAGAAGTTGCCTTTTGATAGATCAGATCAGATAATCTCTTTGTCTTTATTTTCAGGTTGCTCTAAGTCTTTTTTTTTTTTTTTTGTCGGGCGTGGGGCCTGAACTCTGAGCCTGGGTGCTGTCCCTCAGCTCTTAAGCTTAAGGCTAGCGCTCTACCACTTGAGCCACAGCGCCACTTTTGGCTTTTTCTGCTTACACGGTGCTGAGGAATCTAACCCAGGCCTCATGCATGCAAGGCAAGCACTCTACCACTGAGCCACCTTCCCAGCCCCTCTAAGTAATTTTTTATTCATAGTAGGCTTTTGTTTTTTTCTTTCTTTTGGTTATCTTCTTTAACATATGCAAGATATGAGAATAGGTGGGAAGTCTTTCTCTGGCTTCAGTTAAAGTCTTGCATTTGATACAAAATAGTGTTCATGGTTGCTGAGTGGTTGTCTAAAAGAAAGCTGGGCTGGAGACTGGTATTGAAAATGCTCAGGTATTTACAATCATGAGGAGATGACTACAGATTTAGTGTTGGCCATTGATCATTAGAGATGAAGATCTGGGTGGATCAGAGACCTGGAAGAGATGAGAGGATGGGCTGGGCCTGGAAGGCTGCATGCATCATTTATTCAGGCAGAAAGGATGAGCAATCAGAGTGGGAACTTGACAGTGTCCCGAGGTAGAGTCTCCTAACTTCAGCTTTCTGTTGAAAATCACCAGGGATGATACTACAAGTTGAATGTCCCAATCAAAAAATCCAGAATGCTCCAAAAGCTAAAACTTTTTTTTTTTTTTTTGGTCTGCCATGGGGCTTGAACTCTGGGCCTGGGCGCTCTTCAGTTCAAGGCGAGAGAGCTCTTCCACTTGAGCCACAGCTCCACATCTGATTTTCTGGTGGTTAATTGGAGATAAGAGTCTCATGAGCCTTCCTGCCGGGGCTGGCTCTGAACCACAATCCTCAGTCTCCTGATCTCAGTCTCCTGAGTAGCTAGGATTATAGGCATGAGCTCCCAGCTCCCAGCAAGCCAAAGCTTTTGAGCATGATTATACCATAAGTGGGAAATTCCATACCTGACTTCATATGAAACTTTCCTTTGCAAAAAAAGTATTTTTAAAAATACTATACTATAAAATAACCTTCAGGTTATGTTTATTAAGTTATATAGACCATAAATGAGATAGACTCAGTGATGGTCAAGAGTAGGACTGAGGTCAGCTCTAGCAATGGAGCAGCTTCAGGCAAAACAGAGCAATAGAGCAAAACACCAGGAAAAAAATCAGCACCAACAAGAAATGTTAAATTTTGGCCTATTTCTCTCTCTCTCTCTCTCTCTCTCTCTCTCTGTCTGTCTTTTTGTCAGTGGTGGGGCTTGAACTCAGGGGCTGGGCACTGTCCCTGAGTCTCTTTGTGCTCAAGGCTAGTGCTCTTACCACTTGAGTCACAGCACCACTTCTGGTTTTTGAGTGGTAAATTGGAGATAAGTCTCACGGGGACTGGCTGGCTTCTAACCATGATCCTCAGATCTCAGCCTCCTGAGAAACTAGGATTACAGGTATGAGCCACTGGCGCCTGGCTTAAATTTTGGCCTATCTCTAAAGGTAAATAACAGGTCTATCTCTCAAATATCCTTTTTCTTCTCTTGCTGCTATGCATAGGGGCTTCCTTCCTGTTGAAACAGACAAGGCTACAGTAAAATTTACATCCCCAAATCTCATACTGAAAATAACAGCTGCATGTCCATTGTGGGTGGGCGTGGAGGTTTTCCTTTTGAGGACACTTATCATTTAAATATTTCAGTAAGCTTATAATTTAGATGGAGGCATAATTACAGAAACTACAACCAGCTCACCCTTAGCTTAGTGTCTCCTGTACATGTTCCAGTAAAAGCAATGAAGACATGCAGGATTGGGCTGCCACCTAGTGCCTAGCAGAGGCTAATTCCTGCTTTTTTGCCACTTGAACTTAAGAGGCTGATAATCTTGTTATATTCTTCAGTGCCTTACTTCTGACAACTTCTCTTCTGCTGCTTTCTTACTTTCTCCTCATTCTCCTTCTCCTTCACCTTTTATTGATCGTGGAACTTGAACTCTGGGCCTGAGCTCTGTCCCTCAGCTCTTCAGCTTAAGGCTAGTGTTCTACCACTTTGAGCCACAGCACCACTTTCAGTTTTCTGGTAGTTAATTGGAGATAAGAGTCTCACAGACTTTCCTAACCGGGCTGGCTTTGAACTAAACTTCTTTTTTTTTTAATTTAATTTTTTTTGTGAACATACTGTACAGAGGGGTTAGAATTACATGGGCAGGATAATGCATACATTTCTTACCAAGCATTGCAGCCTCCTCCTTTGTTTCCCTTCACATCCCTTCCCTCCTCCCCCCTCCCTTCCCCCCCCCCAATCCTCCCCCCCCCCCACACCAACGTTGTAAAGCTCGTTTTCGACATAACCTTGTACTTACTGTTGCAACAGGTCCACCTGTATCCTTAAACGACTTGTTTTTCCCCATCTCCTCCACAATTTATACTGACATCAAATATAGTGAAAGCAGGGGTTATACTGTGGGGGAGGGACATACAAAGCAACAAAGAGATAATCTTATGAATGCGTTAGAAACAAATGCATGAAATAAAAAAGCATTAAAATACATATCTAAGGGTTCATTTTCCTAACATCACATTATCTGACCTTTTCCGCTTGACTCATACATATACTAGATATTGCAAATAAGGGAAACCATGGGACCTATGTTTCTTTGGGCCTGGCTTACTTCACTTTGAACTAAACTTCTTTTCCATTGATTTTGTAGTTGCCGTAAGAAACTTCTTCCTGATTTTTTTTTTTTTTTGGGTCCGGTTGTGGGGCCTGAACTCTGGGCCTGGGCGCTGTCCCTCAGCTCTTCAGCTCAAGGCTAGCACTCTACCACTTGAGCCACAGTGCCACTTCCGGCTTTTTTCTTTTTGCTTATGTGGTGCTGAGGAATCGAACCCAGGGCCTCAGACATGCAAGGCAAGCGCTCTACCACTGAGCCAACTTCCCAGCCCCTTTCTTCCTGATTTTTGATGTATGTGTGTAAAGAAACCAGCCCAAGTATAGTTGATAATCTAGGAGTCTATTCAGTACTGTACATTTTTAGTGAAGAAAAGGTCAACACAAGTGATGAAATAAAACTAGGTATTTGTCGGGTGCTGATGGCTCACACCTGTAATCTCAGCTACTAAAGAGTTTGAGATCTTAGGATCTTGGTTCAAAGCCAGCCCAGGTAGGAAAGGCCATGAAACACTTACCTCCAATAAACCACCAGAAAACTGGAAGTGGTGCTGTGGCTCAAGGGGTAGAGTGCTCGCCTTGAGCTGAAGAATTGAGGGACAGCTCTCATGCCCAGAGTTCAAGCCCCATGACTGACCAAAAAAAAACCCAAAAAACCAACTAGATAAGTTTTTTTGTTGTTTTTTTTTGTTTGTCAGTTGTGGGGCTTGAACTCTGGGCTTGGGTGCTGTCCCTGGGCTCTTCAGCTCAAGGTGAGCACTCTACCGCTTGAGCCACAGCACCACTTTTGGTTTTCTAGTGGTTTATTGGAGATAAGAGTCTCAAGGGGCTTTCCTGCCCAGGCTGGCTTTGAACCGTGATCCTCAGATCTCAGCCTCCTGAGTAGCTAGGATTATAGGCATGAGCCACTGGCACCTGGCTTAGATATGTTTTTTTTAAATGTTAAATCATGTTATAAGTAATTTTTTTTCCCTCTCAGTGCTAAGGGGGACCTAGGGCTTCATACCTGAGGGAAGTGATACTCTACCTTCCACTCTCTTTTATCAGAAATTGCAAAGCTATTTTTTAAAAACCTTTTCTTTTAAAAAGGTTTTTCCACATGTTGATTAAAATTGAAACAAGATTGTGTTTCTCTCTGTCTTGTTTTAAAATGGAGGCACTGGGCTTTCGTGTCCTCACAGGCCCCTGTCTACGACAGGACAGCATAAAGGCCCCACGAGCAGCGAGAGCCTGGCTCCTGCTTGCTCTCCAGCCAGCTCCTGTGCCTTCCTTACCCAGACCCTGGCGGGAGACACCCTACCTCTCATGGAACAAGCCAAGCAGGCCACTTCTCTTGGCATCAGAAGGAGATCTCATAGGAGAATGGGTGATTCTGGCCTCTCAGGGCATCTAGCAGCCCTGTGGGCACTGAGTAGTCCCCTCGTCTGTTGCCTGAGGTGTTCCATTCACACCTTCCCCTCCTCTAAACAGCTGGTCTGTTGCATTCATCTGGGAATTGCATCTGGCCTGCTTTGCAGGCGGTTTTCTTTTGGGGAGACTGATTTCCATTTCTAGATTAAAGGTAAAGCTTTGCATTAAGATGTGTTTTCCATCTGAGGTTCGGTCTTTCCATGTATAATTCTTTGTATTATTTGCTAGTTGCAGTTGTATTCAGAGGCCAGTGTAGCCCTTCTAAAATTGAATAACCCTAAAGGTTTCCAAGAACTGAATAAACAAACTAAGAAGAATATGACCATCGATGGGAAAGAGCTGACCATAAGTCCTGCATATTTGTTATGGGATCTGAGTGCCATCAGTCAGGTAAGGGAAGAAAGAGATTCTTCTACAATTCAAGGGCATAGTTTACAAGTCACTGTTTTTAGAATACTTGCAGAGACCCGAATTAACTGAACCTTTCCTAAATTTCCAGTCACTACCAATGGTTTAATGTTAATTGAAGTGATCCAGAATTGGATGTGAACCTTTTTGTGAAGAATGATAGTGAAATGCTGCATGTTTGAAGGGTCTTTTTGGATTTGTTTTTGTTTTTTTCTGTTGGTCATGAGGCTTAATGGGCCTGGGCGCTGTCCCAGAGCTTTGCAGCTCAAGGCGAGCACTCTACCACTTGAGCCACAGTGACACTTCCTGTTTTCTGGTGGTTCATTGGAGATGAGTCTCACAGACTTTCCTGCCCAGGGTGGCTTTGAACTGTGATCCTCAGATTTCAGCCTCCTGAGAGTAGCTAGGATTATAGGCGTGAGCCACTGGTGTCCTGTGAAGTTGTTTTTTTTAAATACCAAGTCCGACACTATATAAACATCCCCTGAGAGCAGCTTCTGTTAACCTCCATGCCAGATGACCTACAGATAAAAGGGAGATTACAACAAGACATCGTCAGTGGAAAACTGTCATTCACTTATGTTTTGTTTGAATATGGACAAATAGTTTCCAATGCAATGAGTTACAAGAAATACTCTCTCTGAAAATATTTCCCTTTACATTCACGTTCTTAGTTCATTTTATCTATAATTAAAATTAGAATGTTCTTTTTAAGTCATGACGACATTTAAAAAATAAAACCATAGAAATCCCTAAAATTAACTACGCATCCCACATTTTTTGCATTTTTTTTGTCAGTCATGGGGCTTGAACTCTGGACCTGAGCGCTGAACCCTGAGCTCTTCAGCTCAAGGGGAGCTCTCTACCCCTTGAGCCACAGCAACACTTCCAGTTTTCTGGTGGTTTATTGGAGATAAGAATCTCACTGACTTTGCTGGCCTGGCTGGCTTTGAACCACGATCCTCAGGTCTCTCAGCCTCCTGAATAGCTAGGATTACAGGTGTGAGCCACCAGCACCCAGCTGTATTTTCTTATGAGGTTAAATATTAGGACCTCTTTGAAATTGATCAGAGCACCTTGAGAGCAGAGGGGGTTAATTAGTGGGAAGATGAGAAGGGGGGGGTGGGAAGAGGAGGATATGTAACTTCAAGGTATTTTGCATGCTTATGTGCTGAATGTTTCTCCCAGTCCAAGCAGGATGAAGACGTTTCTGCCAGTCGTTTTGAAGATAATGAAGAGCTGAGATACTCATTGCGATCTATTGAGAAACATGCACCATGGGTTCGGAATATTTTTATTGTCACCAATGGGCAGATTCCTTCCTGGCTGAACCTTGACAATCCTCGAGTGACAATAGTAACACACCAGGTAAATGCCTTTTCACATGTGGTGAGTATGTGGCTTCCTAGTCAGCTTTTGTTGCTCCTTGGTTTTGCAATACTGGAGTTTGAACTCAGAGCCTCAGGCATGCAAGGCAGGCACTCTGCCGTGAGACCTACAACTCCAGCCCATATTCTGTTCTTTAACGTGGTACAAAGATCATATACTTTAATTTCCCTCACTCTTCCTACCTGCTCTCTTGAATTCACAGCGACTCACCCTAGCTTGACTTTTTTGCTCAAGGCCAGTGCTGTACCATTTGATCTACACTACCATTTCCATGTTGCTGATTAATTGGAAATAAGAATCTCACAAGCGGGCTGTGAAGGTGGCTCAGTGGCAGAGCACTTGCCTTGCATGCTCAAGGCCCTGGGTTCGATTCCTCAGCACCACATAAGAAAAAAACCAGACGTGGCACTGTGGCTCAAGTGGTAGAGCGCTAGCCTTGAGCTGAAGAGCTGAGGGACAACGCCCAGGCCCAGAGTTCAGGCCCCATGACCGGAACACCCCCCCCCCAAAAAAAAAAAAAAAGAATCTCACAAGCTTGTCCACTGGAGCTGGCTTTGAACTTCAGTCCTCAAATCCTGGTCTCCTGAGTAGTTAGGAATACAGACATGACCCATTGGCACTTGTCTTCCATCTTTCCTTTTTCATTGTTTTCCTTTCTTTGCTTCTAAAAACCAAATCAGCTCTCATTCATCCTTTCTCTCTCTTATGCTTGTGTATTTCTTTTTTTCTGCTAAAAGGATGTTTTTCGGAATTTGAGCCACTTGCCTACTTTTAGTTCACCTGCTATTGAAAGTCACATTCATCGCATTGAAGGGCTGTCACAGAAGTTTATTTACCTAAATGATGATGTCATGTTTGGGAAAGATGTCTGGCCAGATGATTTTTACAGCCACTCCAAAGGTCAGAAGGTGAGTGCCTACAGGAGGGAATGCCTAGCTTGATTTATATTAGCTATCTATAGTTTATTGGAGATAAGAATCTCATGGACTTTCCTGCCCAGGCTGGCTTTACACTGCTATCCTCAGATCTCAGCCTCCTGAGTGGCATGCGCCACTGGTGCCTGGCTTTCTATTTATTTGTTTTTAGATAGTTGTAGGGCTTTCCCTGAGCTCTTTTGCTCTAGGTTAGTGCTCTACCACTTGAGCTACAGTGTCACTTCTGGCTTTTTCGGAGTAGGGTATTGGAGATAAGAGTCTCATGGACTTTCCTGCCAGACTGGCTTCAAACCATGATCCTGAGATCTCACCCTTCTGAGTTAACTAGGATCACAGGCATGAGCCACCAGCACCTGTCTTTGTGATATATATGCATATATTTTTTTTCTTTTACATTTTATCGTATAACAAAATTACTTTGCACATTGTAGTTAGGGTGGCAGCAAAATGACCGACGTGGAAAGGTATGGGTGAAGTGTCATGTGAGGTCAGGTGGCCTCTCAGGCTTTGCTAAGAGGCAGGTAGAAAGGTGTCAAGAGCACAAGGGCCAGAACAGCTGCTTAGGGTCATTTGGGGCAATGATTTGACCCTGTGTTTTCCATCTACCTGGTGGTAAGAAAACCACAAATGGCCCAATAGCATTTTGGTTTTTTTTTAGAGCGAAACCTAGTGATCAGTTAGAAGCTTATTGCCATGACCCGTGGCTTACCAGTCTCTGTGGTTGAGTGTCAGTGCTAATAGCACACCACTACTTTGTTGGTTTGTGCCACCCACTGGCTTAGTCTTACTCTGTTCACTTGTCTCCTCCATGTTGGATTGTTGGGTGGCTGGGAAGTTGACTTTGTGGCATAGCAGAGGACAGAGAACAACAATCAGCGAGTATGCTGGGCTGTGCTTTCTGTGCCGAAGGTGAGGGTTCAGTGTGAGGTAGGGAGACCCCCTTCTGAATTGACAGTTATTGGGAAGAACAAATAAACTTCCTTTTAGGTAAGGAAAAATAATCAAAAGTGGTGGCGTGTATAGCAGCACAGAGACTTCAAAGGGGGAGACCATCTTTATTTTCATGATTTTAGCATTAAAAGTAACCAGGCATCCCTCACTCAACTGAAGAGCTCAACATGTGCAGGGCCTGATGCATGGAGATAAAAGCTCTCTTCCAGCTTTTCGACTAGACAGGGCATAAGTATACTCAGGGTTATTTGAGAGTTGTCACGGTGACTTACCAAGGGTATTCCCCATGCTTGGTGGCTGCTTTATTTCAGAGGAAGTTGTGAGAGCATGTTGTGAGAACCAACTGTGTGAGCTGAGTCCCCGTCTGCTGTTCTTGAGTCATAGGAGACAGTAATGTGCTGTGCTGAGCTCAGGCAGTACCTCGGGGATCAGAGCGCTGTGGCGGGCACCGCCAGCTGAAAGCAAGCATGGGTGTAGACCCTCAGCGCTTAGAAAACAGCATTTGAAAACAGTATGCAGTTTTTTCAAAAAGGAATTTTAGCTTGAGACTAGAAGTACCAAAGCTCACTCTCTCTTACAGGTTTACTTGACGTGGCCCGTGCCGAACTGTGCGGAGGGCTGCCCAGGCTCCTGGATTAAAGATGGCTACTGTGATAAGGCTTGTAATAATTCCGCCTGTGATTGGGATGGTGGTGATTGCTCTGGTAAGGTTTGCTTCAGGTTTACTTTCACAGAGCTGTTCTCAGTCTAACTTTGAATCATGACTGAACATGTATATACCGACTGTTGCCTTTTCTAAGCCATGCATGGAAGTACGTCAGGAAGCATAGGCTCCTGGGAGGTGGTAGTCAGTTTCTATGTGGTTCAGGTTTTTTTTTTCATCTTCCTGTCAAGGGCATTTTCTCATGTTGGCTTTGCACTTGAAAAATCTTTATGTGCATGTGTGTTTGGGGGACTGGGGCTTTAATTCAGGGCCTGGTGCTCTCTTAGATTTTTTTGTTGTTGTTCATGGCTGGTACTCTACCACTTGAGCTATAGCTCTGCTTCCAGCATTTTGCTGTGTAATTAGAGATAAGCGTGTCATGGACTTTCCTGCCAAGGAAGCTTCAAACCAGGATCTTCAGTTCTCAGTTTCCTGAGTGGCTAGGATTATAGGCATGAGCCACCAGTGCCCAGTGAAAAATCCTTTTCATATTGAGAGGATTCTCTTAATTATTCAAACCCAAGTGCGAATCACTGTACCTGGCTGCGCTCAGCAGCAGGTTGCAGTAGTAGGTTGTGGAACGCAGAGTACCTATCTTACCTCCTGCAAGCTCTTCTCCCTTCTCACACATTTATAACGTCGTCTACATTTACTCACTGCGATTCAGCATATAAAGCACTAAAGTATAGAGCTTCATTCATTACCTGTGTGAGCTTTTTGGTCACCTGAGAAATAGACCGTGTGTGCACCAGTATTAACTGTCTTCATGTGCCTGTGAGAAAACAGGTTGGGAAATGTGTTGACTATTAGAAGCAAAACAGGGCTTCAAGCTGGATTTCAGTCAGTTTTGTCTGACTTTTATGAAGCACAAGCAGCTGTAGGGAGAGAACACAGATGTGCTAAATAGGTGTGTGTGGGGGGTCACAAAACCATCCCTAGTGGAATGTTAAAATCGAATTCAGACTTGGTTTGGGCTGCTCTGATAGTCACAGTCCTTGACCCAGACACCCTTTCACTTGATCTATGCCCCAACCCAGTCCTTAAAATAATCTCTTCTTGTTCCCCACTTCCCCTTGCCTATCTTTCCCCATTACCATCACCACACAAATCTGAGTCCTGTTCTAATGACAAGTGATGGTCTCTTTTCAGTTTGTTCATTTACCAGAAAGTTTGTCTCTAGCCTGACCTTGAACCATGATCCTCCTGATCTCTGCTGCTCCTGTACCTAGAAAATTATAGGCACGAACCACCGGTACCCAGCTGAGATGAACCTTTTCTGCCTGTAGTTCATATATCAATCCTGCAGACATTAGTAAGAAAGGAAAAATTGGTTTTTGTTTGTTTGTTTCCAAAATTGTAAGCCCAGGAAACATTCTGTCTTCCCCTCTTCCCCTGCAGGTAACAATGGAGGCAGTCGCTATGTTGCAGGAGGTGGGGGTACCGGAAGTATTGGGATTGGACAGCCCTGGCAGTTTGGAGGAGGAATAACCAGTGTCTCTTACTGTAACCAAGGCTGTGCAAATTCCTGGCTTGCTGACAAATTCTGTGACCAAGCCTGCAATGTCTTGCCCTGTGGGTTTGATGCTGGTGACTGTGGACAAGGTATGTTTATGGTCATGAAACATATTATTAAAAAAGGGGGGGGGAAATCTTTGACAAATATAGGAGCGAAACTGATTATTCTCTATGTATTTTTTTTCTTGGCCTTGCATGTAAACTAGTAGTGACTTTTTATTTCTCTCCTTTGCCTTTTTAGTATACATTAAGTGTTCAGAGGTTTCATTGTGATATTTCCATAATATATGCATATACTGTTCTCTGTTACCTGTCTCTGTTGCCCTTTGTTAACCTCTTCCTCCTACTCCCCTCCCCTTTTTTTTGCTCGTTATAGGCCTTGAACTTAAGGTCGGGGCACTGTTCCTGAGCTCTTTCACTCAAGGCTAGTACTCTACCACTTGGAGGCACTTCCAGTTTTCTGGTGGTTAATTGGAGATTAAGAGTCTCGTGGACTTTCCTGCCTGGGCTGGCTTTGAACTGGGATCCTCAGATCTCAGCCTCCTGAGTAGCTAGCATTACAGGCGTGAGCCACCAGTGCCTGGCTCCTCACCCCCTTTTATTCAATAAATAAATAAATAAATTTATTTTATTTTATTTTTGTTAAGGTGATATACAGAGGGATTACAGTTACATAAGTAGTGATTATGTTTCTTGACCTCATCCCTTTTTAAAAGCAATTTTACTGAGTTTGATTGTTCTGTTTTCATACATGCTTATAAAATACTTTGATCATATTTATATGCCCTTCACTCTCTCATTTAGTTCCCATGCCCAGACAGTCCCCGTTTTTCTTCTGCATGTGAGAGGGAACATGTGGTATTTGTCTTTGTCTGTTGGGCTCATTTCACTTAACATGATGATTTCTGGTTTTAACTATTTTCCTGCAAACTATATAATTTCATTCTTCTTTATGATTGAATAATACTCTATGTATGTTTATCAGCATGCAGATATCTTTTTTTTTTTTTTTTTTGGTTGGTCATGGGGCCTGAACTCTGGGCCTGCGTGCTGTCCCTCAACTCTTCAGCTCAAGGCTAGTGCTCTACCACTTGAGCCACAGCACCATTTCTGCCTTTTTCTGGTTATATGGTGCTGAGGAATCGAACCCAGGGCCTCATGCATGCAAGGCAAGTACTCTACCACTGAGCCAACTTCCCAGCCTGCAGATGTCTTTTTTTATGCATACTTAAATTCCTTCAAATATATACTCAAGAATTGTGTAGCTTGTATTTTAGAACTATTGTCATATATATAAATACCATCATTATTGTAATCAAATAAATATATTTATATTTCTATCATATATATGTATATGTGTATACATATGTATACACACACATATGGCAGTAGTTTTCTCCCTCTCATCTATTTATGTATGCCAGTACTGGAACTTGAATCCAGAGCTGGCTTTTTCACTCAGATATGGCACTCTGCCACTTGAACCACACCTCCAGTTCTAGATGCTCTCTATCTAATAGGAGATAAAGAATGTCATGATCTTATCTGCACATGCTGGCTTTGAACCACGATCCTCAGATGGCATATTCCTGGCTAGCTATGAGCCATTCACTAGACATGAGCCACTCACACTTGGCTTTTTTTTTTTTTTTTTTTTTGATGAGCCTTCATACCGATTTCTATAGTGGTTGCATTAATTCACACTAAACACCACTCTTCTCACCACACTCCCTGCATCCAAACCAGCATTTATACTTGTTTTATTGACGATTGCCATACTGGAATAACATAGAATCTCCATGTAGTCCCCCTCCCCCCCCCCCAGTGTATTTTTGGTCTGTATTTCCTTTATGTCTAATGGTGTAGAGTAATTTTTATGTGTTTATTAGCCACTTGCACTTTCATTTTCTATTTTATTTCATTTCATTTGTTTCTTTTCTATTTTTTGGCAGTACTGGGGTTTAGCCACAGGACTTCCCATTTTCTAGGCAAGCTTTCTACCACTTGAGCCATGTCCCCAACCAAGCCCTGTTACTTCCTCTTTGAAAGCTTTCCATTCAATTAGTAAGTTTATTTGTTCTCTCCATATTTAATGTTTGGAGTTCTTTTTATTTTTGGATATTGTTTATCCAGTTTCCCCAGATTTTCTGTCACTGTCATATTTCTTGAGTATGGTAATTGTTTTCTTTGTTATATAAATTTTTTAAATTCGATTCAATCCCATTTATCTATTTTTACTGTTAATATCTTAAGCAATTGGAGTCTTATTTAGAAAGGTATTATCTATGCATATATTTTCAAGACTCTTCCCTATATCTATTTCCTCTATTAGTTTTAAAGATTCAGATGTTAAATTTAGATTTTTTTTCCTATTTGTATATTTTTGTTTGTTTTTTTCTTTTGCTCTATGTTGCTTTGGAAGAATTCAAGAACTGCATTGAATACAAGTGGAGAGGGTGGACACCCGTGTCTCCTTTTCTATTTCTTTCTTAGTATTATTTGGCATACATACCCAAAATAAAATTATTTTATTAAATTCTATTTTTATGGCCTATTAATTTGTAAAATAAAATCAAAGAAGTGACATTACATCCAGTTGCATTACTCCATCGTAAAAATATTCATGTGATTATCTGTCCTTTTTTTTTTTTTTTTTTTTTGTCAGTTGTGAGGCTTGAATTCTGGGCCTAGGCACTGTCCCTGAGCTCTTAGCTCAAGGCAAGCAAGCACTCTACCACTTGAGCCACAGCACCACTTCTGGTTTTCTGGTGGTTAATTGGAGATAAGAGTCTCATGGACTTTCCTGCCCAAGGCTGGCTTTGAACTACTATCCTCAGATCTCAGTCTCTTGAGTAGCTAGGATTACAGTGATGATCCACCAGCACCCGACTGTTTCCATTTATTTATTTCATTCTTGACAAAAATGGTTTCGTTTTCTCCTCATTTAGTATACTGTTGGATATAGATTTATCATATAAAGCCCATAGTACATTAAGGCCCATTCTATTCCTCAAGCTAGTTGTAACCTAACAGATGATACAGCTCTTGAGGAAATAGATATTACTTCTAAGTAATACCTTTTTTAAGAAAAAAAATTTAAGAATTTAAGCCAGTGCCAGTAGCTCACGCCTGTAATCCTAGCTACTCAGGAGCCCGAGATCTGAGGATCCCAGTTCAAAGCCAGCCTGGCAAGGAAAGTCCATGAGACTCTTAACTCCAATAAACCACTAGGAAACTGGAAGTGGCGCTGTGGCTCAAGCGGTAGAGCTCTTGCCTTGAGCTGAAGAGCGCAGGGACAGCGCCCAAGCCCAGAGTTCAAGCCCCACAACCAAAAACAACAAAAAAAAATTAAGTAAGCGGCTGGGAAGGTGGCTCAGTGGTAAAGTGCTTGCCTCATATGCATGAGGCCCTTAGTTCAATTCATCAGCACCACATAAACAGAAAAAGCTGGAAGTGGCGCTGTGGCTAAAGTGATAGAGCACTAGCCTTGAGCTGAAGAGCTCAGGGACAGTGCCCAGGCCCAGGCCCAGAGTTCAAGCCCCACAACTGACCAAAAAAAAAAGAAGAATTTAAGTGAGGTTTTAATTTGCAAAAAGGAGATCTATTATTCTTTAAATAAGGATGCTTTGCATACTGGATCTTGTTACTAGTAGAGTTCATTTTAACTGAAAGATTTTGTTTTGCTTTTAACATGGACAAAAAAAGCCATGGAAATTGTTAATGGGAATTTATTGTTACAAATCATGCCAGGGTTAGCATCCCTGTAGATGACTGCCTCAGAGTGTGTGCAAATCCTCAAAGCTTTGTATTACTATTACTATTTCTGATCATTTTAAAGTCACCCTTAAACCTCTAATCCAAAGAATTAAGGAAAGGGGAGTAAAATTGCCTAATTAAAAAAAAAAACCAAAAACCTGTGTTTTTTTTACCCTAGATCATTTTCATGAGATGTATAAAGTAACTCTTCACCCAAACCAGACTCACTATGTTGTCCCAAAAGGTGAATACCTGCCTTACTTCAGCTTTGCAGAAATGGCAAAAAGAGCTGTGGAAGGTGCCTATGGGGATAATCCAATAATTCGACATGCTTCTATTGCCAATAAGTGGAAGACTATTCACCTCATAATGCACCGTGGAATGAACGCCACCACGATACACTTTAATATCACATTTCAAAATACAAATGATGAAGAGTTCAAAATCCAGATCATAGTAGACGTGGACACAAGAGAAGGACCAAAACTGAATGCTACAACTCCGAAGTCTTATGAAACCTTAGCTAGCACTGTGACACTTCTTCCAGAGGCAGAGATCCCTTTTGAGGACGTTCCAGAAGAAAAACGTTTTCCGAAGGTTAAAAGACATAACATCACGAGATTCCAAGAGGAGATGAAAATCCCTGTGGTAAATATTTCACTCCTTCCAGAAGAAACCCAGTTGAGTCTCAGCAACTTGGATTTACAACTGGAAAATGGAGACATTACTTTGAAAGGATACAACTTTTCCAAGTCAGCCTTGCTGAGGTCATTCCTGATGAACATAAAGGATTCTAATGTTAAAAATCAAGTTCTGATAACAGATGAAATAAGTGACCATGTAAAGGGTCCACCAGAAAAACTGGTTTCCAAAAGCAGAGACAGTTTGGGAACTTCTCAAAGATTACAGAGGTCAACTTCCACAAGGACAGCAAAAACGAGCAGTCAGCACCAGGATCAAAGTCCCCCCCTAGTCTTAGAAACTAAAGCGGAATTTAAATTGGAAACTCAGAGGCAAAGTATAATAGGTGGGAATGCATCCAGAGAAAAACTATCATCTCTGATTATCCCACCTGACGCCCGTGTGACAAAAGAAGAGCTCCCAGGGAAAGACAAGAACAACAGAGTAGAAGAGAATGCTGACAATCACCTAGGTAGTGAAGAAGTATTGCCTGGAAGAAAGTTACAGCAGTATACTGGGAGTTACCCAGGCTTTTTGCCATGGGAGAAAAGAAAGTATTTCCAAGATCTTCTTGATGTAAGTTAGACCCAACCTTGTTTTTTAGCTACCTTCCTAAGTGATGATATAATAGAATTTATTCAACACTCACCGAACTAGGTAATTCCCTTACATGATTTCATTTAACTGTTCCAGCAATCCTGATAAAAGAGCCCTATGTAAGGGTATTTACTACTGTTGTTCCATTTTATAGTTTAGAAAATAGACCTTATATGTATAATGGAAATAACATGGCATACTCCAAGAAAGCTGGAGAAGGGCCTTGGCATCCTGTCTCTGCCTAGCATGTCAGATCTGATGATTTTCCAGATTGCCTGATGAAAGCAACCTGAGCTTCAGATAAGTTTGCTTATCTGAAATTTGGAGCCCACTTGATCTGTGCTGTGTGTGGTCTGCTGAGCCATGGTGTCATTTGTGCCTTTTCCCAAGTGCTGAATGCTGGGGCATGTGAGACATTAGAGCACAATGACTGCACATAGAAACTCGGAGACCACTAGAGATGACAGAGATGAGGTCTCCCTTGAGGAATGGAAACTAAAAGAGAATTCAAAAAGAATGCTCCTCCGCGCTGCCTTGGGCACTAGGCCACTGGGCCTGGGCTGATAGCAAAGAAGCACAGCTCAGGTGCATGTTGAGCTGGGAATAAGAGAGTGAAGGGAACTGTCCTGTTCCTCTCACCACTTTCAGGAAGCATCTTGTGCCTCCCATGTTGGAAGTTACTAATGACTGAATGAAGAACTGCACAGTTCTTGCCTATATTTCTGCACTTTTTCCACCTTTTATTTTTCTCTAAAAAGTCCCTGAGACTCCCTCTCCAAAATAACTATCAAATAGCAGGGCTAGAAGTATGTTTTAGCTGCTAGAGCACCACCCAAACAAGCCAAAGGAGCGCCAAGGCCTTGAGTTCAAAACCCCAGTACTGAATGCATGTCCTACAAAATTAAGAAAATAGAGGGGAAGGGATGGACTTGGGAGGGTGGGAGAGAATGATAAAAGGAGTGACACTGATCAAGATTCATTGTGTTGCTGGGCGCCGGTGGCTCACGCCTGAAATCGTAGCTACTCAGTACGCTGAGATCTGAGGATTGAGGTTCAAAGCCAGCCCAGGCAGAAAAGTCCGGAGACTATCTCCAATTAATCACCAGAAAACCAGAAGTGGTGCTGTGGCTCAAGTGGTAGAGCCTGAGCTCTTCAGCTCAAGGACAACACCCAGGCTCAGAGTTCAAGCCCCACGACCAAACCCCCCCCCCCAAAAAAAAAAGATTCACTGTGTTTATGGACTTCTTTGTTGAATGGCAACTCATTTGTACAACTACATACAGATTTTTAAAAAACACAATACTTCCCCCGCTCTTATAAAAGCACTATTTGTTATGAACTGCAAAAATGTACCATAAAAAGGGAAAGGCACTTCTTCCCATTTTCCCTTTTGAGATAGCCACTTTTCATAGCTTGGTGAATATCCTAGTACTTTTCTATAGGTACACAAACATATAATAAGTTATATAGTTTCCATTCTCTTCTGCACCAGTGAAATAATAGGTTTATTTTCCTGTTTGCCTTTGGATTCAATAACTAACCCTTGTCAGTGCCATTGATTTTCTAGCAACTGCAAGGTGCTTCCAACATTCTGCAAATACAGATAGTATTGCAATAAATTGTGTGTGTGTGTGTGTGTGTATCTCAAGCTTATGTTTTTGTTGCTTTAGGTAGAATAACTAGGTTAATGGGTCTGTTTCAAGCTTATAAATTTTAAACCTGTACTTCTAATGTGTGGGACTACTTCATTTCCACAAGTAGTGTATGGGAGCATTTCCTGTTCCCCACCCAGGCTGACTAGCAAGGGTTACCAAACTAGTAGCAATTTCTTTGCCTTTTTTTTTTAAATCAATCTGGGAAACACAAATATTCTTTCTTAACCATGTTCAAATTGTTTTCTAGTATTTTTTTTGTCCACATAGTTATGCCTCTTACAGGTTTTGCCTCTGTAACAATACCCCTTGGTGTATGGTGAAACCAAATTTGTTTCTAGCTTGTGCTGCTTTGATGTTGCCAGCAGAACTGCCTTGATCCTGAAAGTACCATCGAATTTAATGCATGGATACATTTTGTAAACATTGCATTGACTTGGCTTTGAAATACCGCAGGCAGTGACTAGATCTTGATGATTTCGATATAAATAGACCATCATACAACCTGCTGTTCTCAGTTTCAGTGCACTGAAATGCACTTTAGTCTTGGTCTTGGAATCCTTAAAATGACCCGAGAGCATGCCTCTCCTCCTCCCCTCTAGACAGTTATGGAGTTGTTACGACCATGTCACGTAATGTGGTATCTTTCTCTCTTGTTAGGGCAGTAAGCTTTACATGAGACATAATGCTGAACTCCCCTTGCAGGAAGAAGAATCGCTGAAGACTCAGTTGGCGTACTTCACTGATAGCAAACAGACCGGGAGACAACTAAAGGATACGTTCGCAGATTCACTCCGATATGTCAATAAAATTCTAAACCGCAAGTTTGGGTTCACATCCCGGAAAGTCCCTGCACACATGCCTCACATGATCGACCGGATGGTCATGCAAGAGCTGCAGGATATGTAAGTCTTGCGTGCGTCTCGGGTTACCTGCTTGAACTCACAGCTGAGGCACGTTGAAATTGGTATTATTTGCTCCGCTAACTTTTTGGCTGTAGTATTAGATGAATAATATTGTTAAAGAGACCATCTGAAGTGGGGAGGAAAATGCTGTCCTCTCCAGTATTTAGTGCCATGGATACTGTCAGGATCAGAGCTCATCAGCAGTTACTTTTGGACAGGTTCCCTGAAGAATTCGACAAGACCTCGTTCCACAAAGTGCGCCATTCTGAGGACATGCAGTTTGCCTTCTCTTATTTTTATTATCTCATGAGTGCAGTTCAGCAACTGAATATATCTCAAGTCTTTGATGAAGTTGATACCGACCAATCTGGTGTCTTGTCAGACAGGGAAATTCGAACACTGGCTACCAGAATTCATGACCTGCCTTTAAGTTTACAGGTATTGTTACGTCATATCATATTTGTATTATATTGGTGTTGCATTAGTATTGTGTTGTATTGTTTCAGTCTTCGTGACACTTGAAGTGAAAATTGTTATTCTGACATCACCTTTTTGGCTACACATTTCAATTTATGCAGGTCAAAATATTCTTAACATTTAATGTGGATAGCCAGTCATAACTAGTCTGTTTTTTTATGTCAAAAATAAAACCAAATTTATGTTTGTTTTTTATAGATTACTTTTTATAGACTTTCATTTAGAGATTAATCTGCTATCTGGGAATAAGACAGTAGGCACCTGAACGTAAGATTTCTATGGCAAGTTTATACAGGGCCGATGGCTATTGGTGAATACAGGTCTCGGCATGGTGTCTCTTACCAGGGCATCCCTCAGCCCCAGGAGTAGGAAACTCACTAATGAAGATGCCAAATGAATCTAGCTGCAGCATTCCTTTCTTGAGGTTCTTGGACCAACCCGTGCAAAAGGGGATCTCACATCCACTGTGTTGTACCTTAGATAATCCTGCTCTGTTTAATTTCTTTATAGTTAAGAGTCATAATATAGTCAAAACTCCCTTTGAAAATAGCCTGAAAAGCATTTTGGAGATTTCTACATATTTTTTTTTAATTTTTATTTTTGTATTGTTATTGTAAAGGTAATGTACACAGGGGTTACAGTTTGATAAATCAGTAATAAGTACATTTCTTTTGGGAGAATGTCACCCCTTACTTTGCTTTTAAATCATTGGGGTTTTTGTTGTTGTTTTTAAGAAAACACACAATCATTACCTAAAATGTACATAACAGGTTTATGTTTTTATTTTTCTTTGTTAGGATCTGACAGGACTGGAGCACATGTTAATAAATTGCTCAAAAATGCTTCCTGCTAATGTTACCCAGCTAAACAATATTCCTCCAACTCAGGAAGCATACTATGATCCCAATCTGGTAAGTGGTCTGACTTCCTTTTATCCAGCAGGAAGTTCTTCTTTTTCTTTTTTTGGGGGGATCCGGTTGTGGGGCCTGAACTTTGGGTCTGGGCGCTGTCCCTCAGCTCAGCTCTTCAGCTCAAGGCTAGCGCTCTACCACTTGAGCCACAGCACCACTTCCAGCTTTTTCTTTTTGCTTATGTGGTGCTGAGGAATCGAA
>NW_012267219.1:33696919-33750165 GCF_000151885.1 Dipodomys ordii | reverse complement strand
CTCTACCACTTGAGCCACAGCGCCACTTCCGGCTTTTTTCTTTTTGCTTATGTGGTGCTGAGGAATCGAACCCAGGGCTTCGAGCATGCAAGGCAAGCGCTCTACCACTGAGCCACCTTCCCAGCCCTTCATTTTCTTTTGAAGTCTGTACATCTTCATTTACTTCAGGAGTATTTGAGTGTTTACCAAATTTGGGGTATGATATTTAGAATTATCAGTTTTCCTTTGTGAGCTAAGAAGTAAGAATTAAGTTGCTAGTGATGAAAATTGAGTCTTAAAGCTTTATACAGATGAATTGCTGAGTCTCTAAATACTAGTGTTTTTTTTTTATCCGGTCGTGGGGCCTGAACTCTGGGCCTGGGCATTGTCCCTCAGCTCTTCAGCTCAAGGCTAGCACTCTACCAATTGAGCCACAGCGCCACTTCCAGCTTTTTTTAAAATTTTTTCTGCTTATGTGGTGCTGAGGAATCGAACCCAGGGCCTCAGGCATGCAAGGCAAGTACTCTACCACTCAGCTACCTTCCCAACCCTCTAAATACTAGTTTTACAGGCAGTACTAGTCACCATTACTCAAGCAAATTCATCCGAGGTATACTGTAGACTGTATTACTGCAGTTAGTGAATTATATAGAGGATAAAGAAAATAAAGTATTTTTTAATGAGACTACAACCTACTAAGTATCATATAAAGCAGCCTGTATTTCATGCTAGAAATTAATCTTCATTCTGAAAAAATAACATTTTATTAAGGAAGCATTGACATTATATAGAGCAATAGGTAATTAAAATAAAACTTTATATATAAAAATTGGTGATTAAACCAGGCATTGGTGGCTCACATTTGTAATCCTAGTTACTTAGGAGGCTGAGATCTGAGGATTGTGGTTCAAAGTTAGCCTGGGCAGGAACAACCATGAGACTCTTATCTCCAATTAACCACCAGAAAACTGGAAATGGTGCTTTGGCTCAAGTGGTAGAGTACTTTCCTTGAGCTGAAGTGCTCAGAGACAGTGCCCAGGCACAGAGTTCAAGCCTCACAGCAGTGGGGGAGAGGGGAAGGAATGGGATGGGGAATGGGTGGCTATCATATGCCAGTTTGGGTTTTTAAAAAAATAATGAAATATTCTCCCAGGGCTGGGAAGGTGGCTCAGTGGTAGAGTGTTTGCCTTGCATGCATGAGGCCCTATGTTTGATTCCTCATCACCACATAAGCAGAAAACGGAAAGTGGTGCTATGGTACAGTGCTAGCCTTGAGCTAAAGAGCTGAGGGACAGCGCCCAGGCCCAGAGTTCAGCCCCCTCAACCGACCAAAAAATATTCTCCCAACTTTGTGAGTGTATCTTGCCTTGCTGCTGTCTTGGTCTTGACAGAATGTCTAATCCCCTTGTATTTTCTTGCAGCCACCAGTCACTAAAAGTCTAGTTACCAACTGCAAACCAGTAACTGACAAAATCCACAAAGCCTACAAGGACAAGAACAAATATAGGTAAGCAACAAATACATTTCTTTGTTTCCAGAATGGTGACAGAGGCCTGGCATTTCCATAATTTACAACAGTTAAAGGTGATGGCTGGGTGCCATTGGCTCTCCCCTGTAATCCTATCTACTCAGCAGATTAAGAGCTGAGAGTCTCAGTTCAAAGCCAGCTCCAGCAGGAAAATCCATGAAACTCTTATCTCCAGTTAACTATCAAAAAGCCAGAAGTGGAACTGTGACTCAAGTGGTAGAGCACTAACCTTGAGCAAAAAACCTCAGCGACAGTGCCCAGGGTGTGAGTTCACCAGAACAAAAAATAAATAAAATTGAGGAATGAATGAATGAATGAAAGGTGATTGTTGTCTTTAATAATATTGAAAATTTTGAGCCAGATGCTGGTGGTCACCCTGTAATCTTAGCTACTCAGGATGCTGAGATCCGAGGTTCAAAGCCAGCCCAGGCAGGAAAGTCCGTGAGACTCTTTTCTCTAAGAAACCACCAGAAAACCCAAAGTGGCACTGTGGCTCAAGTAGTAGAGTGCTAGCTGAAGAGCTCAGGGACAGTGCCCAGAGCAAGTTCAAGCCCCATAATTGACCCCTCCCCCCAAAAAATAATAATATTGACAATTTTAATAATCTGTGCTTTGGTTGACTCAACTAAACTTTTAAAAAATGCTTTTCCTAGTGTAATTCATACCTACATAAATATTTAAGGTCTCTATGTATTGACAATTAGGTTTGAAATAATGGGAGAAGAAGAAATTGCTTTCAAAATGATCCGCACCAATGTCTCTCATGTGGTTGGCCAGCTGGATGACATACGGAAAAACCCCAAGTATGATTGACTTGTTTGCTTGTTTAACTTACCTATTTGTTTTAGCATGCATTAGTTGTATGGGGGAGGGTGATTCATTGTGACATTTTCAGCCTATACAAATATATTCTAATCAATCTCACCTCATCCTTCTCCTTTATAATCCTTTCCTCTTCTTAAAACCATTTGAATACATTTTGTTTTGTTTTATATTTTGTACATTTTTATTGTAAAAATACTGTAGAGGGGTTTCAGTTATATGAGCAAGGTAATGATTTTTATTAGTATAATTTTTGTTGTAAAGATACTATACAGAGTTATATGAATAAAGTAGGAGTACATTTCCTATCGAGCACTCTTACCCCTCCTTTGTTTTCCCTTTTACTTTATTTTCATGCATGCAAACAAACTACCTCAACTGTATTTGTCCTCATTCACCCCATTGTTAACCCCACCTCCTCCCATGTGGACCTCCTTCCCATTTATTTTTAACGTGATTTATTTTTAATGTGTGTTGAAATTGCGCTAAGGGGTTTCACTATGGTATTTCAGACATGAATATATTGTGTTTTGCTTCCTATTGCCTTTTCTTTCCCTGCTAGATATGAATTTTTAAAGAAATATGTTAAATTTTGTAAATAAACTTGACTAAATGACATGGGGGTAGGGAGATGGGAGTAGCTAACTTTGGGCTGACAGACAGGATGGCTAATGGGAGAGGTAGTGCTGGGGTTGACCAAGGGTTAAGGCAGGCTTCTCTTGCAGGGGCACTGACTTGCAGGGCCTGGACTCCTAAGATTGGGTGACAGGAGTAATTCAGTGAAGCTGTGGGCAGACTGCATGGTGGAGTGATGGCGAGGGACCCCGGGCAGCAGGCAATCTCAGTATTTCTGAAAGGATGCACCCACAGGAGCTGTTTGGGAATTAGATCTAACTTCACAATTCAAACTCAAGTGTAGATGAATGTCTAAGAAAAAAGAAATGTTTCTACAAATGTGAACATTATCTAGTAAACTCCAGCCATTATTTGGGATGAATAAATTTTCACATTTACATAAACTTTGAAAATTTCTAGCTCCGCCCATTATCTTAACTGGTTTGAGAAGAAAAAGTATTTAAATATATATATATATATATATATATATTTAAAAACATATATATATATGTTTTTGTCAGTGGTGGGGCTTGAACTCTGGGCTTGGGCGCTATCCCTCAACTCTTAAGCTCAGGTGAGTGCTCTACCGCTTGAGACATAGCACCACTTCCAGTTTTCTCGTGGTTTCTTGGAGATAAGAGTCTCAGGGACTTCCTGCCTGGTCTGGCTTTGAGATCTCAGCCTCCTGAGTAACTAGGATTACAGGTGTGAGCCACCAGCACCCGGCTTCCTTTTTCTTTTAGTTACTGAGGCTTGATTTTTTTTTTTTATGTGGGGGGGGGGTCCAGTTGTGGATCCTGAACTCTGGGCCTGGGCACTGTCCCTCAGCTCTTCAGCTCAAGGCTAGCACTCTACCAATTGAGCCACAGTGCCACTTCCAGCTTTTTTTATTTTTGCTTATGTGGTGCTGAGGAATTGAACCCAGGGCCTCATGCATGCAAGGCAAGCGCTCTACCACTGAGCCACCTTCTCAGCCTTGAGCCTTGAATTTTTAAATTGGCTGTGGAACTTGAATTCAGGACTTTGGTGCTATTCCTGAGTTTTTTCTCTCAAGGCTAACAGCATTCTACCACTTTGAGCCACAGTGCCACTTCCGGTTTTCTGGTGGTTAATTGGAGCTAAGAGTCTCACAGACTTTCCTGCCCCAGCTGGCAGTCCTTAGATCTCAGCCTCCAGAGTAGCTAGGATTACAGGCGTGAGCCTCTGGCACCTGGATTTATTTATTTTTCCTAACATAGGCTCCATCAATTTTGTGGAGGATGGCTCAGCATAGGAATTAATGCATTTCATTTGAGCATTTTTATTCTGACAAGACTGGAACTTGAACTCAAGGCCTTGTGCTTGCTAGGCCGACACTTGAGCCATGCCTTCACCTTCTCTTTCATTTCTGAGCCTTAAAATATTTTTGAAAGTCTTTAGTTACTTCAGTTTTAGGGTTTTAATTATAAATGACCAGAGAACACTTTAGACTTCTAGGTATTTTTAATAAAATTTTTGTTATTATTAAGGCGTTGTTGACTTCCAGCCGTTTTTAAATCACTGGAGTATTCTTGTATTCAAAGCAATCTTATGAATTTACAGAATGAACGTATGATGATGTATTTCACATACATATCATTCCTTCAACAATAGCCAATTATGTTTGATCTTGTTTCTTCTAAATACATCTACTCCTTTGTTACCATTTCCTGGTTAATGCATATATTTTTGTTTATTGAAGTTGTATCAGAAAACTTCATTGCAACCATACCTGTAGTTTCCCCTGCATCTCTTTAAATACTGTATAAATCCTGCAGGTGTCTGAGGAAATTTGATTCTGTATGCTATAGATTTCCTACACTTAGTGCTCATTTGCCAGTTGGTTTACGTGTTCCTAAGCCCCTTGAATTAAGTTCCTATGAGTTGATAGTTGGCTCTGAAGGGGCGTCAGCTTGTGTGATGTGGTTTTAAATTGTTTGCCAATGGTTTAGTAACTTTGGCCTCAACGCAAACTTGAAATAAAAGAGGAAGTATCACTGTAATCTGATCCCAGAACTTGTGTAGATATTTAATAATTTTTCTACTAGCTGCTAACAAAATATTCTAGTCAGTTTACTAAACTTATTGAATCCTAGATTCAGTTACACTAAATGGAATCAACCCTAGTTTGGAGAGGTAGGTGTGGTAGTTTACACTTGTAATCCCAGACCTCAGGAGGCTGAGGCAGGGGAATAACTAGTTCAAAGCTAGTCCGCACTACCTAGTGAGGCTTTGTCTCTGAAAAAGTATGTGTATATTGATAGCTATATATGCAGGAGTTCACATTCCTTATTTGTATTAGGTCAGAATCATGCTTGTGATGACCAGTTTCTCTGGCTCTTTATTATTTCAGGAAGTTTGTTTGCCTGAATGATAACATCGACCATAATCATAAGGATGCCCAGACCGTGAAGGCTGTTCTCAGGGACTTCTATGAATCCATGTTCCCCATCCCCTCCCAGTTTGAGCTGCCGAGAGAGTACCGGAACCGTTTCCTTCACATGCACGAGCTGCAGGAATGGTAATTTGTGTGTGTTTGTACACACGTTTACCAATGCCTATGTATTAGAGTGAGATTTCTTCAATACCCTGATGGCTGACACCTATAATCCTAGCTGTTCAGTAGGCTGAGATCTGGTCTCTGCCTGCCTGGGCAGAAAGACAGATCTAAGAGACTCATGTCTTCAGTTAACCAGCAAAAAGCTGGCAGTGGAGATAGATGGGAGACAAAGTAGGATTGTGGCCCCACTTCAGACTGGGGAAAATGTGTTCGATCTTATCTAGAGTGAAAAATGGATGGGGCATGGCTCAGGTGGCAGAGTGCCTGCCTAGTGAGTGGGAGTCTCTTGAGTTCAAACCTTGGTCTGAAAAAAGTACTTTGAGGAGACATCGACTTCTCCGTTAGGTGTAGCATTTTTTTTTTTCTTTCAGTTTTCTGATCTGGGGCTTCCAATTCTTCCCTGCTCAGCGTCAGTGAATCCCTCCCTGCTGACCCTAGCCCAATCCTGCTTTCTGGAAACTTCTTTCCCTCTTTCCCTGAACCAGTCCCCTGTGTTCTTTCTTCTCATCCCCACAGAATATTCCAGTTTTCACTTGGGACCAGCACCTGCAGCACTGTACAGCATTCTCTCAGTTGCTGTTTGTCTCTCTTAGTGGACAAGAAGCCCCTCTTAGGGATAGAGACTGTCTTAGTAGCCTCTGAGTCCACAGTGCTGAGGACTGGTAGAGGCTGGGTGGATGCGTTCCCTGACTGCAGAAACAATTACTGTCTTAGAGCTTGTGGTCTGAGTGACACAGTAGGTTTGGAGTTGTCTGAGTCAGTTGTGATCCTGTTGATGAACATAATAATACAGGAGAAGCCAGGTGCTGCTGGCTCAAGCCTGTAATCCTAGCTACTCAGGAAGCTGAGATCTGAGGATCGTGGTTCAAAGCCAGCCCAGAGAGGAAAGTCTGTGAGAATCTTCTCTCCAATAAACCACCAGAAAACTGGAAGTGGTTCAAGTGGTAGAGCACTAGCCTTGAGCTAAAGAGCTTAGAGACAGTGCCCAGGCCAAGTTCAAGCCCTACAACTGACCAAAAAAAAAAAGCAGAAGGTGACTTAAGGTCCAGACACTAACTCTCCCAAGCAGTTGTGAAAGACATTGGAACTGAGGAAAACAGTCTGAGTTTAGCTATCTTTCAAACTTTATGTGAAGCATTTTTTAAATTAACCCACATTACTCATTTCCAATTTGGAGATAAGGAAACTAAGTGGGACTATCTTTTTTTTTCCCCCAGCATCTTTTTTCTGTCCACCTTTTTTCTGCCCTCTCAAGCTATTTCTCACCTTTTGTTCTTTTCATGTTTTGGAGAGTGAAGTATCTATGTGTCTGTATTGTGTGTTATATAGAGATTCTTTAGCATTGTGGGGAGTTCATGACATTGTCACACATGGACAAATTTATTCCAATCAGTCTTTCCCCTTCAGCACTCTCCCTTCTGTCCTTTCTTCACAAAATGAATCTTCTCTGGGTTTCTCTTCCCTCAGAGGGCTCAGCTTTCTTCTCTCACACCTGGGCTAAAAACTGGGCCTAAGCCTCCCGTGTTCTCCATCCATCCTTCAGATAGCCACCACTGGACCCAGAGTGTATCCCACACCCTTTCCCCTGCCTTATAATACTTTTTTTCCGCTACTCATGGAGCTTGAACTCAGGGCCTGGGCACTTTCCCTGAGCTTCTTTTTTTCTCAAGGCTAACACTCTACCACTGGAGCCACAGCACCACTTTCAGCTTTTTCTGTATAGGTGGCACTGAGGAATTGAACCTGGGCCTTCATGCATGCTAGGCAAGCGCTCTACCACTGAGCCACCTTCCCACCCTTTCCCAGGATATTTTATGTGGAAACCCTAATGCAGGGTTTTGCAGTGTGTGTGGTTCTGCTCACTGCCTTCCCATGGCACAGCTCACGCCTGGCTCTGGCTCCACACTCACATGCGCGTTCCCCTCCCACCCCCGAGGCTAAAGCACTGCCCTGGTTTATCAGTCTTGGGGTGTTTTTGTTGTCTGGTGGTCGTGGGGCTTGAATTCTAGATCTGGGCTCTGTCCCTGAGCTCTTCAGCTCAAGGTTAGCATTCTACCACTTGATCCACAACATTACTTCTGGTTTTCCAGTTTTCTGGTGGTTCATTGGCGATAAGAGTCTCATGGGCTATTCCTGCTTGGGCTGGCTTTGAACTGTGATCCTCAGATCTCAGCCTCCTGAGTAGCTAGGATTATAGGCGTGATCCTGGCTGGTTTCTCAGTTTTCCCAGCAGGCTTTCTTTCCTGGGGATTGATAGCACGACAGTGACTCCAGGTTTCTCAACACTTCCATCTTTACCCACGGGAACCGTTTACCCAATGACTGAGGGAGTAATAACATGAACTAATATACATTGAGCTTCATGACAGTGAAACCACAAACATGAATGTGTGTTTTTTTTCTGTCTCTGAACAGGAGGGCATATCGGGACAAACTGAAGTTTTGGACCCACTGTGTACTAGCGACATTGATTATATTTACTATATTCTCATTCTTTGCTGAACAGGTAAGTATTTTAAATACTTCAGTGGATATTACTAGCGTCTGAATCCTTTAGCCAATAATATCAATTCACAACCAAAGTCAAGTCTGGTGTGATATGCCTGAATCCCAGAGCTCAGGAAGCAGAAAGGTAGGAAATTCAAACCCAGCCAGGAGTGGGAACTAAATTCTATTTGTTCATTTTCTATCTTGTAGCTGATTGCTCTTAAGCGGAAGCTATTTCCCAGGAGGAGGATACACAAGGAAGCTAGTCCCAATCGGATCAGGGTATAGACCTTCTTCGTTTGAAAGTCATCTACCTCAGCATTTACTGAGTAACCTAGCATCCTGAAACTCAGCACCACAGGGACACCTTCATGCTGTGACACTTGGTCGGAGGAAGGAAAACATCTAGAACCGTGCCGTTCTGTGGCACAGACAAGCCCATTGCCCCCAAATTACTGAATTAACACACTGAAATGATGTTACTTTTAAGACATTTGCCCATGGACCTGTCACTCTCTTTCTAAAAAGCCTCACTGCCTAGCTGCTACTTCCTACCACCGCCATTGTATACTAATAGAATCCCAGGCCAGTTTGGGAGCAATTGCTGAGAGACGCCAGTCTTTGCATTCCAAAGCCTTTTGCTATAGCTTTTCACTTTGGTTTTCTTTTTTCCATGTCTCATTTTGAAAATAAGTAGCTACTAAGTTAGCTTGTTTTCTTGCTTCTGAAAATAATGAATTAGATGTCTAAACATGTTTTTATAGATGTTATCTAAATAATGCTGTAATATTACCTTCTAGTGGCAATATCTAAATTGGTTTATTATTAACTGTTGAGTGGTCTTGAACCATGAATAATTACTAAAGAGCTCAGTGACTGACATTGTTAGTCCCTAAGAATACTGTGATTTTGTGTGCAGGCCTAATTACAAAGGGCTAGAGTTAAGTAGCCGTGCTACTTACCAGATGTAATTATGTTTGTTAGATGTATATATTCAAACAGAAGTGCCTCATTTTAGAAATGAGTAGTGCTGATGGCACTGGCACAAAACTGTGTGTCTACTTTAACACCCATCCACATGCTCTAGTGTGTACACACCCTTGCAAGCCACCGCCTACCCCTATTGGCTTTGTATAGACCAAAAGTCAGCCAACTGTAAAAGGCCAAAATACTTGCAGAACACATGTGCCTCTGTCACATTTTCTTCGGTGTTGTTTGGTTAGTGTTTTTTTTTTCTTTTAACAGCACTATACAAATGTAAACCCTATGTTTCCCTTGCTTCTACCAAAATGGGTCATCAGCTGGATTTGATTCACAGGCCATCATTGGCAGAGCACAGAAAATTAGCATTGTTTTCACATATGAGTAAATCCTCTGTTCAGCCATGGTTTGTTATGACATTATATAGTGGATTCCATGAGTCCCTTTTGAATTCTGACAGGTACTTTAGATCATGATCTCAACAGTATTCTCCCAAATGGCACACATATTTTGTAAAAAGAACTTGAAATGTAAATACTGTGTTTGTGCTGTAAAAGTTACATATTTCAAAAATGAAAGTCTCACAGAAAGTTAACATTTGTCTGGTGCATTGATTTAGCTCTTTTCTTTGGGGATTGGATTTACTTTCATCCAGATTCAACATCACTTGCTTGCCAATATATTTCAGACTATTAAAACTAGTAAAGTTAAGCAAAAAGTAGTATAAGGAGAGTTTGGTGTTACAATATACAGGTCAGTGTTTATATATCTTCAGAACACAGGGGAAAACTAAGCTAGGCACCGGTGGTGCCTGTAATCCTAGCTACTCAGGAGGCTGAGATCTGAGGATTGTGGTTCAAAGCCAGCCCAGGGAGGTAAGTCCATGAGACTCTTATCTTCAATTAACCACCAGAAAACTGGATGTGGCACTGGCTCAGGTGGTAGAGCACTCGCCATGAGCTGAAGAGCTCAGGGACAATAGCCAGGCCCAGAGTTCAAGCTTCACAACTGGAAAAAAAAGAAAAAGAGAAAAAAGGAATACAGGGGGAAAATAGGTTCTAAATGGCATTTATCAATGATAAAAATTTAAGAAGTTACCTGAGTATCATTGTAAAAGCAAAGACTATCTATAAAAAGGTTATAGAGAATAAACTTTTATGTATAATGGAGATTTCAGCAGTTAGATGAATATAGTCTGCATATTAATAGTAGTTGGATAATAGAATGTTTATAGAGCCATTCATTTAATAGTATGAATTTAAATCTGTTGAAGGCCAGTACATGTCTTAACTTGTAACAGAATATGTAACCCTGAGTAATTTATGAAAAACAGAAATTTGTTTCTACATAGTTTGGAGAATTCCCAGCAGGTTCAGTAGGCTAGTGAGGATCTCTGTGTTTCAAAATGGAAAATGGCACCCTGAGAATGCTGTATCCTCCAATAGAAGGGAACTCTGTTCTCACATGACAGAAGGCAGAAGAGCAAGAGGGGCAATTAACCTCCTCATGAGTTGTAATCACTCCCTAAAGGCTCTACCTCCTAGGTCCCTTAGATCACTGATTAAATAAAATTTCAACATGAATTTCAGAGGGGACAAAAATCAAAGCATTCAGTGATTCAGAAGCTCATGTTACCTGGCCCCCAGCATAGCACCTCTAATCCCCCACACTAAGTTTCATAGTGGCTTGTTACGCAAGATACCAAGGCCCCAAGATGACATGAATTCATCAGATTCTCATAGCCAGTTAGAGACAGTAGATTAGAACCCAGGTTCTCTTTTTCCTACAAGGGTGTGCAGGACTCACATGGCAATAGAATGTGTGGGTTGTCACTCTGCAGTCAGACTGATGTTCAAGTTTTATCCCTGGATGTAGACTGCTAGGATTCAGCTTTCTCTTCTGAAATGTGGAAGCTACCTCTAGGCTTAAGACAATGATCAAAGGGAATGACAGGCACCACAGCCAATCTGACAACTGTCATTAATTGTCACTGCTGACAGTGCTGCATGGTGAATGAGGTAATGGTAGTGTAAACTTTTTTGTTGTTGGTGGTGGTGGTCATGGGTCTTGAACTGGGGCTTGGATGCTATTCTCAAGGCAAGTACTCTACTACTTGAGCCACAGTGCCACTTCTAGTTTTCTGGTGGTTAACTGGAGATAAAGAGTCTCAAGGACAGTCCTGCCTGAGCTGGCTTGCCTGGGCTGACAATGAATAATGCTCAGCCTCCTGAGTAGTTAGGATTACAGGTGTGAGCCACTGACATCCAGCTTAGTGTGGCCCAGCTTAGTGTGAATGTTTATGTTGAGGGATAGTTATATTTAGGCTACTGGTGAGGCTGTTAGTACGTTCATAACTTGAACAGATGACTTGGCTTTCTCTACGCAACACAGTCTATCAAGAAGATCCCCCTAGCTTTTTTCAAAAGTATTTAAATTTTAAATATACCTGAGCTACAGGTGTATAGTTCACTGGTAGAGCACTTGAGCACAAAAATAACCAACAAATCAAAACATTTAAGGAAGAAACAGCACCTATTTTATAAATATATTCAGAGTTAAAAAAAAACCTCATCCTCAAGGTCACCACAACACAAACCCAGTTTCAAAGCCAGTGTCAGACACCACAAGAAGGAATGTCACACACCTCACAAGAAACAAAACATTAGCAAGCTTAATTCAGTTATTTCCCAGAGTACAACTTTTATGACCAAGCTGAGTCCACTGTAGGAATGCAAGGCTGGCTCAACCTTTGGAATTCAGTGTACTTCAACAGGCATGTAAAGAAAGAATGTAATTTCACTTGAACTTTCTTTGAAAAAGAAAATTATGAAAAATTTTAAAATAAAGAGACTAGCACAAGTGCCTATCCATCTTATGGTTATCAAAATTAATTTTTCTTTGTTTTCATAACCTTAGCATTTGGGAGGCTGAGGCAGAAGAGTTGGAATTTGGAGGACAGCTTGAGCTATAGAGCAGGAGTCTGCCAGAGAATTAATACATAAATAAAAATAAATGATTAAAAATAAATCCAGAGGGGCTGGGAAGGTGGCTCAGTGGTAGAGCGCTTGCCTTGCATGCTTGAGGCCCTGGGTTCGGTTCCTCAGCACCACATAAGCAAAAAGAAAAAAGCCGGAAGTGGCGCTGTGGCTCAAGTGGTAGAGTGCTAGCCTTGAGCTGAAGAGCTGAGGGACAGCGCCCAGGCCCAGAGTTCAGGCCCCACAACCGGACCCAAATAAATAAATAAAATAAATCCAGACTCAGAAGATCAGAGCCTTGGTGGTTAAGATAAGGAAGACTTCTTGTAATCTAACTGTTCTTCGTTCCCACTTGTCCTAATTACAGCTTCCACCTTACTGAGCACATTCTCTATGTTCACCCACATCATACTGGCATTTTATCGGTGAGGGAACTGGGATTTGACTAGGTTCCATGTCTCACCTGAGGACTCACTGTTAAATCAGGTTTTTGTTTTTTGTGTTTTTTGTCTGTCGTGGGGCCTATGCGCTGTCCCTCAGCTCTTCAGCTCAAGGCTAGCACTCTACCACTTTGAGCCACAGTGCTACTCCTAAATCAGGTTCTTTACCCAAGACTACAAAGTTCTTTCTTGGCCACTGAGATATGCTTGGATTTTAAGGAACAACTACAACTCAAAACTTTCTTTTTTTTTTTTGCTGCTCATAGATCTTGAACTCAGGATCTGAGCACTGTTCCTGAGTTCTTTTGCTCAAGGTTAGCCTTCTACTACTTAGAGTCATAGCTCCACTTCCAGTTTTCTGGTGGTTAATTGGAGATAAGAATCTCACAGACTTTCCACCTGGGCTGGCTTTGAACCAGGATCCTCAAACCTCAGCCTCCTGAGTAGCTAGGATTACAGGCATGAGTTACTAGCACTTGGGTCAAAACTTCTTAAGAAAACAGAATGTCTAGACACATACCTTTCCAGGGCTGTTGCTTCACTCTTCCCATCCTGCCTCACTCTGCATATCAGCTTTTCTCTTTATGAGCATATAGCAGCTCCATTGTTCCATCATTGGAACTCCATTGCTCCAATAGCAAATGAATATAGTGATTGCCTCAGCCTGGACTCTGTGTCCTCCATTAGTTACAGAGATGGAAACTTCACCCAGAGAAGGAGGAAGGGGTGCTGAGCTGACAATGATGTACTCCAATTTGTCCAAATACAGGAGGGGAAGACCATGTTCCTGGAGTATCCAAGCTGAAGACCTTGTGTATTGGAAAGCCATTGTAAAATTCAAATCTATTGATCAGGATACAGCAAACCTTGGAAAAATTTTATTACTCAAAGAACAAGCGTTTGTAAATTACTAAGTACTCCATAATTGTGGCTGTTATGAGTCATAGTTGGTCCTTCCCCCTGCTTTTCCTCTGATGCCTGCACATGAAAAGATCCTGCAGAAAGAAAAGTGAAACAACAAGCTGGGCGCTGGTGGCTCACGCCTGTAATCTGAGCTACTCAGGAGGCTGAGATCTGAGGATCGTGGTTCAAAGCCAGCCCAGGCAAGAACATCTATGAGACTCCTTATCTCCAAGATTAAACCACCCGAAAACCAGAAGTGGTGCTGTGGCTCAAGTGGTAGAGTGCTAGCCTTGAGCTGAAGAACTGAGGGACAGTGCCTGGGCCCAGAGTTCAAACCCCAGGACCAACAAAAGGAAAGAAAAAAAAAAAGAAAAGAAAAGTGAAACAATACAAATTAGAGACTATGTTTCATTTGTACTGGGAGAGGGAGGGGTTCTTTAGCTCTATATCCTGTCCACAAAATGCTTAGGAAGAGCAGAAAGAGTCTAGTAGGGACACATACACAAACACACAGAGAACACACAGTAAAGACAAGCAAAGAGAGTAGACCTATTGATGCAAAAGAAATGTAAAAGTGACTTGATTTGCATCAAAATTTAATACTTTACTTATCTGGGAATACTAGGGAATGGACTGAACTCTTTTTGCTTTAGTTATTTTTTACATAGTGTCTTTAAGTTTTTGCCAAGCCAACATCCAATCAAGTTTCTCTTACCTGTGACTACTGTGTAGCATTACATATCCCCCAGTCACCAAACAACCTACTATCCCATTGTAGCTATTTGTGAAGATGTTAGCACAGTGGTCCCTTCCACAGCTCATACATTAAAATAACCAAGGATGATACACAAATTCACAATGCAGTCTATCTTTTTAAAGTCATATTCATTCTCCAATATTCTTGTGTTAAGACTTAAAGAAAAAAATCTTTGGCACATATTTAAGAAATTACACTATGCAGAACAGCATTTTTTATATAGGACCTAATCTGGAAACAACCCAAAATAAGCAATTTAAAAAACATCAACTGTGCAATATTGCCACAATAGCACATCATACCACAATGAAAATATAAGAATTATGGCTATACATAATACTGTCTTTGAAAATAGGATCTATTCTGGAAACAACTCTTGCATGTATTGACAAAAATAAATAGCAAATGAAAAACACTAATATACAGATTGTAGAGTTGTGCCACAATAGAATATCATACAAGGACAATGCAAGAATTATGGCTACAGATAATATTCTCTAGAAAACTATGGTGATGGCTGGGAAGGTGGCTCAGTGGTAGAGTACTTGCCTTGCATGCCTGAGGCCCTGGGTTTGATTCCTCAGCACCACATAAGCAAAAAGAAAAAAAAGCCAGAAGTGGCGCTGTGGCTCAAGTGGTAGAGCGCTAGCCTTGAGCTGAAGAGCTGAGGGACAGCGCCCAGGCCCAGAGTTCAGGCCCCACGACTGGACCAAAAAAAGAAAAGAAAACTATGGTGATCGCCTTCTTAGACTATGGCACCATTTTCTGCAGTACAAAAACCAAACCCCATTGTTTAAGCACCATTTATTTATAAGTGGCCACAACACTCAGAAAAATGGAAGAGGTGAGTGAAGGACACACATTCAAGTCATTTCCTTGTCTTCCCTGGCCTGGGCGCTGTCCCTGCGCTCTTCAGCCCAAAAGCTCTACCCCTTGATCCACAGCGCCGCTTCAGGTTTTCTGGTAGTTTACTGGAGAGAAGAGTCTCGCGGACTTTCCTGCCCGGGCTGGCTTTGAACCGCGATCCTCAGATCTCAGCCGCCTGAGTAGCTAGGATTACAGGTGTGAGTCACTGGGGCCGGCTGGAGTAACTGTCTTCTGTTTCGGACAAAGGTGGTAGAAGAGCTGGTGTTCGGGAGATGGGGCTAGGCTTCTGAGGAAACTGTTGACTGTTGACTATTGGTGTCTTCCACACTAGATGGTGTGCTTTTGTGACTTTCAAAATTACACACACAAAAATCTTGTATGCGCGCATGCCCGTGCCCATGAACACAAGCCCACATGCCACGCGCGCATGCCCGTGCCCATGCGCACATGCCCGTGCCCATGCGCGCCTGCGAGCACTGGCACTTGAGCTCAGGACCCGGGCGCTGTCCCTGAGCTTGTTTTGTGCTCTACCCCTGGAGCCACAGCTCCTCTTCTATTTGGGGGGTCAGTTGGAGACAAGAGTCTCACAGATGTTCCTACCCAGGCTGGCGTTGAACCGTGATCCTCAGATCTCAGTCTACAGAAACTGTTTAGAAACTGGAAAGTGCTAGGCCTCAAATCTACCACCACAAGTAACGGCTGCCAGAGTGAAGCTTCTGGAAAGGGATTACCTACCCCCCCCCCTTCCTCCTCGGAGCCCTCCCCTCCCCAAGAGCGTGGGCCAAAGGCTGTAGGCCCCTAGCGGCCTTGTGCGCATGTGCACCGGTTTTCAGCCAATCGGCGAGGCGCCTGGCTGGAGGCAGGCAGGGCTTTACTCCCTCCAAATTCGTGCTACGTCAGAAGCCAGGAGGCAGCGGCGAAGCCGGGTCCCGCGGTCCCGCTGCTGCGGAGCTCCGGGCGAAGCCGGTGGGGACAGGGCCACCTGTGAGGGCAACGCTGTGGTTGAGCCACTGGGTCTTTTTTATCCAGATAGGAGGAGGAGGAGTTCGTTCAGCAGTTGCTGCGGTTGTCTGGTTGTCCAGTCAGTCTGTCCGGTTGCCCTGCGGCTGACTTCCCGCAGCCACCCAGGCCCCTGACGGGAAAATGGAGGCCAGGGCCTGGGGCGGGCCAGGGGGCGCCCCAGGGGGTGTGGGAAAGGGGCTGGGAGCAGCAGGTCAGGCCTGGCAGGCCCCAGAGGGTTTTACAGAGTTGGGGGCACAGCGGGTGTTGTTTATGTTTATAGTCTTTATGATTTATGTTTTAAACATTGACATATTTATAAAAGTAAAAATAAATTTGTTACATAAGTTTTCTATGTCAGCTAATATGTTATTTAATTATAACTATGTAATGAATGCCTTAGGTAATGTATAGATATATAAATTTATTTGTATGTAACTACGTAAAATTTATTATATAAATGCATGTATAGCATCTGAAGATTCTAATGTTTCATTAATTTATAGTGTGTTTATACATTTATTTTATGATTATATGAGTATATCAGCGTACACATACACACACACCTGTGCTAAGGATGGAATCCAGGGCTTCCTGTGTGCTAGGCACATCCCCAGCCCTGTAGAACTTTCTAGATTTATGTTGCCATGCGTGTATTTGTAGTGTGCTCATAATCCTGCTAGCCACCGCGATTTTCCTCTGAAATTGAGATACAGACTAGATTGCTTCAAATTTATGAAGAATCTGTCATAGGTGGGACTAAAATTCGGATCTTCTGGTTCTGTAAACACTGCGTCAGAGTTGATGTAGTTTATTATATTCTTCCTTCTTTTTCTTAATGAGTTTTAATTTGTTTACTTTTGGTTTGGTAACATAAATGAGGAAATATCATGCAAATAAGATCATCCATGGGCTGGGGAGGTGGCTCAGTGGTAGAGAGCTTGCCTTGCATGCATGAGGCCCTGGGTTCGATTCCTCAGCACCACATAAGCAAAAAGAAAAAAACCCGGAAGTGGCGCTGTGGCTCAAATGGTAGAATGCTGGCCTTGAGCTGAAGAGCTGAGGGACAGCACCCAGGCCCAGAGTTCAGGCCCCACGACTGGACCCCCCCAAACAAACAAACAAAAAGGTCATCCATATTTGGTACTTTAAGTTTTATTAGATTATAAATTGATAAGTTTGGATTCAGTTGAGTTTATTTGCTTTTGTTCTTAAGTCAGAAAATACTGAAGGATGGCACCCTCTGGGAGGAAAAAGCATTTTGAGAAATCTGGGAAACTACCAAAGGAGAATCAGCTTATAAAAGCCTATAACTTTGAGAAAGAAGCTAAAAATGCCAGTAGTTCAGAAGAAGATTTTCCCCAAGGTACAATGTATCTAATGCTGGGCATTGGTGGTAGTCTTATTAATTCACTTATCTGGAACCTGTTTTAGTTTAAGCTAAAAAACTTTTTAGGCATGTACTATCTCATTTGATCTTCTATCAGTATCTTCTATCAGCATGTTAGAAATTTTTATCACCTCTCTTGCCTTTGCAGTCATTATTCCCAACATGTTGCAAAGAGTTTGTGATTTATTGTGATCTTACCCCAGAGAACTTGTTCCTTATAAAATGGTCATATAGCTAGGTGCTGGAGGCTCATGCCTGTAATCCTAACTACAAAGGAGGCTGAGATCTGAGGATCAAAGTTCAAAGCCAGCCTGAGCAGGAAAGTCTATGAGACTCTTATTTCCAATAAACTATTCAGAAAAAGCCAGAAGTGATGCTGTGGTTCAGTGGTAGGGGAAGCTCAAGAGACAGAGCCCAGGTCCAGAGTTCAAGCCCTAAGACTGGCAAAAAAAAAAAAAAAAAAGGTCATGTATCTGGATTGAAGTTCATTGAATATGTGCTTTAAATGCATACTGGCAAAATTCTTGAAAGACCCCTTATCAAAGTAAAATCTTTTCAAAACTGTTTTCATTTGTTGTCAATACAGAAAGGCTTCCAGTAATTGATAAGCGTGGAAAGAAAAGGCTTTCTGAAGGAATTGCTGAAGATGTGGGGTAACATATTCAACATTTATGTGTATAGTTAAAGTACTTCAAGAAAAACTTAGTTTTTTTCAAATACTATTGGATGAAAAATGTTTGGCCTGTGATATTTTAAGAATCCTTAAGTTTATTTTTGTTTTTGTTTTTTTGGTGTGTGTGGCAGGGAGGAGGGCTGCTAGGAATCAAACCTAGGGCCTGGTGCAGGATGGTCAAATGCATCCAACCTTAATTATTTTTAATTATTTTTTTCACAGGGGTGAAGTGCAGACTATGCTGGAAAAATTTGGAAGTATGTTTGTTTAGATATTTGTGTTTAAAATGTTTGACACCATAAAGTAATTTAAATAATAACCTAATGTTAATCATTATTTAATGACTTGTTTTGTTTCCCAATGGAATTATAAAAGAAAAATAGTTGGGAAAAAACCCTTACATTTCCTTGTGCTCATAAACTAAGTGATATACACAGTAGCTTTCTGTGCATCAGTTTTTCATTTACTGAATTTATTTTCTAGGACTCTTCCTGTATTCCTTTTTCTAGGGAAGACAGTGTAAATTCAACCTTCCAAAATAACTATTGTTTTTACATTAATAAACTGTAGTTGAAAAGTAAAGACACAACCAAGAGGAGGTTTACAATTAAGTTTTACATAAGGTTCTGGTTTTTTTTTTTTAAAGCATAAGTAACCATACAAGTTATCTTAAATGTCTTTCTGATTGTTGAATGAATTTTACCCATTTATGTTTACTTTAACATGTGGGAATACAATAATTTTAACACTAAATTTTAATGAATATTTCCAATATAGTTGACATTAACAGAGCTCTTCTTGCCAAGAGAAAAAAGCTAGAAATGTATACCCAGGCTTCTTTCAGAAACAGTACCCAGAGGATTGAACAAGTTTGGAGAACACAACAAGAGCAAAGGTAAGGCAATTCTTTTTAACAGCCATGTTTCTATCATTTCTTAGTCTAGATTAGTGCGTGGTACTTTTGAAAAATATCACCTTCTATTTATTGGCATCTTTAATAAAAATATAGTTGGCTTGATTTTTATCTAAGCAGGTAGTTCTTACCTTATGCCTAACCTTATAGAATGGAGGTATTTCTTAGAATTCAGGAACGATTGCTTTTTTTTTCTTCTAAATGACAGTTAAAAAATTTTGTTATTAAAATGTAATCATTCCAGAAATACACAACTTAAGTAAAAACTAAGTGTCATAGAAACTATTGTTTTATAGTTAAATGTTTGACATTGTAGGGTAGAAAAAGGCCAGTTTTATATTGTAATTTGTATATTTTAGCTCATCATTTATGCTAAACTTTGCTATGCCTAAATGTAAAAAATTAGGTGAAATATTTCTCCTGGGAAATCAGTTGATGTTTATCACATCAGAACCTGTATTCAATAGAAAAATTAAAAACTGAAGATAAAATTACCTTTTCTGGAATATATATGGAATATTATATATATGGAAAATGATAAAAACTCAGTTTTCAAGAGCTAAAATATATGCGAGAACTTTTGTGTTAGCTTGTAAGAAAAAGTACTTTTTTTTTTTTTTTGTCGGTTGTGGGACTTGAACTCTGGGCCTGGGCGCTGGCCCTCAGCTCTTCAGCTCAAGGCGCGTGCTCTACCACTTGAGCTACAGCGCCACTTCCGGTTTTCTGGTGGTTTTTATTGGAGATAGGAGTCTCACGGTCTCTCCTGCCCGGGTTGGCTTTGAACCGCGATCCTCAGATCTCAGCCTCCTGAGTAGCTAGGATTACAGGCGTGGGCCACCAGCGCCCGGCAAGAAAAAGTACTTTTGAAATCTATGCATGTCTAATTTTACTTCTTGGTTTTCTATCAGAATTTTTAAACCGTTTTTGTTATGTTGTTCCTTTTGATAGTATAAAATACATCAATGCACTTTGTTTTGGGAGTTTTTTCATATTGGTTTGACAGTCACAGTATACTTTATGTTTTACAGGCAGAAGATTAGCAAAGAATATTCTCAGCACTTTCAAACTTTGTTTCAGCAGTGGGATACAGATGTGAAGAAATCTGGGGAACAAGAAGAAAAGCTAACTGTTAGTGTCACAATTAACACTGCAATTCATCCATTACTATAACAAAAGTCTTAAGCAGGAAAGGAGAACCTAGCTTTGTTTGTACTGGGCTCATGGAATTGAGCCAGGTTCCACTACACATTGCTTATTATGCATTTTAGTCTTGCTCATAAAAGCCATTGGTCTCTGTTGCTTATATTGGTTGGGATTCTTAGGTTCAGGAGGATTTCCAGTTTGTCTAAAAGAACTCAAAAGTAGTTTAGCTTTGGACACAGATGAATAGGAATAGAGAATGTTGCTGGCCCAGTATCATCTGGGCTGTGTTGTGATAATTCTTAGAGGGCTCTCAGTGTGGTGTTGGGTATTGAAATCCTAGACTTTGGGGCTGGGAATGTGGCTTAGTGGTAGGGTGGCTTAGTGGTAGCATACATGAAGCCCTGGGTTCGATTCCTCAGTACCACATAAACAGAAAAAGCCAGAAGTGGTGGTGTGGCTCAAGTGGTAGAGCACTCACCTTGAGCTGAAGAACTCAGGGACAGCGCCCAGGTCCAGAGTTCAAGCCCCATGACTGACCAAAAAAAATGGTTATTAACTACATTTTTTTCTTCTATATTTGTAGAATGTACTTCGACAACAACAAAAGATTTTTCAGCAATCTAGGATTATTCAGCACCAGAGACTGAAAACACTTAAACAGTTATATGACCAGTTCATAAAGGTATGCTGTACTTGGAAATGTGACTCAGTCTTTAAAAATGTACATAAGCTTTTTTTTTCAAGTTTATGGAAAAAACATATTGCTTATACATTAAAAAAAACTTACATTTTAGAAATCATTGTTTCTTACTGAAGTGATAAATACATCTTTAGAATGCTAATGGTTTTGTGGAAGTATTAAAGACAAGAAATGATAAACTGGGAATTTTACCTACACATGTATCATGTACCAAATCCATACTTTGGTTACAGTCTTTAACATGAAGTCTGTAAATCATTTATGTATAGTCTTTTTTTTCTATTCTCTGTTTCTTGTTTGTTTAGAAGGTATTCAATTTAGAATTTAATAGTAAAGTCTTCAGATTCTGGGCTTTTTCTCTGGGGAAGCTTTTTTTTTCTTTCCTGTAGTGCTGGGTATGGAACTCGGCCCCACATACTAGACATGCTATCACTAGGCTACATCTTGCCCTTTCAGGAAATATTTGATTACTGATTCAGTATCTCTATTGAAAACAAAAAGGAGTGTACCCAATTGAAATTATTGAACTTTTGGCTGGGCACTGATGGCTCACACTTGTAATTCTAGCTACTTAAGAGCTGAGATCTCATGATTGCACTTTGAAGCCAGGCCAGGCAGACAAATCTGACACATTTTTTTTTGTGGGGGGTGGTGGGGGGACAGTCCTGGGGCTTGATCTCTGGGCCTGGGCACTGTCCCTGAGCTTTTTTGCTCAAAGCTAGCCCTCTACCACTATGAACTGTAGCTCTACTTCTGGTTTTCTGGAGATGTCTCACAGACTTTCCTGCCCAACTTGTCTTTGAACCTCAGATCTCAGCCTCCTTAATAGCTAGGATTCCAGGCTTGAGCTACCTGGCTTTGAGAGACTATTATCTCCAATTAACCAGCAAAAAGCTGGAAGTGGAGGTATGGTTGATTTGGTAAAATGGCAGCCTTGAATGAAAAAGCCAAACAGGAGCCCCTAGTTCAAGCTCCAGTACCAACATACATACACACACAAGAAATGGAATATTTGTTTTCAAGTGTATTATAGTTTAATTTTTGCCAGTCCTGGGGCTTGAACTCAGGGCCTAGAGACTGTTCCTGAGCCTCTTTGTGCTCAAGGCTAGCACTCTACCACTTGAGCCACAGCACCATTTCTGGGTTTTTCTGTTTATGTGGTACTGAGGAATCGAACCCAGGGATTCATGCATGCTAGGCAAGGACTCTACCACTGAGCCACCTTCCCAGTCCTTACAGAAGCATTTTATGGCGTATCTGATTTTACTATTGCAGGGGCCAAAAAGAACTTTATATGATAATTTATAGTGGTGAGATAGCTCAGAATATAACAGACGGTTCCAAGTAGAGAATTTGACAGCTTGCTGTAATGTTTCCTGGTAATATTTGTTAGTTAATATGAAGGTTTGATAAGGTATTAGAAAATATTTCTTTGATGTTATCACTGGCTCTTCCATCTCTTTATCTTTCATACTCAGTCATTACCAGAACCTATAGTTTTTACCTTTGCTATGTTCAATATTTCTGTAATTAGTGTTCTAATTCAGGATCCCCAACATTCTTTGCTTTTATTGCTAAAATTCTTGATTTCTTTGTTCTCTAGCCCAGCCTTCATAGATCTTATCTTTCTAGAATATCTCCTTTTCCTGAAAAATGACCAGTTCTACATTTTTAGAGATCCTTGTGACTGATTTCTTTTTGAGCTTCGTTACATTTTCCATTATTTCCCACCTTTATACAGTTGGTGGTTTTGTTTTTAGTTGGTCATGGGGCTTGAACTCTGGGCCTGGGTGCTGTCACTCAGCTCTTCAGCTCAAGGCGCCACTGGCACCTAGCTATACGGCTCAAGGATAGTGCTCTACGACTTGAGCCACAGCACCACTTCTGGTTTTCTGATGGTTTATTGGAGATAAGTCTCAGGGACTTTCCTGCCAGGGCTTCCTTTGAACCATGACCATCAGATCTTAGTCTCCTTAGTAGCAAGGATTACAGGTGTGAGCCACTGGTGCCTGGCTTTTACCTCCACCTTGACCTCAACAGTTCATTAACCCACTGCTTGACACCAAGTATACCATCAGTGTACTTTTTGTAACTATATTTGATTCATGTCTGATCTATTTTACTTTATAGTAGGAATTTTGGTTTTCATATTAAAATATTTTTAACTTGGAATAATGAGTATTATTTGAATATTAAAAAATTCTTCCTTTAGAAATTTAGTAAATATAGGACCTGAGATGAAAAAGTTACAGTTTATAACTACATTTTGTGTTTTAGAGTCTGGAGGATGTTGAGAAGAATAATGATAATATGTTTACAAGCACACAAAGTGAACTTAAAAAAGAAATGGCTTTGTTGCAGAAAAAAATTATGATGGAAACTGTAAGTTGTTATACATCTTTTAGTTTTTCTGGGGGTGTTTTACTGAGGTTTTGAACTCAAGGTTTTGTACTGGCATGGCAAGTGGCTCTACCATATGAGCCTCACTACCAACCATTTTTGCTTTTGTTATTTTTGTATAGGGTCTCACTTTTTGCCCAGGCCGGCAAAAAGTTACAAGTTTCTCATATAGTTGAGATGAAAGGTGCAAAGCATTGTGCCAGCATTATATTTGTTGATATGGCCCAAGTTTATTATTGGTTTATTGACCTGGGCTGACCTTGAACTGAGATTCTCCCAATCTCAGTTCCTGAGTAACTAAGATTACAGGCATTGAGCCACTGTGCCCAAATAAGTTACTATATTTCAAATTAAAAAAAAACATAATTATTACTGTAAGCGTTGAAATATTTTATTTGCTGAAATATGTATAACAACTAAAAATTAAACAAATGTTTAATATCTCCTTTCATGAAACAGCAGCAGCAAGAGATGGCAAGTGTTCGAAAGTCTCTTCAGTCCATGATATTCTGATGACTCTTTGAAGAAAGAACTTGAACCTGAGTAATATAATTATAAAGTTAGCTGAGAGGCATGACTTTCAAGTAGTTTAGACATTCTAGTTGAAATTAGTATACTTTAATCAATAGCTTAACTACAGAACATCTCTTTCTGTTAACTTCCACATAAAATCCAAATATGTGTCAGCCAGTCCTAAATTAAATGTATCACGTTTTTAAGTAGATCTAGTTGTAATTGTGACTTTTTCTAACACTGTTAATTAGCTTTTATCAATAAAGATTATTTAAATTTAAGTTTTGGCCTCATATATCTTTATCAGTCCCAAAAGATACAAAGCACAGGAACAGAAGGCTATTGTTGTTTTTTTGAGACAGAGTCTCCTATGTTGCTGAGACTGTTCGCAAATGCTTGGGCTCAAGTGATCCTCTCCTTCAGTTTCCCAAGTAGCTTGGACTATAAGTATGGGCCACTATACGTGGTTTACATTGTTGTTCTTTAAGGAAAAATTACCCAGTATTACATTTGTAGCCTTTTCTATGTATTTTCTAAAAGTATTGAATACTGTGTCACTTCCACAAAGATATCAGTATGTCATTTAATTGGGCTTCGTCTGTAAGTTTTGTTGGGCATACCATGACCATAGCTAATTAATTATGGGTTAAGTACTTCACATCTGTCTTCAAAGATAATTTACAGTTTACCTTGAATGTCTTTTCAGTCACTTAAACTCTGGGCCTGGGCACTGTCCCTCAGCTCTTCAACTCAGAGCTAGCGCTCTACCTCTTGAGCCATAGCACCATTCCTGGTTTTCTGGTGGTTAATTGGAGATAAAAGTCTCATGGACTTTCCTGGCTGGGCGGGCTTTGAACCATAATCCTCAGATCTTAGACTTCTGAGTACCTAGGATTACAGGCGTGAGCCACTGATGCCTGCCATCTTTTCAGTATTAATGTTTAATAAACATTCACTTCCAGACTTGAACAATTAATTTTTGATGCTTTGTCTTTTAAAATGTGTATTTGAATACAGAATAATTTTAAGAAATTGTTTAATAAATTTTAAATTGTTCTAACATTTCTTTGAAATATATCAGTTAAACTGACTTTGTTTTGGCGGAATTACTTTCAATTTTAGCAAAATCATTCAGAACAACATTTCCCTGCTTTTCCATGCCTTAAATTCTAAGTTTTGCCTCTATAACTTTACCTTAGTTTTAATGCTTTCCAAATTTTAATAAAAAGTCCACACAGATTCTATTTTTCTGTGATAATTTATACAGGAAGGAATTAGTCCTCTACTATTAGCAAATATTTAACATTAAGAGGACATGACTTCTATTTTATTTTTATTTTTTGTCTTTTTTGAGTATTATGCCAGGGATCAGACACAAGTATGTACTCTTGCACTGAGCTGCTTCTCTGGCCTGGAGTATAAATCTTATAAGTACTAGTTAAGTTTATATAAGAAGGTCCAATTATTTGAGAAGTTTTGCCAGTAGTTAGAGAGGCAAAAATAAATGAATATTTCTGTGTACGTAAATCACATAAGTATATTTTTCCTTACTTCACATAAATATTTTTCCAATGTCCACTGTTTTTTCAATATGCCTTTTTCTTATGAATAAAGTACATGTTCATTATGCCTCTATTTTTCTGTTTTATCATATCAATTACATATGGAATGGTTATATATATATAAAATTAGAAATAAGGTCAGATGGGAGTCTGAAGATTTGGATCAACAAAGACCTTTGTGATAGGTATAAAGAATATTTATAAGACAGTATAATATATATTATAAAATAATACTATAAGAATATTTTATAAAAATACAAAGAACAATCTAAATATTTTTAGCTGAGAAGAGAAAGATAAGAATCAGTACCTAATGTACTTAGTGATGAATAATTTATACTTATTGTATTCTCTGTTACCATCTGGAATGAGTCAATGAGCAATCCAAGTAACTGAGTGATATTTAAAAGGATGATATTTCTGCCATGTTTTCATTGGTGAGTATTTACATGTCAACTGGTTTAGCTCCTGATTTGATCTTTATAAAAAAGACCATTCAAGACTATCAAGGAACTAGTTAGTTACCCTTAATTTATAGAAATATATGTTTTTCTGAATGGTTATAACTCATTTTACTAAAGACACATTACAAAATCCCCACAGTCCTGTTAAATTCTAGGTCGTATTTTAAAGCAAGTATCGTATTATTATGCCTTTTTGAAAAAAAGGTTCGTATGAAAAAAACACTTCTAAGACCATCACTTGATTCAATTACAATATCATAAGTCAGGCACTTCTTTATGCAGTGCGTATAATCTTGCATTTTAACTTTTTTGCAGTGTTGTCACTGCCAAGCTATCTTGTCACTGCCAGGACAGCTAACGTTCTTTAAGTTCTATATTTTTATGCTTTCGCAATGAAACCCTCAAGTGTCTGATAGATATTCTGTAGAAACAAAGATTGCTATTTAGAACTGTAGGTATTCACTTTCTTATCCTCAAGATTGAATTTGGTTTTGGTCTTGCTTCTTGTTAATTTATAGACTGTCTTACTGATAAAATCTGTGATCAAAACTGAAGGTTCATGACACATAATGAGGGCTTCATTGCTGAAATAGACATAATGGAACCTACAGAATTTATATTTTAAATAACCTTATTTGATAGTATACTAGCCTCCTGCATAGGGGGATTTCCTTCACTCCTAGGTTCCCCTAACTGCTTCTCCTCTTTTCCTTGGCTTATTAGTCAGTCAATATGCTTGTGAACCTGTTCAGGTGCTTGATGATATGAAGTCTTGAAGATACTTAGATGAAGGTGTCTTGAAATTTGCAGGCATAAAGAACTAAAGTAGATCATCATGTCAAATGAAGAAAGGACCTTAAAAACAAAAAAAATACAGAATATAGTCTATCTTTTTTAAACTTGCAGCTGTTATTCTGTCTCCCCTTTCTTCCAGTCTCAAACATTTGCAACCTAATATTCTTCACTAAAAGTATTCGATTTTAAAGTATATATTTACATTGAATATTTAGACCTCATTGTAGTTTTCAGTAACACACAGAACAGAAACAAGCTCGACAATAAAAGGACTTGAATACAAAAGTTAAGAAGTAACAAAACCCAAATATTTGGAGTCATGCTCTCAACTTCTGCTGTGAAAAGATTACACAAATTCCCTACTATAAGTCATTATAATACAGTTTTGATTCCTCTGAGGTTAGTCATAAGAAAATAAAGGTCAGGAAAAGACACCATAGTTGAAGGAGGCATGTACAAAATTGATGGTGCTCAAAATTAAGGTCTCAGAAGACTACCCACAGGTGAGAGTCAAATGTTTTCCTTTGGAAAATGAAGCCCAGGAGGAAAAAGTAGCCTGTGCCCCTGCAGAAAGAATTTGCACTTGTGGAAAAAAATTAACTAGCCTTTAAAAGCTCTATCAGTTTTTTTTTTGGGGGGGGGATGGGGGGAGCGTGTTGGTCCTGGGGTTTGAACTCAGGGCTTAGATGCTATTCCTGAGTTTTTTTGATCAAGGCTAAAGCTCTACCACTTGAGCCACTTCTGGATTTTGGGTGGTTAAATGGAGACTAATTGGCTTTGAACTGTGATACTCTGATCTCATAGCTCCCAAGTAGTAGGATTACAGACATGAGCAGCCAGAACCTGGCTTTTCAGATTTTTTTTTTTCATGTTTGAAGTACGAAGCACTTTCCCTAGGGATACCAGGGAGCACAGATGTTTTGTTTGACGTGTGTGTGTGTGTGTGTGTGTGTGTGTGTGTGTGTCTGTGTGTGTGGTCTTCTACATAGTTTTTTTTTTTTTTTTGGTCAGTTGTGCAGCTTGAACTCTGGGCCTGGGTGCTCTCCCTGAGCTCTTCAGCTCAAGGCAAGCGCTCTACCACGTGAGCCATAGTGTAACTTCCGGTTTTCCAGTGGTTAATTGGAGATGAGTCTTACAGACTTTCCTACCTGGGCTAGCTTTGAACCATGATCCTTAGATCTCAGCCTCCTGAGTAGCTAGGATTATAGGCAGGAACCACTGGTATCTAGCTTTCTACATAGTTTTAAAGAAAAATTGCATTTGAGTGTTTCACTTCTCTATCACTGGTGCAAATAAATCAGGCCAACAACTTACTACAAAATAGGTGCTTGTATTTTTTTGGGGGGGGGGCCGGAAATGAGAGTTTGAACTCAGGTCCTTATAGGTGTTAAGTAGGTGATTTACTGCTTAGCCATGCCCCCAGCCCTGTTTTGCACTGTTGACTATGTATTCTGTGCTGGAGGGTGGGGAGGGGGAATGACTCACTTCCTGCCTGGGCTTGTGCCTGAACTTTAATCTGCCTATTTTAGGTTTCTCATTGTTGCGGGGATGACAGATGCATGCTACAGTCCAGCTTCCCCAAGTTGAAATGGCTGACTGGAAATGATTCTCCAGATCTCAGCCTTACGTATAGCTTAGGATAAGTATGTGCCACTGTGCCCAGCTATGGGTTGAGAGGGGCTTCCTGAACTTTTCTGCCCAGTCTGGCCTCAAGCCAGCCCATTCTCAGCTGCCTGGACAGCTAGAATTACATGTGCAAATAATCATGTCCAAGCTTTAAGCTTAAAATTTTAACCCCTGACAGTTAATATTATTCATTTGATAGTACATACCAAATTCACTAAGATAAACCATTTATAGGATTTTCAAATACATTTTGTTTTGAGTACTGGGGTTTGAACTCAAGAGTCTCATACCTTCCACGTAAACCATGTTCCCAGACCCATTTTCAGAAATTTTGAATAATGCCCTATTTATTAATTTGGATCGCTTGGATCCATAAATATTTACAGTAGATATTAAATAAAATGACTCTAGTTTTCAAACACTCTTTGTGTGTGTGTGTGTGTGTGTGTGTGTGTGTGTGTGTGTATGCATGCATGCTGGTAACTTAGGCTTAAACCAGGCTTGCATTCTGGCTTGGCTTTTTCTAAACTATTTCTTGAAAACTTTAATTGTTCACTTGAAAGGAGCAAGAATTATATCTCATTACCATCTTGGTAAGTATGTGATCATAGGAAATATAGATGACATTTGAGTATATCACCATAGGAAGTACAGATGACCTTTGAATGGCTATGGATGAAGATTATTTACTCTAGAAGTATTGTAGGGGCAGGGAAGGTGGCTCAGTTTGCCTTGCATGCATGAGGCCCTGGGTTCGATTCCTCAGCACCATATAAGCAGAAAAAGCCGGAAGTGGGTTATGGCTCAAGTGGTAGAGTGCTAGCCTTGAGCTGAATTGCTGAGGGACAGAGCCCAGGCCCAGAGTTCAGGCTCCATGACTGGAGCGCCAGTGGCTCACACCTGTAATCCTAGCTACTCAGGAGGCTGAGATCTGAGGATCGCGGTTCAAAGCCAGCCTGGGCAGGAAAGTCTATGAGACTCTTATCTCCAATAAACCACTAGAAAACCAGAAGTGGCGCTGTGGTGCAAGTGGTAGAGCGCTCGCCTTGAGCTGAAGAGCTGAGGGACAGTGCCCAGGACCAGAGTTCAAGCCCCACAACCAACAACAACAACAAAAAAAACCCATATTCTTTATTGCATAATCATTTTGAGTAGAAATAAATCCTTTCTTAAGCAGAATACAATCAAAGTGAGCAAACATCCATTGCTTGAGTGATCATTATTACAAATCTACACCCATCAAAGGCCACATAGACGCATATGGCTGCTTACTCCTGGCACACAATGGTCTCAGGGTCTTTTCTCAATGTTAGCTAAAGGTTCTCATGCGGAAGTAAGTGTCCACCTGTGCTATTACCTTCTGTAATCGTAATTAATTAAAGTCAGAGAGTCATTTGGGCAAAGTGTTTTTGACATCTTTTTTCTGATTTGGAGGAAGAAAAACAGTGATATACAACAACTAGGAACCTGACCCCCAGATATGCTTGCCATTTCTACACACCTCATACCTTTAGAAAAACCACTTTAAATATCCAGAAGTATTTATTGTATGAAGGCAATGGATAATCTCACTGAAATGCTTCTTAAAAGATATAATGTGGGAAGTGGTGGTGTGGCTCCAGTTGTAGAGCGCTAGCCTTGAGCTGAAGAGCTCAGGGACAGCGCCCAGGCCCAGAGTTCAAGCCCCACAACCAACAACAACAAAAAAAAAACCCAAAACAAAAACCCACATAATGTGATCTAATAGCAGTTAAAAATAAATGAATAAAAATAAAAAAAGTACTTACCATTGCTATCCATAGAACAATATATTCATCTATAAAATTATTAAAGTACTGGTCTAAAAACAAAAGACCTGGCCCAACAAAGACAGTGTCTTGAAGATACAGTTCACTTTTGGTCATGTGAGCTATCTATAAAAAAATAAAAACAATTTCACAATTAAGTATTTAGATATTTTGGTTCTAATTTTCAGGACACAATTATTAGTTTGCTGTTGAGACATAGAGACCTTATCATTTCACACCTTATAAATATACTTATTTACATATCTATTTATGATTAGATAACTTATTTAAAATTTCTAGTATTTAAGTTCTTTGATACTTTTAGAAAGTTGCGATTGATCATTATGGTAAACCAATAACAATGTAACACTTAGCTCAGCTTTACTCAGAGCATAAAAATCTATTTTTTGCGGTACTGTTACCACAAAGGAAAACTGATGTATGGTATACTTTCCAGCTTTGTGTGTGAGGCCTAAATATAATATACATATATCTTTATATTTTTTAATTTTTAATTTCATTTTGGTCAGTCATGGGGCTTGAACTCAGAGCCTGGGCACCATCCCTGAGCCTCTCAAAGCTAGCACTCGACCACTTGAGCCACAGCACCACTTCTGGTTTTCTGGTGGTTTATTAGAGATTAGAGTCTCATGGACTTTCCTGCTCCGGGTGGCTTTCAACTATGATTTTCAGATCTCAGCCTCCTGAGTAGCTAGGATTACAGGAGTGAGCCACAGGTGCTGAGCCCATAATACTTAGGTCTCAGCCTCCTGAGTTCTAGTACTACAGGCATGAGTCACCAGTGCCCAGCCTAAGGATAATATATGAAGAATCATAAAAGATGTCTTACCACTAATTTTTGTGCAATTTTAGCAAAGACACACCCAAACATTAGGGTATAAAGACAAGGATGCTTTTCAAACACATTAGTTGCTGATTTTTTATAGATCATTATTGCCAGTATAATGATGAGTCCTATGTGGAGTCCAGGTGACAAGACACTGGTACCCTAAGGAATAAGCAGAATATTTGTGTCAGCATGACATTTTAACACTGCATTTATGAAACAACGCAAATAGTTTGGAGAGGGGGATGTTGTTATTAAAGGAATTTAATAACTTTAATTAAGAATTCATAACTGAGTTCTGCTATAGGTCTTGGCAGTGGGAAACAACTCCCAGGCTGACTGCCCTTTGGGAGGTGGTCAAACCCCACCTCGGACACAAAGTCTGTCACTGCCCTTTGACAAGGAGTTACCTAGAAGTCAACATCAATGCACATCGAAGATCTATGGGGATTTTTATCCACAATTTTTTGGGGGGGGTCTGGTCATGGGACCTGTACTTTGGGCCTGGACGCTGTCCCTCAGCTCTTTAGCTCAAGGCTAGCGCTTTACCACTTGAGCCACAGCGCCACTTCCGGCTTTTTTCTTTTTGTCTTATGTGGTACTGAGGAATCGAACCCAGGGCCTCAGGCATGCAAGGCAAGCGCTCTACCACTGAGCCACCTTCCCAGCCCTCCATGGGGATTTTTTAAAGTTTTAAATATATTAGACATTTTGGGGTGGGGGTTAGTCACAGGGCTTGAAATCTGGGCCTGAGTGCTGTCTCTCAGCTCTTCAACTCAAGACCAATGCTCTACCACTTGAGCTACAGCACCACCTCCAGTTTTCTAAGTGGTTTATTGGAGATAAGAGTCTCACAGACTTTCCTGCCCAGGCTGGCTTTGAACCTCGATCCTCAGATCTCAGCCTCCTGAGTAGCTAGGATTATAGGCATGAACTACTGGCACATGGCGTATGAGACACTTTTGACTGCCATTTTTACAGAACTGTTGATATGGTATACAAGAGTTCTAACTCTTTCACAGAAAATACATTTTTCATAAGCGCTCACTATACACCAATGGCTTCTGATCTGGAGAATTACTGTGGAGGACTGGGGATATGCAGGCTCTTCTAGGTATGCAGAGTCAGCCCTGGAACATGGTGGTGCTCCAGCCATCCAGACTCCTATGGAGGAGGAGAGGTTGGGGCTCCAGGCAAGGATCACTTTTGTGGGACAATCCATTGACCACATGGCTCTTTGATTTTCTGCATCCTGAAGGAGCAGAGATTTTGAAAGGATACAAATGGCAAGAGCATCTTGTGAGGAGCACCCTTCAGAAAAGTGCTCCATTAACTTGGAAGGACAAATGGGAGATAGAATAAAGAAAACATTTTCTGAACATTTCATTTTGTGTAAAATACTAAGAATCTAAAGAAGAATATGATGTGGTGCATTGATGAAAGAAGTCTGCAAACCTTAAGTGTGCTTTTCAAACTCCTACTAGACCCTGAGAGTATACAGATATTTAATAACCACACATGTCTGATTTCAGTTTCATATGTGTACACTTTACATCAATGAGCTAAAGATTAACAGACCCATCCTACATCAACTTTACTATATCAAAGGACAGTCAAAATAACATTTTTTGCAAGTGTGCATATACACATGTGAAGATGTTGAAATAAAGCTTATCTTACCAATTCTATAAAATATCACTGATTTTAAAGAGTTCAAGTCTACCTTGGTTCCTTTCTACATCAGTACCTTCCTCACTCCCTTTTGTTTTGCATTTAGACTACAAATGATAAAACTGTAAAATTGAAGCCTTCACATTTTTATGTGAATCAGGATTTTCTCACTGCTTATCCTTAAAAAAAACTGAAATATCACTTTGATGAACACAGATGCAAAATTTCTCAATAAAATTCTGGCCAACTGAATTTAAACAATTCATACACTATGATGAGATGTGACTCATCCCAAGGATGCAAAGCTGGCTCAACATATATATATATATATATATATATATATATATATATATATAAATGTAAATGTAATAAAACACATCAACTGAAGTAAGGCCAAGAACCACACAATCATCTCAAAAAAGCTTTTGACATGATTTAACATTCTTTTATGATAAAAGCTCTGGAGAAGCTGGAAATACAAGGAACATTCCTCAATATAATAAAGGCTATGTGTGATAAACCTATAGCCAACATCACACTTAGTGATGAAAAATTAAAACCATTTTCTCTAAAATCAGGAACAAGATAAGGATATCCACTTTCTCCAGTCCTCTTCAATATACTGAAATTCCTAGCAAGAGCAAATAAGGCAAGAGAAAGATATAAAGGGGATTCAAATAGAGAAGGAAAAAGTAAAACTACCCTTATTTGTAGATGACATAATCCTTTCTTTCTCTATTTATTTATTATTTCTCTTTTGTCAGTTGTGGGCTTGAACTCAGGGCCTGGGTGATATCCCTGAACTCTTTTTGCTCAAGGCTAGTGCTCTACCACTTTGAGCACCCCTTCCTTTTTTTTTTTTGAGCAGTTAACTGAAGAGTCTCATGGGGACTTTTCTGCTTGGCTTTGAAGCATGATCCTCAGATCTCAGCCTCCTGAGTAGCTAGGATTACAGGTGGGAGCCACCAGCACCCCTCTATAATCCTATATTTAAAGGACCCTACAGACTCCTCTATCAAGCTACTAGAGATGGGGAAGGACTGGCAGGGTATAAAGTCAGTAGCTTTCCTGTATGACAACAATGAGAAGATCGAGACTGAAATCAGGAAAGCAATAGTCTCCAAAAAAAAAAAATTAGGAATTAAACAAAGATGTGATGGACCTCCATAGTGAAACTTAAAGATTTCAAGAAGGAAATTAAAGAAGACATAAGCCACGCTCCTGGATTGGCAGAAGATCGTGAAAACAGCAATACTGCCCAAAACGATCTCCAAATTCAATGCAATACTCATTAAAACCCCAAAATCATTTTCAACAAGAAAGAGAAAACAATCCAGAAATTCATATGGAACCACAAAAGGCCCCAATGTGCAAAAGCATTCCTTAGCAGAAAAAGTAAACTTCAATCTTTGCTAAGGAGCTATAGTAATGAAAACAGCTTCGTACTGAGGCCTGAGGACCAAGAGAACAGAACAGAATTCCCAGAATAAACCCAAAACCTACAGCCATCTAATATTCTATAAGGGAACCCAAAACATAAGCTACAAGAAAGAGCAGCTTCTTCAACAAATGGTGCTGGGAAAGCTGGATTTCCACATGCAGAAAACTGAAACTGAACCCTTACCTATCACCTTGAACTAGCATCAATTCAGAACAGATCAAAGACTTTAATGTACGACCTGAAGGTATTACAGGAAGGAGCAGGAGAAACATTAGGACTCCATGGCACAGGAAAGAACTTCCTGAGTAAAGATCCAGAAGCACAACAAATTAAAAAAAAAAAAGACTTGATAAATGGGACTGCATCAAACTAAAAAGTTTCTGCATGGGGAAGGACACAGACAACAAGATAAAAAGACAACCTACAGAATGGGAGAAAATGTTTGCCTTCTACACATTAGATAATGGCCTTATATCAGAATATGTTAAAAAATTAAAACCTCAAAATTCAAACAGCCCAATTAATAAATAGGCTAATGAGCTAAAGAGAAGCAAACACGGCTAGTAGACACATGAAGAAATGCCCAACATTTCTGTCCATAAAGAAAATGCAAATCAGTATAACTCTGAGGTTCTACTTCAGGCTAGTTACAATTTATGAATTATAGAGACTCCTTTGAAGTTTTCTTGAGAGCCAATTTGTAAGTCATTTAAAGAGTATGAAAACTTCTTTGAAACTAAAAATAATCAATTTCAGCCAGGCACTGGTGGTTCACGCCTAGCTACCCAGAAGGCTGAGATTTCAGTTCAAAGTGGTCTGAGCAGGGAAGTCCAGGAGACTCATTTCTTGAACCACCAAAAAGCCAGAAGTGGAGTGGTAGCTCAAGTAGTAGAGCACTAGCCTTGCGCATAAAAGCTCAGGGACAGTGCCCAGGCCCTGAGTTCAAGCCTCAGGCCCAGAAAAAAAAAAGATACCTCTCATGTTTATTACTTATTAATTAAACTTGGCTCCAAGTAACTGTTTTGCAAAAATCAAATCCACTCTGAAAGTATATAAATTTTGAGTTACAGAACTAAAGGAATGAAGGCAATGTGCCACGGCTTAAAGAAAAATAATTGTTATGAGATGATATAACTGTAGTAAGTACTTATCTGCCTATGTTGGATACATTGTAGGCAATGACCGGCTTTTAAAAAAATGTAGGTATTGGGGCTCAATGGTAGAGTGCTAGCCTTGAGCTGAAGAGCTGAAGGACAGCGCCCAGGCCCAGAGTTCAGGCTCCATGACCGGACCCCCCCAAAAAAAATGTAGGTATTGCCAGGTGTCACTGGCTCACACCTGTAATCCTAGCTACTTAAGAGGCTGAGATCTGGAGGATCCTAATTCAAAGCCAGCCTGGGCAAGAAAGTCCCTGAGACTCTTATCTCCAATTTACCACCAGAAAAGCAGAAGTGGTGCTATGGCTCAAGTGGTAGAGAGCTTACTTACCTTGAGCTGAAGAGCTCAGGGACAGTGCCCAGGCCCATAGCTCAAGCCCCATGACTGTTTTAGGTGGGAAGTCTGACTCCACCTAGAAGCATCCAAAAAGTTTACAAAAACAAATAATATGAAACTAGTATGGGTAAGGTAGAAAGAACACAAACACAAAGTATAATTCAACACTAATTAAGATTAAAATGTTTCTTTAGGATGATTAGAATAGTATCTTTAATTATACTTCAGCAAACTTCCAATAAACTTTACTTTATGAATAACAGATTGTCCCATGTGTGAAACTTGATCACCTTGCCTATCATCCACTCGAGAACTCCCTAGTCTCTTTGCTCTCCTTAGTTCAAGGCACAAAATGCAAGAAAACAAATGGAAACTGTTCCATGAGTAGTTAAATGGGATGTCAGAAAAGTCTACCTAGAGCAAGGCTGTGGGTACAAGAGAACTACTTTATAGGAAGTACACATTGCTTTCAAATGCTCCTGTGCTATGTGTACAAAAATAAATGCGTTAAGATATTTAGTTTTCTTTCTCATTATTGCATTTTGACCTATATGCTCACATCTCTTTGCTAAGAAAACTGATCATAAGTTAACACTGGACAATGAGGAAATCAACGCCTTACTGCTATAGTAGATCCATTCTTGCCAACGCCCCCGTGGAGGATAACATGGAAATAATTTGAACAGGAAAATATCGCTCCACCGACTACTCCAAGAACTGGAAAGATCTTCAGTTTGATTTCTAGAATGGGAATCTTCACGGGGTAGGGGAAAGAAAGAAACAAATAATTATGGAAATAGAAGTGTCATAATGTGGCCCTGTAAGACATATTACCATCTTCTTGTATTTAACCCTTACCTCCTGGACTAGAAGTGGTAACTGGGTTTTTTCTTGTTGTTGTTGCTTTATTAAATAAAAATCAGATTATTCATTTACAAAATTATGATCAACATCTAATCACATAAGCCTTCATCTGACTTAAACTAACTCACTGGAATTTTGTAGCCTTGAAAGAACTACTTCTAAAGGAAAGGCAGACTTCGTGGTTTCCCTCATAAAGGTGACAACTACCATGTGTGTGCATGCAGGAAAATGCGTGTACTCCACATTCAAGATTAAACCTCTAGCAATATATTTACCTGTTGGTCAACTGCTGTTCAAGACAAGTTCCAAAGGCAGCAAAGGATTTAAGAAAAGAACAGGAACAATGAATTGCCAGAAGCTACAGGCTATCCTATTTTGAAAAAAGACTTTTGAGGAATTGTACCAGAATCTGTGGAAGCTACAGGCTGACAACTAAATGTAGAAGACCTACATCAAAATTAAGCACCCTTATTTGTGAGAATAAGCAAGTGTGTTCTCTTCCTAGTACATTACACACACACACACACATACACACAAAGTGAAACAATTTTAAGACTCAATTCTAAATTCAAGTCAACCATACTTGACTTAATGACCAGAACTGTCTAACTGCTTATGGGTATTGGCTGCACAGCTACCTCAACAGAGACAGCACCTCTCCAGTCTGCCATACAGACCACACATCTACACAACAAGGTGTGTGAATGTCCTAGGGTCCGCCCCTGTACTTTAAAGTATGCTGCAAGTCTACTTCTGAGCCTAGTCATACAAACAGCGCTCGGCAATTCAAATAGTTAAGTGCCAGAGAGAAATCTTTCACTATCTTTTAAAAAGAATGTTTCTCCAGCACAGTTTTAGATCCATGGCAAAACTGACTAGATATGAAAGAGAGTTCCCACACACCTCCTGTCCCCATCCCTCTCAAAACAGGCCCCAAAGAAGCATCTGGGAATAGTGGATCCACACTGGCATGTGATCACCACCTGCAGTTCATACGTTACCTTTCGGTTCAGTGTAAGTGTCATGCAGTCTACATGCCATGAGAAATATATAATATAAATATATCTAGTACTATATTAGTTTCCAGAATCATTTCATAGTCCTCCAGTCTCCCTCCTTCCCCTCACCTCTATCCAACTCCTGGCTCTCGCCAGCCTTTCTACTGGCTTCATGGTTTTATCTTTTCCAGAATTCCATATGGATGGAATAATAGTGTAGGCAGCCAGTTCAGATTGCCTTGGCGCTCGAAGCCTTTAAGTCTCTTCCACATCTTGATAGCTCATTTTTCTTTAAGACTTTTTTTTATTAGCATACATCAGTTGTACAAGGGGGAGGTTGCTGTGACATTTTCATTCATGCTTACAATGACCTCCATCCATATCATTCCTGCTATATAAATTTTAATATATTTTAGACAGAAGGGCAAATAGTCACACTTACCGTATAGTCCCATATTGTTGCTCCTCCAAATGTAGACAACACGAAGACGATCACTAAAGCTACCTGAATCTCAGTTACATCCACTCTAAGAGGAAGGACAAAAAGCAGGTCAGCTGTTTGGAAACAAAATTCCTAAATGCAGAAGCCTCTATTTTCTACTTTATAGAGTTCTGCAAAGTTTGAATTTTTTTTACTAGCATATAAGAAGGGGTTTCATTGTGATCATTCCACACATGCATATACTATGCCCTGAACACTTCACCCCCTCTGCTCTCTCCCTTATACAACTCCTCCTTCTTATGACATTCCAACAGCTCTCACCACTCCATTTTTATACATGCACATAAACGACTTCAACCATATTCATCCTCATTCACCCTCTTATTAGCTTTCTCCTACTAGCACTCTCTCTTGTCTCTTGGAAATAAGAAAAATTTTCAATAATACATAATCAGATTAGGGAAAAATCTTAAAAACTCCTAAATCAATTTCTTTCGTAACACTGGGGGAGTTTTAATGGCTTTCCTTATGAAGGTACTAAGTTACTATAATCTTAGTCACATAAACATTAAATCACTACATTCCACACACATTAAATGTTTCTCCACATTTACACATTTTTAAATCTCCCCCCCAAAAACCCATTTGGCAGATAACACCAATCCCTCTATCTACATTGCTCAGCAGCTGCCCCAACTTTTCTTATTAATCCATAACCTGGCTGATTACAAATTAATGTGTATTTCTAATTTCCTCCTTCCTTTGTATTTGCTGTTTAACTTGCTATTGTCTGGACTTTGACCCCATTATTCTACTGACATTGTTTAAACAAGTGACTTCTAATTTTTCAGATCTAAGGGGTATACTTTAGTAATTATCTTATACAACTCCTTTATAGTATCTTAAATCTAGGTCATTCCCCCTTTGAAATGCTTTGCCACACTTTTATTTATTCCATGTTTTCTCCTGACTTGCTTACCTTACTAGAACTCCTTCCTAGCTTGCTTCTCCTTCCATATCCAGAATTCCCTCTACAACTTTTTATCTACATATTTTTTATCTTCTTTTAAGACTATTATCCACAGGCCAATGACCTCTAAATCCTATCTCTAATTTACATCATTTTTTCTTGAGCTCCAATTTTTTTTTGTTGTTGTTGGTTGTGGGGTTTGAACTCTGGGCCTGGGCGCACTATCCCTGAGCTCTTCAGCTCAGAGCGAGCGCTCTACCGCTTGAGCCACAGGAGATAAGAGTCTCACGGACTTTTATGCCCAGGATGGTTTTGAACAGTGATCCTCAGATCTCAGCTTCTTCAGTAGCTAGGATTACAGGTGTGAACTACTAGCGCCTGGTTATCCAATTTTTTTTTTTTAATTTTAATTTTTGCTGATCCTGGGGCTTGAATTCAAGGCCTAGACACTCACTGTCCCTGAACTTTTTCATTGTTGTTTTGCTCAAGACTATTGCTCTATCACTTGAGCCACAGCTCCACTTTTGGCTTTTTTTGTGTTTAATTGGAGATAAGAGTCTCATACTTTTCTGCTAGGGCTGGCTTTGAACCGTGATCCTCAGCTCTCAGCCACCTGAGTAGCTAGGTGCCCAGCTGAGCTCCAAATTTTTCTCTGGGTACCTACTTCACATGTCTGCCTGTATGGTGGTCCAGGCTTTAGATGCTAGAGTAGTTAACACTCTGCGAATATACCAAGTGTAGGGATTAGATTAAAAAAGAAAAACATGGAAGAAAACATTTCTCTACTGGGTTCTTTTGGAGGCAGTTAAAAGGAAAATCATAACATAACTAAAAAGAAAATATACATAATGAGAATATTTGTAGTATCATCAGCAGGCGAACTAAGTAAGGTTCCAGGCTGCTGGTCAACTTTATATTACCCGGGGTGCTTTGTGGAGGAAAAGGGGAAAAGTACATTTATCTGTAATCTGTTGTCTATCATATGAGACTTTAAAATGCTTTTCAAATGCCTGCATTTGGAATAGCTGAATACTCGCAAAGGAAAAGAACTCTAGAATCAACATTCTTGCTTATTATCAAGGCCATACTCACGTCAGTAAACCAGAATTATACCATTAGGTTTCCAGGGCTGGAATAAGTGTCTGGAAACCACCAGGACAGCAGATGGGACTGCAAAGTAAGCTCTCTAGAGGACCTCAAGTGAGGTCCTCGTGAAGATGAAGCTGGAGCCTGGCTGCACACAGCAGCACACAGGCCATAGATTCTAAACTCACAGCTTTCATCCAAACTAAGGGACAAACTAAGTACATTTCAACTTCCTGCATCTAGGGGGAAAAAAAAGAAGCTGAAAGGATATTATTATATTAAACTTGGTTAAATGAACAAGTTCAGTTCAATCCTCAGTTCCAAAAACATAAAATGATGATGTTCTTGGGGAGAGGATGGGTGGAATTTCTCACCAAATCCTCAAACTCTGAGCTGCGTAGAGAATTCTGGAGCATGAAGGATGCCAAACAAATACAATTATATTCGGTGTGATAATTCATAAGCTTAGAGAACTCTTTCATGGCTCCACGTTTTAAAAAGTTCAATGAAAAAGTCTTAAAAATGCAAGAAAGGCAACGTGTTGGGACATTATCAGGGTATGGCCTTAGTCCCCAGGCTGTTACCAGGGAGGATGATCAAAAGGAGTACAGTTTATTACCAGTACATAATAAGAAAGGTTTACAAGCAATGGAGAATGTTGTGACAATCTGAGTAATATTTTATCTGCTGAATCAAAGCAACATCAGGGACTGTATTTTAATAAGTCAAAATTTTGCTTTTATTTATTTTTGTGCCTGTGCTGGGTCCCCAGGGCCTCATGGTCTAGCTTTTTGCTCAAGGCTGGGACTCTAACACTTTAGTCATGTCTCCACTTCTTCTTCTTTTTTTTTTTTTAGCAAAGTGGAAAAGCATATTTAGCAGCTTAAACATACCCACGAAACAACATTTCCAAAGTATATTATGAGATTGTTTAGCCTGGTCTCTCATGCCTATTTTCAGATACTATAAAAATTAAACCTCCAAATTGACAGATTTTTCAGGAAATTCATCCTGGCTCCATTTGCCAGCATTTCCAGAGGGCTGGTGCTTGGCCTTCACAAAGGTCCTTCTTGTAGCAGGACCATCAAACTATCCTCTTCAGTCCCCCATGGCACTTTTATTTGGGTAAAGTTAAAAACAAATAAACCAATATACCACTTAGGAGAAATGGTTAGACTCCATATTTAAATGGCTGAGCCCCTGGGACACCTTCTTTGCCACTTCAGCTTGGAGCTTATCCACTCAGCCATTTCCCTATGGTTCTAGTACTTTCCTTACTCTTCTGACTGGAATGCTCTTCCCTAGCTGTGTGGCAGGGACTCCTTTTTGCGCCTCCAGTTCAAGGCTCTGAGCTGGAAGTAACTAAATGTAGACGTTACAGTAAGGCCAGAAATACAAACTAATTCATTTCAGAAAGGTTATTTATTTATTTATTTTGCAGTCCTGGGGCTTGAACTCAGGGCCTGGGCACTGTCCCTGAGCTTCTTTTACTTAAGGCTAGCACTCTACCACTTGAGCCACAGCACCACTTCTGGGTTTTTCTGTTTATGTGGTACTGAGGAATTGAACCCAGGGCTTCATGCATGCTAGGCAAGCATTCTACCACTAAGCCACCTTCCCAGGCCCCAGAAAGATTTTTTAATGAAGTTAAGGAATCAAAAAAAAAGTATGTGAATAATCACTAAATAATAATGACAATTAGCCATTATTTTATTACTCCACTTTCTCATAGCAAGTTTAACAAATAAAATGCAGTAGGCCATGCAAGGCTGCTTTTCTATTTTGTCCTATCTTAATCTACAGGGAGTATGGTTTGTGAGTTTACATAGTGACCTTAAATTTTACCTGGGAGTGGGGGGGAGGGGAAAGGGGGTGATCCTTAGGCCCTCGACAGGTATTTAAGAAATCAGCTTAAAGCTCTCTTACACTAAATTCAACATGCGGCTTTGGTGCTCCTGAAAACCTAAAGCAAGCCATGAAGAGTGGAGGATCTACAAGCCCAAGGCCTGAGTTTTAATCCTGGTCCACCACTACTACGGGCAGCACATTTGTACAGTGGAGGCAGTACCCTCCTCACTCGGTTAACGTCTTACACGCAGGTAAGGCACTTGGTGCCCAAAACCTGCCAGGAAATGCTAAGCAGGCAGTAGCTCCAATGATTCCACCACTGAGAGGCTTCCCTCTGCTAGATGGTCCATGGCTTCCAGTTTCCCTTGTTGATCAGTAACAAAGAGTTTTCTCAGAGCTTGTTTCTCCTGTGCAACAGTAAAACAGAACCAGCGGTGGTGGGAGGCCAAAGCTGAGGATGCACGGAGAGCCGGGCAGCTAGGGGGGAAGAGGGGACAGTATTCCTGGGCCGGAGCACGAGGCCAAGCAGCACCCACAGTGTAATGTGCAGCTCGGGCATGTGCAGGAGCTCCACCTCACCCGCCAGTGGCCACCACTGCCCCTTCTTGGTGACTGTGGTCCATGGGGTCCCCACCCTTTTTGGACAGTTGATGATTTGACCAAAAAAAAAAAAGGCTTTGAACTCCATATCACATTATTTATTATATGAATCAAACACTGCTTATTTAAATATATCATATCCTTTGTTTTCTATAAGATTCACATCTTTCATGTTTCCCTTTTCTGTCATTTTTTTCTTAAGTCTGGGCTAGTAAGCTGGAGAAGAAAAATAGTGATTGTCAAATAATGTAGCTATCACATGTGGAATACCTAAAAGACTTCAGTAAAAGGTGCAGCCTTTATAGACAGTCCAATAAATTAGAACTTCCTCCTTTCATATAGACAAGTGCCAAACAGATTGTGAAATTGAATAAATGTACAAACTTATAAAAACATACTTACTTTCCAAACCTCAACACTCCTGAAACGTAAGTCTGCCAATGAGCACAATAAAACATAAACATCCCAATAAAAGAGCAAAAAAACAACCAGTCAGGATGAGTTCCTAAGCGAACAGCAATTGAAGCTCCAACGGCCATAAATACTGAAAGAAACAAAATTTAAGAACCATTGAGATATAAAAATAATCAATGACATAACTGTCCTGTGCTGTTTAGAAATACAGGGAATTTTAGGAGGCATGGTCCTGGCATTAAAACAAGGAATGCTTAACAAATTAATTTTTTTTTTTTGGGTCCGGTCGTGGGGCCTGAACTCTGGGCCTGGGTGCTGTCCCTCAACTTTTCAGCTCAAGGTTAACGTTCTACCACTTGAGCCACAGCACCACTTCTGGCTTTTTTCTTTTTGCTTATGTGGTGCTGAGGAATTGAACCCAAGGCCTCATGCATGCGAGGCAAGCACTGAGCCACCTTCCCAGCCCGAACAAAATAATTTTTTGAAAAATTGTTCCCAAATTTCTATGTCTACAAAAAATTGACCAAACAAGCAGCTCCCTTCATTTCAGTTTATAAGCTATCAGTGCAGAAAACAAACAAGCAAAAAACAAAAAAAAACACTACAGGAAGAATAATTTTAAAAAACAACAACAATGTAAGTTACCTGTGGAGAGAGAGTCACAACCATGGTCAAAAAGTTCTCCTAAGGGAGAACAAGAGTTTGTTCTTCTGGCTTGCTTGCCATCAATAGCATCCAGTGACTGGTAGATAAAGAGTCCCAGGGCACATAAAAGGTACGTCCAGTATGGCGCCTAAGAAGAAAGGGAAACAACAATGATGGGTAAGTGCCAGTAGGCTAGCTGGTCCCTGAAAATCGCCCCACCTAAGCCAATCAACACACTTTGTGTTTACATTTTGTATCACAGCAGTATGCTCCAACGAACATGCATAATCCCCCTCCTTTCAGAGAAGCAATGAGACAGAGGAACTGCTCTAAGTCACAGACTTAAGTCACAGACTCTAAGTCACAGAGTCTCGAGTTGTGAGAAGCAGAGTCAAACAGCTGAGCCAGGCTCAGGACTCTCATTTTCATTCCTAGTTCATGGCTCATTAGCTTTTTCACTCTAGGCTGGCTCTCTGTCTACCATTGGAGCCTGACTTCCAGTTCTGTCTTTTTGCTGGTAATTGGAGTCTCACATGGCCGGGCGCTGGTGTTTCACATCTGTAATCTAGCTACCCAGGAGGCTGAGATCTGAGGAGCGAGGCTCAAAGCCACCCTGGCCAGGAAGTCCATGAGACTCTTATCTCCATTAAACACCAGAAAACTGAACGTGGTGCTGTGGCTTGAAAGTGGTAGAGCACTCACCTGAGCTGAAGAGCTGAGGGACAGAGCTCCCAGGCCCAGAGTTCAAGCCCCACAACTGACAAAAACAAAAAGATCTCATGGTTTTTCCTGCCTGGGCTGGCTTTGATCCATAACCCTCAGATCTCAGCCTCTTGAATAGCTAGGATGACAGGCATGAGCCACCTCAAAATATGGCCAATTTTATTTTATTTTTTTTAATTTAATTTAATTTTATTTGTGAACATACTGTACAGAGGGGTTACAATTACATGGGCAGGATAATGCGTACATTTCTTACCAAGCATTAATATAGCCAATTTTAAAGGCAATCTTCAGACCTTCACGTCCACTCATGATATAGGACCAGAGTTTGAAATTACTCTCCCACCTTATATAACCAGAAGAGTATTAGCAACCACAGTTCTACGACTTGGCCGGCAGCCTGTGATCCTGAGAGAAGAGGATCAGCTCCGGGAGCCCGTGACGGCTCCAGCTTACTGCCGCTTCCGGGTCATGGTGTGGGAAGGGACTCACCCAGCTGGGTAAGCAGGCTGTGTTGAGGGGGTATCAGAGTTAAGGAAGGTCGAGGGAGGTAGGACTTGTGAACTCTTCAAACCCACAGGGTTTGTGGAGGGCTGCAGAAGGTGTCCTCTGAAGCGCTGGCTGTGAACTGACCTATGTCTGAATGAGACAGACATGCTAGCAGCAAGGCCAGGAAAAGGAGCACTGAGAAGCAGAAGGTCAAATTGTTTTGCCCACACGTGGGAGGAGTTCATGTTCCCACTAGGCAGAGAAGAAAGACTTTGTAATATCCAGGGCATTAGGCAGAGATCTCAGATGTACACTGCTTTAGCAGTGGTCAAAACGTAGCTCTAAAGGCTTTTACAAGACAGCCCGAACAAAAGCTAGTCTTAAAAAGGATCCAAAAAATTCCCTATAGGTTAACCAGAGCCAGCATAAAGTATATGTTTGATAAAAACCTAGCACGCCCAGTCAAAAACGACCAGTGTTATGGACAAGCAGGAGACTATAACTTACAAAGACAAAATTAACCAAAACAATCAGATCCAGGAATGTGAGAAATAACAGATATAGCAGACAAGGCCAGTAAGTTATTACAAATGTGCTCCTCATGCTCAAGAAGGTAAAGGAAAACATGACAATTATAGAGTAATAGAAGTGTCAATGGAAATCTCTACAAAGGAGCTCACTCATGGGTGGTCAGGGGGCAGCATGTGGAGAAGAGTCCAGGGACAAGGTATCCCCTTCCAAGGCCACGCCCCCGGAGACCTACTTCTTCCAGGTGGACCTCTTCATCCTCCATCTAGCTAGGAATTCATCAGTGGGCTAACACATTGAAATTAGACCCCTCAGGACCTAATCAACTCTCAAAAGCTCTTTAGATCACAATAAACCAAGTCCTTATCACACAAACATTCAGGGGATCTTTTTGTATTCAAAGCATAGTATCTGATCAGCCTAGAATGCTGCATCTTGGAGAGAAGGACAGCATAACTGTTAAAGATAACATTAGAGCTGTGTTTGAGTCTCTGGCTCTCTTTTCCAGTAACTGTGGGGTCTTGAGCTAGGCATTGAACCTCTTGAAGCCTTAAGTGCTTGAACTGTAAGTTGCCTTGTCTGTACCTCCAGCTGTATCTAATGAAAAACGTAGAATTTTTAAAATACAAAGCAAGCATATAGTGCATGCTCATTGTTATGTTGGAAACTATTAATAGCAAAATACTGTTTTCCTTATTTTGTTTTTCTGAGATAGGGTCTCACTGTGTAGCTCAAGTGATCTCCAACTTGTGGTCCTCGTGCTAAGATTGTAGGTGTGCAACTAGTATACTTATCAAATATTAACTTCTATATGGTTTGTATAAAAATTCTACAAGTATGGGGCTGGGAAGGTGGCTCAGTGGTAGAGTGCTTGCCTTGCATGCCTGAGGCCCTGGGTTCGATTCCTCAGCACCACATAAGAAAAAAGAAAAAAGCCGGAAGTGGTGTTGTGGCTCAAGTGGTAGAGCGCTAGCCTTGAGCTGAAGAGCTGAGGGACAGCGCCCAGGCCCAGAGTTCAGGCCCCATGACTGGACCCAAAAAAAAAAAAAATTCTACAAGTACTCAACCAACTTGATCATCCCATTCTTCAATCTTCCTAAGTAAATAGAACTTTGCTTTAAATAAAAACATAAAATTTTCAACATTTGTTAATATGAGAGGCTCAGTACTAATGCAAGCACTACTAATTGCATAAAAGGATACAAAAGTCTTTTATTTAAAAGGAAGGTAATATAAATTAGGAATAACGTAAGAACAGAAGGAACTTGAGTTATGAACATAAATGGTAAAATATCGCATTTTACTACTTCAACGTATTTTCAAACTGGACACTATGAAAGGCAGGCGAAAAGCAGAGCCAAGAGTACAAAAAAAAACGCGAACCAAAACGTAACTTACCTGGAATTTTTTCAAAGAATGCTAAAATGTTGTGCAGGGAACAATTCTGTTAACTAGCAAGTTTTTAACCTTTTTCCTACTATGAAAAAAATACATTTCTTTAATGAGAAAAGCAAAGTTTAATTCAAATGATTCTAAATTGCCAGTTGTGATTCTTAAAATTTCTGATTGCAAGAATATTGTAGAGGTTGGGAATGTGGCTAAGTGTTAAAGAGTGCTTGCCAAGCATGCATGAAGCTCTGGGTTTGATTCCTCAGTGCCACATACACAGAAAAAGCAGAAGAGGTGTTGTGGTTCAAGTGGTAGAATGCTAGAATCTTGAACAAAAGATGCTCAAGGACAGTGCTCAGCCCTGAGTTCAAGGCCCAGGACTGGCAGAATAAAAAAAAAAAGAATCATTGTATATTAAAGACCAAGGGACACTGCTAAAGGAGGGTTTTGTACCTAGTCAGGTGACATTTTATTTTTTAGAGAACTCATGGTATTTCTAGTAGTTCTAGAAAGTGTATCAATGGTCCGGTTGCTGTTGACCCTCTGACTCACCTAGTGCCCGTGATATGCTGATTTTTTCCCCTGGGAGTCTGTGAGAGGCAGGGCACTTCCTTGTTTGCAGAGGTGGATTCCCGCCCCCATGGCTTGGCCAGGCTCCAGAGCAGGTTAGGGAAAAGATCGGAGCAGGAAAGGGAAGATCATTCTGTCAAGCCAAACAGAATGGCCTCAAGGTTTACTAGTTACATTCGGGATCTTGGGCCTCAGCTCAGTTTAGGGCTAGCACCGAGATGACCTCACTCACTTTCTAGGAGAGAGAGCAGGTTGTGATTGGGACAAAGGAAATCAGATGTCACCGGCATTTCAGAACCAGAGGGCTGCCTTGTGATCTAAGAAGGCCGATTTTAAAGGGTGGCTTCCTTCCTATTTTTTTCTGTGAATAGTTCTGGGTTTTCTTCCTCCTTCAGTACTTTCTAGAAGAGTTCTTGCTGGAACTGGGCTAAAGGGAACAGGAGAGTAAGGGCCGTGGCCCAAATCTGCCATCAACAGGGATTGCATTAGGTGCTCTTACCATCCATTCTGTCCTTCAACTTCATAAAACCCAAGTGTCTGGATCCTTATGTCCCAGAGATCAGGGTTTCAGGAATACAATTACTCATTCTTCCTATGAATCAGAATGTTATGTTTCATCAACACTTGAGCCAGGATATTAAAGGAGAAACGGCTTATGCCTTATCAAAGCCTCGTCCCACATTATCTGAAGGGTTTCTCCACAGGTGGGTGGAGGCCAGGAGGTACTGCAGCTGCAGAATTTCCAGAGCATTTGCTTGTGAGGTCCTGCAAGGGTCTCCTTTAAATATGGATGCCTGAGTTTACACTCCTGAATCTCTGTGCTACTTCTAGAAATTCCATCTTCTGCAAGCCAGCAGGTTACATCTTATTTTTAAATATGATTTTGTTATTATTAAAATGTTATAAAGAAGCGTAAATAAGTCAGGTACTCTGTACAGGTTTGGTTTGGTTTGGACAATGTTACCCTGCCCAAAATGTTATCCCCTGCCCCAAAGTCACACAGTTCATTTTCCACATAGTATATACTGAAGACCATGCTTGCATTTGTTCACTCTTCTTCTCTCCCTTTCTATGCCCCCCATTTATCCTCTTAAAAAAAATCCCAATAGCAAAAACAAATACCACCATTACCACCACCACTACCACCAAAAAACCCATGTTTCCATTTCCTCAAATTCGTTTTGATAAACAGTATTTTTTAAATGTTCGGAAAAGTTACACTTTTGGGTTCCTCCTTCAGTCTGTACGTGAATGCCTGAAGTCCTGTATAGCTTATCATGTCCAGAGAAAACATGTGCCGTTTGTCTCTGTGAGCTTAGACCTCACTTAACATGATTTGTTCCAGATCCATCTATTTCCCCGTAAATGACATCATCTTACTCTTTCTAATGGATGAGTAAAATTTCATTGTGTATATATATGACAATTTGATGATCCACTCATCTGTTGTAGGCCATCTGGGCTGTTTCCATAATTCAGTTATTATGATGAGTGCAGAAATGAATACAAGTGTTTTTACTATATTCAGACTTGGTAGATGCCCAAGGAATGGTATGGCTGGGTCATAGGGAAGTTTGATGTTTCGTTTTTTTGAGGACCCTCCAAACCTCCATCTAGAGTGGTTGTTCTAGTTTACATTCCAACCAACAGTACATTAGGGCTCCCTTCCCCCCCCATCCTTGCCAGCCATAGTTGTTTGAATTCTTGATGTTGGCCAACCTAACTTGTATTTATTTTAATAAGAAAGAACACTCCCTTTTAAGACTTATTAATAAAGGAGAGGAGAAAATCTGCCTCCTGTTCATTTGCCCAATACTTGCTTATTTGCCTTAAATTTAGCCAGGCCAAACAACTAGTAAGTATTTAAGAATAGTAATACCTAGTAAGAATTGAAATAACATCTCTCAACATTATACTGCAACATCATTCATTCACACAATCAATAACAAACACCAAGAATTCAAGAACCTGCTAGCACTTGCTTGATGCAAGGCATTGCATTAAGTATGAGAATTATTCAAATGAACAATCACTGTCTGAACTTGAAATCTAGTAGGCTGTCCTGCCCAGAAAGAATACACATAACTAATATAAAAAGGAGAAGTTACACTGGGCGCACGTCGCTCAAGCCTGTAATCCTAACTACTCAGGAGGCTGAGATCTGAGGATCATAAGTATCCAGTATATGTTAGTTGTTATTATAACAATCAACAAGTGGCTGATTTAATTTGGGAGAAAGAAAACACATTAGAAAAGGTAGTGAATTGGTAGTTAGAATTGGGCACTGAACAATAAGCCTGGAGCAGTAGCTCACCTAGCTACTCAAGAGACTGAGATCTGAGGATTGTGGTTTGAAGCCAGTTGGGAGACACAAATCCAAGAGACTCATCCCCAAGAAAGCAACAAAAAGCCAGAAGTGGAGGCATGGCTCAAGTGGTAGAGTGTTCCTCTTGAATAAAAATGTCCTCAACAAGGCAAGGCCTGAGTTCAAGGCCCATTGCCAGAACTAAAAGAAAAAAAGAAAAAGAAAAGAAAGATAGGAAGGTAGGTAACTAAATAAGTGAAGCAGGTGAAAAGAGAAAGGAAAAAAGAAGAGGGAGAAGCAGGGAAATCCTTGTCATAGCCAAGTATTTCAATCTGGCTAGAGTGACAGCTTTAAAAGTATTTCAAACTTAATGGAAACCACTTTCATCAGTCTCCCTTTATCCTCAGTTATGTCCTAGAAATAACTCTGTCAAGTCTGAAAAGGTACTATAAATTCTTAAGTTTCAGGCCAGGTTAAAGTATTTAATCTCTCTGGGCCTCAATTTTCTCTTATGAGAAAGTAAATTGCTGCTAGCCCGGGCACAGTGACTCTTACCTGTAATCCCAGCTGCTTGGGAAGTGGCCATTAGGAGGAATGCATTCTAGGCTAGCCAAGGCAAAGAGTGAATGAAACCCCCATCTCACCCAAGAGACATAGGTAGAAGGATTGTGGTCTGAGGCCAGCCCTAGGAAAAATGCAAGACCTGCTCTGAAAAACAATTATAGCAAAGAAAAGAAAGGGGGGGGGTTGGCTGGGGTATAGCTCAAGTAGGAGAGGTCTTGAGTTCAAACTGTAGTACCACCAAAAACTATAGTAATACCAAAAAAAAAAAAAAAGAAAGAAAAGAAGGGAGAGAAGGTAAGAAGGAGAGGAGGAAAGGAGAGAGAACAACAAGGGGGAAGGGGGAAAAGAAGAGAGGGAGTGGGGTGATAGAGGACTGGAGAAAGGAAAGAGGGATAAAGTGGGGAGGTAGAAGGGGAGGGAGGACAGAGAAGAAGAAGAAAGGGAAGGAAAGAGGAGGGGGAGGAGGGAGGGAAGAAAGGAGGATGGGAAATATAACTGTTTCTTCAGGGTGGATGGAGACTCAGGAATACATCAAGGGTGGGAAGGTCATTCTGGGAAGGGGAACTTGCCAGTTTTGCCGGGTTGCTACGGGACATACAGAGAGATACAAGAGTGGAGGTGCAACTCTCTTATACCATTGCATTATACAAAAACTCAAGTGTTCTTCCTGCACACTGCAAAGACAAAAGAGCAACTGCAAATGAGAAGATAGCAACAAATAACAAAAGGAATATGAGCTTTGAATTCTAAGCAACTTAGATGGGCATATCTACTTGTTTTGTTACCTTAAGTCAAGAGCCAGAAGTGGCTATGATCTTTATGTTATTGCTGTCCTTTTATAAAGCAAGCATGATACTTTAATATGTGGATGAGGAATTTTAATTCACTAAGCAAATTCCACATTTATCTGCATATGTCATTTGGTCTTCACAGACTCCTTGTAAAATTGCCTGGCAGGCATTATATTCTATTTTCGACATGAGAAAACAGATCCAGTAGGTGTGCTGTGACAGAGAGAGAGGGGAAACCAAGTCCCCACTTCCAAGTCAGCCCCTGCCTCTGGGAATTCTGGAAACAGGCAGCAGAATCCCCCAAACTACAACAGCATACTTTTTACAAACAATATGGAAATGCTGATGCAATATCTGCTAAGAAAGGTATAATAAATATATGTCACCCATTTGACCAAGAAGCATAACCTGACTTACAGAATTGTAACTCACCTTTGTATTAATGATGATGGTGAACATGTCATCGATGAGCAAGATATTTAAAAATTGCTAAGCCAGGTGCCAGTGGCTCCCATCTGTAATCCTAGCTTCTCAAGAGCCTGAGATCTGAGGATAGTGGTTCAAATCCAGCCAGGGCAGGAAAGGTGGTGAAACTCTTATCTCCAATTAACCACCAGAAAACCAGAAATAGTGTTGTGGCTCAAAGTGGTAGAGCTCAAACCTTGAGCTCAAAAGCTCAGGGACAGTGCCTGGGACCTGAGTTCAAGCCCCACGACTGACCCCCCTCCCAAAAAAAACGCCACAAAACACAAAAATTGTTAAAAGGCCATTGTATGAATGTAGAGCATGAAGTACTCTCACTGTATTCCTGGAATCCAACCGTAATCTCTTTTAGCCTTCTGCAAGACCTGTACTCTAATGTGATGATACAGATACTTCATGAGGAAGTGGCGCCGTGGCTGAAGCGGTAGCGTGCTAGCCTTGAGCTGAAGAGCTGAGGGACAGCGCCCAGGCCCAGAGTTTAAGCCCAACAACCGGCCAAAAAAAAAAAAGGAAAAGAGAGACATTTCACGACTTGGGCACAGAAAAGAAAGCAACGTATGGGATATGCTATGTAGTAGGTACCTCACCTCCTTTCCCTCTACAGGGCGTCTCCTCTCACACTCAGTACCCATGGATGCTCCTGATGAAAAACTGTCCAAAGTCCATATTTCTTACTTTGAACACAGGTCAAATACAATTAATACTAATAAAATCGGTTAGCTTTTATGATCCTTGGGTGTCAATAAGGATTATTGATTTAGATTGTTCTTGTGTGTGCCAGGAGTGGAGCTTGAATCAGGGCTGGATCGCTAGCCTTTAGCTGTTTGCTTAAGGCTGGCACTGTACCACATGAAGCACAGCTCCACTTCTGACTTTTTGATGGTGAACTGGAGATAAGAATCTCATGGGCCGGGTGCTAGTGGCTCACGCCAGTCATTCTAGCTACTCAGGAGGCTGAGATCTGAGGATCATGGTTCAAAGCCAGCCTAGGCAGACAAGTCTGTGAGCCTCCCATTCCTATCTCCTACTAACCACCAGAAAACCAGAAGTGGCCCTGCAGTTCAAAGTGACACAGCACTAGCCTTGGGCAAAAGAGCTCAGGGACTGCACCCATGGCCACCTCCCATATCCCCCCCACAAAAAAAAAAAAAAAGAATCTCCTGGTTTTTCCTGGCTAGTTTGAACTGCAATCCTCAGATCTCATCCTTTTCAGTACCTAGGGTTACAGGCATCAGCTATGGAGGCTTGTTTTCTGAGGTTTTGTGTGTGTGTGTGAAAGAGAAAAAGTTATGAAAGGAAGTAACTTCCTCTTAACAGTAACTTATCTTCGATCAGTGCTACCAGTAATTTCAAAATCACTAGCAGAACCTTTGAGAAACAGATGATTATCAAAGTATCCAAAGTGCATCTTGGGTTTGGCCAACCCAGCCAGAGTCTTTGAGTCAGGCAGGGTGGAGAGTGTGTGTGTGTGTGTGTGATCTGTGTGGATCTGTGTGTGTGTGAGAGATCTGTGTGTGTGTGTGCGATCTGTGTGTGTGTGTGTGTGTGAGATCTGTGTGGATCTGTGTGTGTGTGAGAGATCTGTGTGTGTGTGTGAGATCTGTGTGTGTGTGTGTGAGTGAGATCTGTGTGGATCTGTGTGTGTGTATTCAGTCTCCAGTGTGCATAATACACAAGGCCACTCCACGGGAGCGGGGGGGGCGAACAGACGCGCCTCCTGTGTCCCCCAGGATGCTGTGGGCGGACAGGGGACAAGGACAGTGACCTTGACAGCCCCTCCACGGCCTGGGGGAGGCTGGGGGACGGTCAAAGGCCTGAAGTAGAGGCCAGGACGGCCTCCGGGCAGCCTGGGGGGGGGGAGGCTCGGGGTGCCCCCCCCACCCCGAGGGTCTCCCGTCCCGCCCCTCCCCTTCCCAGCGCCCCTAGCGACTCGGTGTGCCGGGCGGGGAGCCGGGGCGGCCGGGGACGGCCGCCGGCCGGGGCGGGCCGTACCTCCTCGGTGACGGTGGGGCAGTAGGAGACGAGCAGCAGCGTGGTGACCATGTTGACGGCGAGGCCGATCAGGGTGATGGTGTTGGGCGCCATCCAGAGCGGGATCCACTGGAGCAGCCAGGTCCAGTAGAGCTGCAGCGGCGGCTCCAGCAGCGAGGCGCCCGCCGCGCAGTAGCGGTGCTCCTCCAGCCGCCG
>NW_012267219.1:33694008-33696647 GCF_000151885.1 Dipodomys ordii | reverse complement strand
CCCCCGGGTCCCCGCCCCGCCCCTGGCTCCGCCCTGCCCGTCGTCCCCGCCCCCAAAGCGGTGGGGCAGCGGGCGCGGCCTCCTGGGGGCGGGGCTTTGGAGGTAAGGGGTGGGGCTGTGAAACCTGACCACGCCTCCAAATGTCGCTGATTGGACAGATCGGACCTGTGGGCGTGTCTGCCTGCTGCCAGAGGCGTCCGGCATCTGCCCCGGAGGTCCGGTTTCTTAGCCTCATTAATGGCCTCATTAAAGTCTTTGTGGCTGGATGGTTCCTCCGCCTCGCGGTGTGCCCACGCACCCCTGCAGGACCACGCCGCTGCAGAGCCTGGCGTGTTGAGAGTGAGGACAAGATTCTGCGGATCTTTGGACACCAGCTTGATGACCCCAATCTGCCTGGTAAAAACACATGAACATGTTTTAGCGAAAAGAGGAAAGCGATCCCTCCATAATCCGGCTCGGGCTAAGCCTCTTTGAGAATCAGAGTGACGTTTCCGCAACTAGACTTAAAAAGAAAAAAAAAAAATCTGGGCTTGGGAACATTTATCTAACCCGGGAACTGAATGTTTGAAGCCCACATGCCTATTTTTCAGAGCATTCGACACCAACAAGGATGGGTATTTTTAGACCAGCCTTTCCTTGGAATTAAGGGCCGTAATCCAATCATGTCCTTTTCCCCTGGGCCAAGGAACAGTGCCCCGGCCCCTTACCTCACAATGCACGACTTGGACAGTGGACGTCCTGTCATAAACATGTTCTGTTGCACAATCAGAGATAAGCTTGTGTGTCTCTTCACTTCGTGGTTCCAGGCTTCAGTGCATCAGAAAAGCTAGAAACTCACTTCCTGGATCCTCCTTTGGTTCAGTATCAGTCTGCAGAGATGTTCATCACAACAATTTGGAACAAGGGGACAGCCAGTTGCAGCCTGCCTGCCCTTCCTACAGTCCATAGCTAAGTATGTTTTTACATTTTTAAGTGCTTGGCAAAAATCTAAAGAACAATAGTTCATGGTGTGGAATTTATGAAATTCAAATCTCAGGTCCATGAATAAAGCCATGTAGTTTTTTTTCCCCCTCAGCAGAGTTTAGCAATTAGGGCAGACTGGATGGCTTGCAAAGCCTAGAATATTACCTGATTTTTTTTTCCTTCAGTACTGGGGTTGAAATGCAGGGCTTTGAGCTTACTTAGACTGGTTGGTGCTTGACCATTTGAGCCACCGCTCCAGCCCTGCTTATTGCTACCTATTTTGGAGATGGAATCTAAGGAACTCTTTTGCCTGCTGACCTCAAACTGTGGTCCTCCCGATCTCAGCCTCCTCAGTAGCTAGGATTACAGGCTTGAGCCACTCTGACCCAGCAACTACTTGAGTCTTTACAGAAGAAAATTTGACAGCTTTGAGTTTGAGATTAGCGACAGACCAGACCATTCATTGGATATACTTTTCTTTTTCTCTCTGTTCTTCTTTCTCTCTTTCCTCTCTCTTTCCTTTCCTTTCTCCCTCTCTCCCTCTCTCTTTCTTCCTGTCTTTCTTTCCTTCCTTCCTTTCTTTCTTTCTTTCTTTCTTTCTTTTCTGTCTGTCTGTCGTACTGGAGCTTGAACTAAATCTGTTTATAAAGTCCTCTTTTAGAAACATTTGCTAACAATCCTATCTCCCTAGGTACTGGAGCTTGAGGTTAAGGCCTAGGCACTATACTTACCTTAGTTTATTTGCTCAAGGCTGAAGCTCTACCACTTGAACCATAGATCAACCTTCTCCTTTTTGGTGGTTTATTGGAGAGAAGAGTCTATAAACTTTTCTGCCTGGGATGGATCTTGGATCCTCAGGTTTTAGCCTCCTGAGTATCTAGGATTACAGGTAGGAGCTACCAGCATGCAGTTTTCAATCTATCTTGTTTTGTTTTTTGTTTTGTCTTACAACCCAAACATCTCTTTCCTGCTATTGTCTCTAATCCTATGCTCCAGCTGCCTAGGTCTATTAGTTGTACTTTTGGTTCATTTGTTCTCTACTGGATCTTTTCTTCCATCCTCACCAAACTACACATTAGTCAAGGCTCAGCTTCAGCTCCAGCTTCTCTAAGATGACTTTTCAGATTCTTCCAGCAGGAGAGGTTCTGCTCCCAGACAACAAGAGTACCTGGTAATCCAGACCTTGGATATATTTGTGTTCATCTGTTTCTCTGCCCAGTTCAGAGAGTACAGGCACCAATCTAAAACCAATTTATTTAACTATTTTTTCTTTGTTTAATGCCAATCCTGGGGCTTGAACTTAGGGCCTGGGTGGTGTCCCTGAGCTTTTGTGTTTAAGGTTAATGCTCTTACTTGAGCCACAGCAACATCTATGGCTTTTTAGATGTTCATTAGAGATAACAGAGATCCCTTCAGATTGCAGCCTCCAGAGTATCTAGGATTATGGGTATGAACCTCTGGCACTTGGCTAACCTTTTATTTTTAAATAATTGCAGACTCATAGAAGATGTGAAATTAGCACAAAGGTATCTCTCCTGCTCACTGTCCAGCCTTCTTCAGTGGTCACACCTTACATCACTACAGCATCTTAGGCTTCCAACAGTTTTTCTTTTTCTTTTTGGGGTCCGGTCGTGGGGCCTGAACTCTGGGCCTGGGTGCTGTCCCTCAGCTCTTCA
>NW_012267219.1:33643910-33692515 GCF_000151885.1 Dipodomys ordii | reverse complement strand
AAAAAAAAAAATGTTTTCCACGGCACTGAGGAACACTAGAGGAAACTCCTTTCCTCCAGATTTTCTCTTGGCAGTCCTGGGATTTGAACTCAAAACTCAGACTCTCCACATGAGCCATGCCTCCATCCCTTCCAAATTCACAACAACTCCCAGTAGACATGAGCCCTCTGCCACTCATCCCTTAGTCTGAAGAGGGACAGGCATTTCCTTGGCTCTCTAGTGCCTGGAAGTTTCCAGATGACCACATGATTCCCAAACAGCTTTGGTTTATTTTGAAACAAGGCTCCCTTCCAATGACCTTTTGTCATAATACTCCATGAAGGATGGCTTACAAAGTCTGGAGAGTGGTTTTTTTCCTTTGCCATAGTGTTATTGGTAATCTCTCTCTCTCTCTCTCTCTCTCTCTCTCTCTCTCTTTCTCTCTCTCTCTCTCCCTCCTTTCTTTCTTTTTCCTTTTTCCTGTCTTCCTTTCTTTTTTCTTCCTACCTCCTTTTCTTTTTTCTTTCTTTCTTCATTTCCTTCTTCCTTTCCTTTTTTCCTTCCTTCCTTCCTTCTTTCCTAAAAGAGCTTAAACCAGTGTGTTTAAATTGGTATATAATGTCTTTTTAAAGATGTTTTCCTAGGCTTTATGATTGGAATGAAGCTAAGGTTCAAATAAAAGCAGGTGAGAATCAGTTGCCTATGAGTAGCTGCATAAGTGCTTATCTATAAAGAAAAGCATCTCTTTTCAGAACCTATTTCTTGGTAGAAAAAGCAGGTATGTCCAATGATGCATTTGAGTACAATGTTTTGTCTTTAAGGACCTGTTTGAATCAGCCAGTGCCCCAAGTCACAATTAAGTCCCCCATCTGGGAGTGTTTAATTGCCTTTGTCACTTCCTGGTATTTTGTCCCTAGAAACCTACTTCAGATAGAAGAAAAACTATTTAGCAAGGACAGAGATTACTCAGACCCGTGCATTTGAGGACACAGAGATCACCAGGTGACTCAAAGAGTGTGATGATTCCCTTCCAGTCAGGAAGCAGGTGATGCCCTTAATGAGTTTGTTTCTCTGATCTATTAGAAATAATTTTAGGAATACCTACTTGTAGAAGTCACTTGATCTTTGTTGCAAGGATACTAATTGTCACAAAAATAAGGAAATACCCCTCTGTACATCACCTTTATAATAACAATTAAAAATAAATACATATAAAAATAAGGAAACCAATCAAGTCATAATATAAGCAACCACACTACGAAGACTCATCAGTGTAAATATATCGATGCCCCAGCTTAATGCCCCTGCTCTAATAACATCTCCTACCCCCTGTTCCTGGCCATCAACTATTTCTAGGTCATTCTTTGGGCTTGGAGATATAAATACTGGTCACATGGTGCTTTTTCTAGGTGTTAGAACCTGGAGAAGAGGCTCTAAAAGTGGTGTTGTTATAAGTAGGAGCATTCCCATAGGCCTGTGGAGGAGCTGTGTCTAGAAGAGGTCCGGGATGATCCTCTTGAACCTGCTGAGATTCTTCTTATATCAATCTAAGGCTGAGCAAGAGAGATGTCTACCCCCCCTCACAAAGAACATCTCAAAATGTGGCAGGTGCATTACTGTGAGAGTTAATTTTATGTGTCAACTGAGCTGGGTGACAGGATGCCAAGGTAGCTGGGTAAACAACATTTCTCAGTGTGTCTGTGAGGGTGTTTGTGGAAGAGATTAGCATTTGAATGGATGGACTGAATAAACCAGACATCCCCCTCTCTGAATGGTTGGGCATTATGCGATCAGCTGAGGGTTCTGGGCACTCCTGTTCTCAGGGCTTCAGGCCCAGAATTGTAATATATTACTGTCTTTCTGGCTCTCAAGCTTTTAATAACACCACTGGCTTCCCTAGGTCTCCTCTATCTCCAGACAGATCATGAGATTCTCATTGCATGATCAATACCTTATAATCAATCTATTGAAATATAAATACAGAAATCAATGGTCTATCTATTGATTGATCTATCATCCATCTATCTAATCACTTTAGTCAGTTTCTCAGGAGAGCTCTAATACAATAATCAGGTGATAGTTGAAAGACTCCATGTCTATTTTGTCAGGGAAGTTTTAGAGTCATCTGTCTTTGAGTGGAGCGTACTGGCTGGAGAACAAGTATCTCTGCCATTGCTAGTATAGACTGAAGACCAGAGGTCCTTCTTTTCTGGACACCAGGAATGTTTCTAGTGTGCCTTATGACTGGAGACAAAGGTAAGATATTCACAGAGGACACAGAATTGCTTAAGCTTCCTAGCTGGTGAGAAATTGTCATAGTTGATTTGATTTAGAAAAACAAAATAATATGGCATGTCTTGTACTCCATACACTGATTCTAACAAACATATCATGTTATCTGACAGGTGAGTTTTAGAATGCTCTTTATACCTACTGTGTTTACACATTGCCCTTCATGTATAACTACGTGTATAGATTTCCTTGAAGGAATTCAAAGTTTTCATATAGACATATATAGTCCCAAATTGGTTTATTCACCTTTGAGTTTTAAGCCAATACTATCATAGCACACGTATTAGCTTCTGACGATTAAAACGATTTTTTTTGCAATTGCAAAATAAACTTTTCTTATTAGAACTTTGCAGTGTGCAAGTCCCTTTAGTAGAAGAAATCATATCTACAGACTAAGTCATAAAGGGAGAACCAAAACTCTTATTGGATGCTTTTACTGTTACTTCAGGCTGTGTTTATAAATGGCCTAACAGATTTGACTATGACTTGACAGTATTTCAGTCAGCAGCTTGCTTGGGTGATAGGCCAGGCTACAGAGATGTGCTGATGGGCTTAACAACATCATTAATTTGGTTTGTGGACCAATATGGTCTTTTGTGGATATATTGTCTAAGATACAATGTGTAAATAGATTTCTTGATTAAAGTGGATGTTTACATAGGAATTACACACATAATTACAATAAGCCCTCAAGATCCCTGGGTTTCACATTCAAAAGTGGCATACATGCACAATGGAATTTTACTAATCCATTAGAAAGAATAAGATTGTCATTAAGGGAAATGGATGGACCAAGGACAAATCATGCTAAGTGAGGTAAACGAAGCTCAGAGAGGCAAATGGCATGTGTTTCTCTCATATGTGGGAGCTAGATCTAAAATATAACTAGACAAAATAACCTAGATAGGACTCTAGGCATCGTCACACAAACAAGTAGATTAAAGGAGGAAGCCATAGGTGCAACTTCTCTGAACATCTAAAATACTATTTATCAATGCAGGGAGATGGTGGCTCACACCTGTAATCCTAGCCACTCAGCAGGCTGACATCTGAGGATCGTGGTTCTATGTTTGAGTAGGAAAGTCTATGAGATTCTCATCTCCAATCAACCACCACTGTGGACACACTGGGAGAGCCCTAACCTTGAGCAAAAATGTTCAGGGACAGTGCCTAGGCCCTGAGTTCAAGCCCCAGGACCAGCACAAAAGAAAAAAAAAAGAAACTCTACATAATGGTAAAAATGTTTCTCAGTTGCTAGGTTAAATAAAGTTTCTCCCTCTCAAATCTAAGAAACCAATCACTAAATGGGCAAAGGAGCTAAAGACAGACTTTTTAGAAGAAGAGATAAAAATAGCAAAGAAACACATGAGGAAAAGTTCATCATCCCTGGTCGTAAAGGAACTGCAAATAAAAACAACCCTGAGATACCACTTTACCCCAGTCAGAATGGCCTATATTTTGAATGCAGACAACAAATGCTGGCAGGGATGTGGAGAAAGAGGAACCCTATTGCACTGCTGGTAGGAATGCACACTAATACAACCACTCTGGAAAGCAGTCTGGAGGATCCTCAAAAAACTAAACAGAGATATATCCTACAATCCAGCCATACCACTCCTAGGCATCTACCCTGAGCAACAGGAACCAGGATACAAGGACACATGCTGTTCCATGTTCATTGCTGCACTGTTCACAATAGCCAAGATTTGAAAACAACCCAGATGTCCCACTACGGATGAATGGACCCCATAAACTGTGGTACCTATATACAATGGAATGTTACGCAGCCATTAGAAAGAACAAATTGGCATTTGCATGGAAATTGATGGAATAGTAAAATAGTAAAATACAAATTAAGATCAGAGAGACAAATGGCACATGGTCTCCCTGATATGCAGATGTTAAATTCAAAATGAAATGAGATATGACAAAGTAAACAGGACTCAAGAAACAAAGGACCTCTTCTTAATTTGTCCTATGGTTTTTAGATGACTCTATGTTGTTGACCTCACATATGGTATATACATGTACATCTGAGGGAGCTAGGAGGAGGGTACAGAATCAGGAAAATGGGTGCAAAAATACATCAGCTGCACTGGACATTGATGAAAATGAACTAAACAACTCAAGGGCAGCAATGGGAGGGAGGGAATAAGAGGGAAACAGGGAACAGCTAACACTAAGAAAAAAGGAAAGAAATGTACATATCAACTGATTTGGAAGACATAGTTGTATTGTCAAAGTTTGTAGAGTTCACAAGCTTTTATAGATCATGATAATGACAATTCACCTTGTGAAGGTTAAAATGTGTTTGTGACTTTAGCTAAGTATCACTATCCCACAATATTGTGAAATTTGTTAATCACTTAATCTCAATAAAGAAATTTTAAAAAATTTCCATCAAAGTGAATGGATACCATCAGCAAACCTAAATCCATAACTCTGTAGGCTACAACAGCCCTCCATTAGCTATTCTGGCAGGAGATCTGGTGGATTTGGCCAGAATACCCGACCAGAGACAGGATCAGGGGACATACCTGAGTTTGGTTTTATCCTGAATCCCAGACTTTTGCTTCAGTTTTGTCTGAAAAACAGAACTCTGAACACATAAGTGAAGGCTGTGTCATTCCATTATGAACGCTTCAGATTTATTTACTGACTATATTTTCCATTTTGCTGAGAAAATTTTTTTAAAAAGTAAACTTTTACTGAACTCAAATGGGGAAATATGGCATAGTTTCCTGGGTTAAGCAGACCTATGTCAAATAGCTGATTTAGAAAAATAGCTAAGAGAAAGATGGGAGGTGGGCACTGGTGGCTCACACCTGTAATCCTCGCTTCTCAGGAGGCTGAAATCTGAGGATCAAGGTTCAGAGTCAGACTGGGCAGGAAAGTCTGTGATACTCATCTCCAATAAACTATTCAAAAAAAGCCAGAAGTGGCGCTGTGGCTCAAGTGGTAGAGTGCTCGCCTTGAGCTGAAGAGCTGAGGGACAGCGCCCAGGCCCAGAGTTCAGGCCCCATGACCGGACCCCCCCCCCCTAAAAAAAAGAATCTCATGAACTTTCCCTCCTAGTAAGCTTTGACCCAAGATCCTCAGAGCTCAACTTCCTGAGTAGTTAGGATTACAAGTGTGAGGCACAGACACTCAGTTTTGTACTAGATTTCTCCTCTGGAAAAGAGGGGAAAAAAAGAATCTACGACGATTTTAAACTAAAACAACTGCCTTTCTGTATTCTCTAGTTTGCACTTTTTTGTGTGTCAAATTCAGTGATTAAACACAGACCCAAAATAACCCAAGCACTGACTACAAATGAGATTGGTTTGCAATTTTTTTATTTAGGCAATCTGTGCAAACATTATTATTATATTTCTCTTTAACATTAGGAAGAAAGAAAATGACCACACAGGGTGTGGTTGGAAACCAGAAACCAAGTTTTCTTGTTTTCAACCAGATTTCAAAGCAGCAGAGGTTTGAGAGTCAGTGCCTTGCTGTCAGTATTCCTCGGGGTTGCTGGATTGTAAGTCTCGCAGATATGAATTAATTATGTTTGGAGGTACACCTTGCAAGAGGAGCCTGCAGAAGGACAGCCCACCTGAAAGGGACAGAAAGGAAAGGAGGGGGAAAAATCAAAACCCTCTATATGGAAAATGGATGCAATAATTGTATGGGACTATCTGCCTGGAGTGACTCACTCTATTCCTACATTCATTTAGTCCTTCCGTGGAAATCTCTTCCTGGTTTTAGTTCACTTAGGTTTCAAAGCACTTGACATCTGAAGGTAAAGCAAGTTCCCAGAAGATCCATAGCAATTTATTTCCCTTACCATTGTTTAATCTTACTTTAAACTCCGAAATGGCAGAGATACTTATTGCTCCTTGAGAAGGTTGTGTGACTGTGTCTTCTATGGATGATTACGAGTTTCTGACCAAATGGCACACAATAAATGCACATTCTGTAATGGGTCAGTGGGAAGATCGATTTCTAGCTTACTCTAATGTTCTAATTAAGCACAACAGGTTTTGATTCAAGCATATTGGAGAAGTTAAAATAGGCATTCCCTTTAACTTTGGCCATTTATGAACAGTCAAAAGCACAAAAATGGAAATCTTTTGTTAAAAATAGAAAGACTGAAGCTGGGTATGGTGGTGCATGCTTGTAATCCCAGCATTCCAGGAGTCTGAGACAGGAGAATCAATGGCTTGAAGCTAGCCTGGGCTACATAGGGAGACCCTATCTTAAAATAAACAATAAATCAATAAATAAAATATTAAGACTGGTCTATCCCTTCTGAAGCTATCAGAAATACCTAACGATGTTGCATACCTACCTTAAGAGTTTCTGAATTATATTTAAAAAGAAAAATGTCACCCAGGAGAGAGCCCATTAACCACAAAACTACATAGTCCTTTTTAATGAAGCATTTCACTACTTGCTAATAAATTCATGACCAGACCAAAAACAGCATGCTCTTCCAACATTTCTAAAACTTCTTTAATAATGCAAATTTGAGAAAGTCATTCTCCTTTAAAAAAAATTCAAGTCACATAATGGTAGAAATAATGCCACTTAAGAACATGTCCATTCCTTGATGCAAAGAATCCAGAATGCACTACCTTAAATGCTTTTCTTCATGCTCTACTGCATGCAACAACATGCTTCCTGTCAGCAGGAGGTTGTGGTGAATAAACACAGCTGTGAATCTCAAGACACGGGAGTACAAATGAGAGCTACAAAAGTTAGTGATTTGGGGGGGGGGAGTCTATTTTCATTGTATCACAGAATGAAAATCATGCCATACTCCACAGGCTTGGTATGGCTTATGACAGTCATAAGCTTCATATGCCAAACCATATGAAAGCTTACCTTAGATGGCAATATACATTCAAAAATCCTTACTGTGCTACAACTAAGGAAAAGAGAGGAGGGAGAGAGAGAGAGAAAGAAGTTGTAAGCATTAATAAAATGCTACACCAAAGTTCAGTACTTGTTGGAGATGAAATTATTGTCACGATGATAATGAATAGATTTCATTAATCCTTAGTCATGTGAAAGATATATGAAAATAAAAGCACATTAAAGGAAAGGTGAGGATCCAGTCACTTCAAAGGAGTCATTAATATGAAAAAATTTATTAATATGTACAACCACTGTGCCAGAATAAGTGACAAAGCGAATCTGATGGTATAGTGAATAAATATTTATAAAAAGCTTCCAAACCATTAGCTTTAAAAAGAACACCCTACAACATATATATATCGTGTTTTTCAACAAAAGAAAAACAAAGACAATATACCAAATGTTAGTGTTCATATATATATGTTGGAATTCCAAAAGGCAAAATTTTCAAGTGTACTTATTGAGACTAGTATATTCTGAACTGATTATATACCACTGGTGTAAGTGAGTGCAAGTTGTGGAAGTCTTAAACTCAGGCTACAAAGTGACTATTTTGTGTAACCTACAAAACTTTAGAAGAAGAATTCTTATTTCTTTCCCCTTCAAAGCTGACATTACTTCTAGAAATCCAGGAAGCCCAATACTGTCACTCAGATATAGATCTACATTAGAGTTTGTATCACTTGCTTACCTAGCACCGAAGAACTCTTATTACTTCTTCCAAATGGGATGAATTACACATGTATGATACAACTGGTTTATTAACACATGTAGAGAATCCTAAACTTTTCTTTCCTTTTATATTCATAAACAAATAAACTGGGTTTCCTAAAAATGTCCAAAATAGGTTATAGATGTTGTACTGATGAATTTGTAATTAGAAAATTGTACATATAATAGGTTTCAGATAATTTATGTTTCTTTGTATCCTCCCTCAACCAAATATGCAAGGCTACTTTTCTTTTTTCAATTTAACAAGTTTAAAATGCTTAGTTTCAGAATTTCATCATGAAGCTGCTGTAAATTATCTTATAGGAGAGACACATCTTTCTGCCTTTGAAAAATGAAAAGTTGAACTGAGTGCCCTCCTTTCCCAGTCCTATATAAAATGAGATAATCTTCCAAGGTAGCTTTCTGGCTTTCTTTATGGGGGCCATGTGGTGTAGTGTTTAATTTTCTAATAAAATGTATGACTTAATATCCTTGAACAATTTGGCCTTCATTGTTCATGGCATAAACATCGTATGCCATGAGCTGCTAAGAAATACAATTAAAAGCAAAAAGAAAGTCAAGCTTTACATGCAAAGTGCGTTTCATGTAAGAGGAATGGAACAGAAAGTAGAAATATCCAGTGGGATATGAGTTTTGTAAACCTGTTGCTGCCCCTCCAGGAAGACTGGTTGTCCAGGGGTATTTACTCCTTGATATATCACTGCAGAATTAGAATATGTGTACCAGTATTTATTTATTCTCACTTGGCATTCTTACCTTTTAACACAGTTCTTATCAGAAACCTTTTAGCAGAAACCATTGTGATATTAAATAATCTTGGCTTTACTTTTTAGGAGCAAAAACTTTTGGCAACAAAGCACAGTTGGTAATTCATCATGAACTTATATATTAGAATACAGTATTCTATTATTACTCTAGTATTTGATTCAATTACTATACACACAATTAACTCTATATAATATTACAGCTATAAACATAACATTGTTTGCGTTTATGTAAGGCCCTAAATATCAAACCACTTATAAAAGAATCATTTTATGCCAATGACAACCTTTAGTACTTTTCAAAGCATAACTATGTAGTAGTTTCACAGTTGTTGTTTAGGGGATGTTGAAACTTGTGTCAATAATACCTTGGAACTAATGAGACCAGGAAATCTGAAAACAGATGTGCAAATATTACCTTATTCATCATTTAGAGCCAATTAGAAGCTTAAGGCCACAGTGTTTAAATATGTAGGAACTAAACCAATGGTATAGTTTGAAATTTTCTAAAGATATCATATACCTTATGAGATACAAGTAACTTTTTTCTATTACTCAATTATGTACCTACTACATCATATGCCTAGGACTAATAGAAATCCTAAGACAAAAAGAAAATTTATAAAAGGATATTGCCTTGTTCAAGAACTTTCTTGTGCCATAGCTACATTAAATTTAGAATTAGAAAACTAAAAAAAATACCCTAAATATTTATTATGTTTTTTCTCAATAGATATTTACAAAGTCTTCTTTCCAGCTATGAGATGGTAATTCCTCATTGCCAAGAGGTAGGAAAAAGACCTTGATTAACATAGACTAACAGTTTAATATAGTTAGGAATGATAGAAAACACAGTAGGATCATGTCACTATTATCTCAAAGTGATGATTTTCTGTAGGAGTTCTACCATGTCTTAAAGTAGGGTTTTATCAAGAATAAATTCAGGGGCTGGGAAGTGGTTCAGTGGTAGAGTGCTTGCCTTGCATGCATGAGGCCCTGGGTTCAATTCCTTAGTACCACATAAGCAGAAAAAGCCAGAATGTGGCACTGTGGCTAAGTGGTAGAGCACTAGCCTTGAGCTGAAGAACTAAGGGGCAGTGCCCAGGCCCAGAGTTCAGGCCCCACAACTGACCTAAAATATAAAATAAAAATAAAGAATAAATTCAGAATAAGACAGAGTCAATTAATAAGAAAATTGATTAGGATAGCAATTTATGCCTGGCACTGGTGGCTCACATCTGTAATCCTAGCCACTCAGGAGGTTGAGATCTGAGGATCGTAGTTCAAAAACAACCCAGGCAGCAAAGTCCATGAAACTCTTATCTTGAATTAACTACCAGAAAACCAGGAGCTATGGCTTAAAGTGGTAGAGTGATAGCCTTGAGCAAATGAGCAGGACAGAGCCAGGCCCTTGGTTCAAGCCTCATGACTGACCAAAAAAAAAAAAAAAGGTCGGCAGTCTATGTTGAGATTTTTCCGATATAAATCCAATATGTTTTCTTGGATTAGGTTGCCACATTTCTGAAATGAAATGTTTACCTATACATAGACATTCTCTGGTTGGCAATTTTGTGATATATATATACACTATAGTCTATGGGTATGATACCACTCAATAACTTAACAAACCAACCCATAATAAATAACAAACCAACCCATAAAAATGTAAAAAAAGATTCCACAGATTAGTTAACTTAGTAAAAAAGAATGATGCAAATTCCTTAACTGCAATATTGGTTTTGTGGTAGGCTCCTGTTTTAAAGGTGGGCTATGTCAGCAAGGCCATAACCTTTGGACTTTATTTACTCTCATCATGCTCAATACTTTATCAAGATTTCAGCAAAATTAATATTGCTTTAGTTAAGGAGAATTCAAAAGACAAAAACAAAATCCTTGAACAAGTAAAGCAGAGCCAAAGAGAATGTAAAAAATTGCCTTCTCTCTCTATTCCTTCCCTCCCCCACCCATTACCATTGTCCCTGCCCCAATTGAAACATTTTGGCAACCAGTTCAGATTTCATATGAAGAACCATCAGTAAATGACTGACGAACTTTAGTTAGTGTGAGGCCTTGGATGGCATACCTTTCACCTCCAGTTTGCATTCAATCTCCACTGTCCCAAGGTCATTAACAGCTTTGCAGCAGTAAGTGCCTCCATCATAGGGGCTAGGCTTGCGAATCTCCAGAGTACAGACTCCCTGGTTGCTGAACATTCTGTACCTTGGGTCATCCACAATAGCCACTTTGTTTTTCATCCAGGTTATTTTAGGCTGAAGTTGAGATGGAAGAAAGTGAAATCAGAAACCTGCCTGTTGTGATCCATCGTCAAATCCAGGGACAGAACTTAAAAGCGTGGCTTAGAGGAAAAGCACATCTAAGAAGAATAGACTGCGACCCAGGCAACTGTTTCCCTCGGATTAAATTCTGCTTAGTGTTTGGCAAGAAAGCAGATGAGCAGTTGTGAAGCCATGTTTGTGCAGCGAGAGGCTCTAGGACAAACTTCCCAGAGTCAGGCACATTTCAGTTCGATCGACATGGGTCTGCAACATCTAGTTATACAAGATGAACAAGTTTGGAACATCTACTGTTCAGCGCAAGATGTTTGTTAAATCCTCACATCAGTGCACCTGCAGTATACACTATTTTGTCTAGTAACTTTATTTTTCAGACTTGAAAAAGCGACCTCCAAGGTCCAGCTCTTCTCAAAGACTATGTGTCACTGAGCATTTTTCAGAGAATGTGAAAAGGTGTCGTGACTGTCTGACTTTTTCTACTTCTTTTTTCTCCTGATGCAGGTATACGTGGTATACACCTGCATTTCAGGTCACCTCCTTCTGACCTCTGTATTTGTCATCATTTGAGAGGGCACTTGCTCCATGCAGGTGATCCAAGATCACTAGTGACTCAAGTAGTCAGGAAGGAAACGCCTTTCTGGACTCCTGATCTATGTTTGTAATCACTGACTCTTCACTCCCTTTGTCTACACTGTCCCTCTAAACACACACACACTCTACATTCTCTCTACAATTCTACTTTTCATATTAGTTGACCTTTCTCAGAACCTAGACATGGCATCTTTTTGGTTTTTTTTTTCACATATTCCTCTTCCTCCTTCTGTCTCTCAATCCTTTTGGTCAGTTATAGGGCTTGAAATCATGGCCTGGGCTCTGTCTCTGAACTTTTTTGCTCAACTCTAGCGCTCTCCCACTTTGAGACACAGCTCTACTTCTGGTTTTCTGGTGGTTCCGCAATCCTCAGATCTCAGCCTCTTAAGTAGCTAGGGTTACAGGCATGTGCCATCAGTGTTCGGCTTCAGTATTGTTGATTAATTCGTTAACTAGTATGCTAGTACTACAATTTAAACTCAGCACCTCACACTCTGGCACTCTACTAACTTGATCTATTCCTCCAAACTGGCTTTTTGCTAGGTAACCCAAGATGGAGTCTCAAACTGCCTAAGCTGACAGTGAACTTCCGTCTTCCAGGTCTTAGGCTCCTGAGTAGCTAGATGTGAACCACCAGTGCCCAATTCTTTTTACCTTTCAAATAGGAGCATTTCTTGAGGCTCATCCCTTAATTCTCAGAGGCTTTTCACTCACTACCCTCTTTCCTCAGCCATATTCCTTTCTGAAGCTTTAACGCCACAAGGTGAAATGACAGGACTCCCAGACTGAAACAGATCTGAACTTGTTCCTAAGCTATAGGTGAAATTTTCCATCTGCTTCCTTATCCTTCCTGCTTGAATGTACTAACAGGACTTCCATTTGCATGCTGGCTAGCATCTTCCTCTTGTGCTTCATGTGGCTTCTCCCTTTAGCTTCCCTATTTCTTTTCAAAATATGCATAGGGAAACTGTCATTCAGGGATGTTTTGCATACATAGGCATATGTGTGTGCGTATGCATATATGTGTGCATGCATTTATGTTATAGATGCCATGTTATTTTTTATTTTAAATGACAATATGACAGATGTAATCTCTCCCATCTAACTCTCTGAGCCCTTACCAAAGCACATTTATATTCTGTTTTTCACTATAGTGTAATTGTTATTTAATCATTTACAGGACTCTTGATGCATCAAGATGGCCACTTAATTTTTCAGGTGAAACAATATTGCTTCCATTTTCTCACTTCTCAATTCGGTTAAAATTAAGTGTTTTTCTTTTTCTTAGCATCTACCCCTTGGAAGAGGGTAGAATCTGGGCACTATGTGTGCCTGTGAGTCAGTAGACTCCTTATTGAGTTGGTTATCTTGATAAATAATCTTTGGGGGTGAAACAGTTTGTATTAACTGCAAGATCACTACTTATATCATGTTTTTCAGGACAGTTTATACTGGGACAAATAGGTTAAAATTGAACTGTATGGTATTTGCATTTAGGTTTGAAAGAAAAGAATCTGTAGTGAAAGCTATGTAATATATAATTTGTCCAGATCAGTTTTCATTTGGGGGAAAGGAGCTCTGAAGTATCTCTCGAGCAGTTGTTACTCACCAAAAGAAAGTTCTCCAGACCGAGAATTATTGGGAAACTATGTTGTGTGGTGGTGAAAAAGAAAAGCTCCCTAAGGTTTTGGAGGGAATAACTCTAAAAATACTTACATGGCTAAGTTTACTTGGTGCAGTTAAGAATTAAACTTGTCAATTTTATCATTGCTGTCACATCTGAAATAAACTTATCTGATGTCTAGTAGTGAAAAAAAAAGATCTACCCTTTAATAAAGAAATATAAACAATTCCACTAGTACATTTGAATAGTATTAGTATGATTATCCACCAACATCACAGTCTACTTCCCTCACACCCCACAGCAATTAGAAGGGCCATTGATATGATTACTTATAAAATTATATGCTTGCTTATGAAATTAAATGAACATATTTTATTAGCATATTAGCTTGCTTATGTAATTAAATGAACATATTTTATTATAAAATGGCAAATAAAAAAGAGGAACTTTAGGGTCAACTCTTAAGATTTACATAATGGGATAGAAAGCCACAGTACCTTGGGGTTTCCTCTCACGCTGCAGTTCAGGGTGGCGTTATAACCAGCTATGGCGTAGGTGTTCACCAAAGGCTGAGTAAACATAGGTGCCTCCGTGAAATCAAAGTCTTCATACACTGGATTTTTGTAGATTTTACCTTAAAAATAGCATTAAAATATGTATAAAATACAAATTGGCCTGGGGATGTATTATTCTTGGCATACTTTATTCCTGATTGAAACTTCCCTGAAGTTAGGAAAACAGGAGCAAATGCCACATGACATGACATATATTCTGAAGGACGCACATGCGTAGCTGGTCACCTTGGAGACAGAAAGGCAGGGAGGTGATCTGACACTGAAATGGATACTGGGAGGACTTTGTTGTCTTTCTAAATATTTCGATCAGATATTTGTTCTAATGTAAAAATACTACAAGGAAGGTTTTTAGGAGAGTGATTTATAATAAAAATGAAATCATAAAGATATGTTACCTTTTTCTTCCTCTACAGAAACTATCCCATGTATGGAAAATACTGAAGATGTTCAAAAATAAAAGTAACAGAAGGAAATCCCCAAACGATCTCCTTTTCCCTGTCTCTGTGGCATTTGTCTCTTATAGGTCCATTTGCCCAGAAATGAGAATGAGTTAAAGCTATATTTGCAAATTTGTACTAATAAGGAGAAATGGGGAAGAATGAGTAAAAGGGGTGACACTGATCAAGATGCGCTGTACTCATAAACTGAATGGTGGATTGAAACCTCTTTGTGCAACTATTTGAAGATAATTTTTAAAATGCAACAATAATAAAATTTCCCTAGAAAAAGGTACCTCTAAGACTACAAGTTTCCTTGAACATGTAATTTTCCAATGGAGGTTGGCTATTTTCTTTCTTTTCCTTTTTTTGGTCAGTCGTGGGGCCTGAACTCTGGGCCTGAGCGCTGTCCCTCAGCTTTTCAGCTCAAGGCTAGCACTCTACTACTTTTGCTACAGCGCCACTTCCAGCTTTTTCTGCTTATGTGGTGCTGAGGAATCGAACCCAGGGCCTCGTGCATGCCAGGCAAGCACTCTACCACTGAGCCACCTTCCCAGCCCTGGGGTTGGCTATTTTCTTACTCTTTTTCACCACACCCCTTCTTTGTGTGGTGTCCATTTTTCATCCACCAGGGTTTTCAAGCGCCAGCCCCGCCCCTCCGGACTCACCGTCCTTGGCGATCACAGCGCTCTCTTTAGTCATTGTCGCATCCTCACTGAGACCACACATGTTCTCTGCAAAGACCCGGAAGTAATATTCATTCCCTATGACCAGCTCAGTAATGGTGGCATTGGTTCTGTGATAATGCTCAATGACAGTGAACCACTCCTGAAAGCAACAAACAAGAACACCTTTCAAGAAAATCACAACTTGCCCACCTGTTCATTGGAATAAAGAAGGAAGCTTTATTACATTCATTAAGTGTCATATGGAGAGCAATCACAATGAACACTTCATTGGCTTAATGCTTTAGAATTGGCCTTCACTTGACTATGTAATGTACTCTTCATTTTCTTACTAGGTTCATACGCTCTATTTTTTATTTTTATGTTTTTGCCAGTCCTGGGGTTTGAACTCTGGGCCTGGGCCCTGTCCCTGAACTTCATTTGTTCAAGGCTAGCCCTCTACCACTTGAGCCACAGTGCCACTTCTGGTTTTAAAAACCACAATTTTATTTATTTTTGTTTATGTGGTACTAAGGAATCAAACCTAGGGCCTCAGAGTGCTAGACAAGCACTTTACCCACTAAGCTACATCCCCAGCCCCATTTTTGGCTTTTTCTGTTTATGTGGTACCTAGGAATGGAACTCAGGGCTTCACACATGCTAGGCAAGCACTGTTCAACTGAGCCACATTCCTAGCCAGGTTCATATACTCTAGATGTCATCTTGTAATGCCATTACTTTCTTTATAGCCATATAGTGTCTCTTATCTATCCACTTACCTATCCATGAATGCATCTTTTGTAGAACAAAGTATTTTAGTGCCCAACTTTGTTGTTGTTGGGCCTGGGGCTTGAACTCAGGTCCTGGGCACTGTCCCTGAGCTTCTTTTCCTCAAGGCTAGTGCTCTACCACTTGAGCCACAGCACCACTTCTGGCTTTTTCTGAGTAGATTATTGGAGATAAGAGTCTCACAGACTTTTCTGCCTAAACTAGCTTTAAACTGTGATCTTTGGATCTCGGCCTCCTGAGTAGCTAGCATTGGAGGCATGAGCCAAGAGTGCCTGGCCCAAGTCTTATTTTAATGTGTAATATGTACCAAGGTAACAAAAGCTGTGCTAAGAAAGAAACAGCTTGAAATCCCTGCCTGTCACTCAAGACTGCCTGTTCAGCCCTTGCCCTTCTGTGGATGCTATGTAACTTCCAACGTTCTCATTGAGATCTAAAGTAGACGCATAAAGACTTTCTATCAGTATCAGTCAGTATGATACCTTAAGATTGCTTTGGGCCATACATGCTGTGTGTCTGAGTATTCTTTTTTTTTTTTTTTTTTGCAGTTGTGGGGCCTGAACTCTGGGCCTGACCACTGTTCCTCAGCTCAAAGCTCAAAGCTGCGCTCTACCACTTGAGCCACAGCACTACTTCTGGCTTTTTCTGCTTATGTGGTGCTAAAGAATCAAACTCAGGGCCTCAGGCATGCAAGGCAAGCACTCAACCGCTGAGCCACTTTCCCAGCCCCATGTCTCAGTATTCTTCTAGCCATTCCTTCACTTCTAGGTAAGCGAGAATGGATTCTGATTCAAGAGTTGGACATTCAAATTCTGGTGCTCTTCTAATAAGCCACTGATCTTTTCTGAGTCTCAGTTTCCTCATTTATAAAATGGAGGTTACACTAATTCATACTTACCTGGGTTGTTTCCTGAACATACTAAGCTGTTTTCTTCCTCAGAACATTTCACATGCTGTGACTTTTTGAAACTTTCTTTCATAGCTGTTATCTTTTTCTCTTTTTTTTGAAGCTATAAATCCACAATATCCAACATTTATTTCACAAAGAGAAATACTTGTATAAGTATGAATCTTAGAATCCAGACTGACTACATAGGCACTGAATGAATGAATGAATGAATGAATTTTTGGAGTTTGAGTGAGCATTTGCAGTTGCTGCTTTAGAATCACCAAGAGAAAGAATTCTGTCTTCTACATTTCATACATATGGAAAATGGAATCCAAAAGGTCAAATATTTGGTTAGGTACTTGTGTCTGAGTGGCAATGTGCAGACTCCAGCCCAGCTCTGAGGCCCAGATCTCCTACCTTCTATCCTTGTGTATCAGTGATCCATGGCCCCCACCTATGTTATCTCTGATGAAATATGACTTTGCCCCTGTGGCAGAAGCAGAGATAGCCAGACCTTACCATGCTCTTCTTGTCAGCCTTCTGGATTGTGTACCCAGTGATGGCAGCATTCCCATCATCCTTTGGTGGTGTCCATGTCAGAGCAACGTTCTCTCCCCAGACATCTTCAATAGTCACAGCTTGGGGTGGGCCTGGGCGGTCTAGAGGAGAAATCCATGATATCACTATGAGGTCACTCTGCTCCCTGTTACGTCAAGATTCCACACTTCTTCTAGAATGGAGCCACACCAGAGCACCAAGCAGCCTTACATTCCTCCCAACATATTCCAAAATGGTAGAGCCGGAGGGAAAAGAGTGCCTTGGTTCAAGAGCACCGCCTCACACCCAAAGAGAGGTGGACCAAAGGTGTCCCCTTGGCAAGAGACCCTCAAGTTTCAACAGATTTACTAAAATATGATCATAAAAGTGATTGGAAACAAGGCTTCTCCTAACTCTGCTCTTGCCTGCCTGCCTGCCTGCCTGCCTGTCTGCCTTCCTTCCTTTCTTCCTTCCTTCCTTTCTTCCTTCCTTCCCTCCTTCCTTCCTTTCTTCCCATCTTTCTTCCTTCCTTCCCTCCTTCCTTCCTTTCTTCCTTCCTTCCCTTGCAACCTCCCTCCCTCCCTTCCTTTCTTCCTATTTTCCATTTTTAGTTTTTAGGGCTTTTTTAAATTTTGTTTTGAGACAGAGTCTCAGTAAATACCCCAAGCTGAGTCAAATTCACAATGTTCTTGCCTTAGCCTCCCGAGTTCTGGGATTACAGATATGAACCATTGCACCTGGCTCTCCAGTTTATTTCTTGAGACATTTCAACAATTATAGAACTGTAGAAAAGTATAGTGCAAGAAAGAGGGGAGTACTCACAAGGTATCTATGCTTCATCCATTCCACTAACTTGGGTAAAAGTACAAATGAACTTGCATTTACCTTTTTTTAAAACACTATCTAGCCCTGAAGGTACAGCCCATCTAGTGTTTAACTTTGTTTAGGTTCATCTTTTGTCTGTTTAGTGAAATATTTTTCATTGGAAAGTCCATGCAACTTACCTCCAATTAACCACCAGAAAACTGGAAGTGGAGGTGTGGCTCAAAGTGGTAGAGCACTAGCTTTGAGTGAAAGACCTCAGGGACAGCTCCCAGGCCCTGAGTTCAAGCCCCACAACCACCACCACCACCAATAGTAATAATAATATAATAATAATAATAATAATAATAATAATAAGAAGAAGAAGAAGAAGAAGAAGAAGAAAGAATTGTATGTAAAGCCAATATCCCTTTAGTGACAAGGACAATCACCTTACTATTTTGATAGAATATTCTAGTTCCTTTCTCCAAACTTACCCACGATCTGGATGTCAATGGATGCATTTTCCACATATTTGTCCACTTTGACCTGCAGATCGTATTTCCCAGAGTGGCTCCTCTCTGCTTTTCTGATAAATATGATTGTATCAGTCTCAGAGTTGCGAATGTTTATTTGATTCTTATCAATCTCTTCACCATCCTTTTTCCAAGTTAATTCTGGTCTGGGTTTACCCTAAAAAGACAGAAGAAGTAGAAGAGAAAAGTCAGGTTGTCACCAGATTTTCTTTCCTTCCTTTCCTCCTTCCTTCCTTCATTCCATCTTCCTTCTTTCCCTCCTTCCCTCCCTCCCTCCTTCCCTGCTCTCTCTTGTTCTTTCTTTCTTTCTCTTTCTTTCTTTCTTTTTTTCTTTCTTTCTTTCTTTCTTTCTTTCTCTCTCTCTCTCTCTTTCTTTCTCTCCTTCCTTCTTTTTCTTTCTTTCATTCCTTTCCTTATTTTTTTTTTGCCAGCCCTGGAGCTTGAATGCAGAGCCTGGGCACTGTCCCTGAGCTTCTTTTGCTCAAGGCCAGCACTCTACCACTTGAGCTACAGGGCCACTTCCAGCTTTTTCTGTTTATGTGGTGCTGAGAAGTGGAACCCAGGGCTTCATGCATACTAGGGAAGCACTCTACCACTAAGCCACATTCCCTGCCCTCCAGATTTTTTTGTCAACATCATAAGCATGAAAATAACCTAATCTATTACAGGCAAGGTTGGAAAACATTACTACCTTAGGTAGCAGGTGGGTGAAAAACAGCCAAAATCCACCTCCTTCACTTTGCAAGACACAACTCAGAACAATATTATTACATCCCTTAATCACTATACCAAGGTAAGTAATATGATCCTCTTTTTGTTGTTGTTATTGTTATTGTTGTTGTTGGTGGTGGTCGTGGTGGTGGTGGTGGTCATGGGGCTTAACTTCAGAGTTTGGGTGCAGTCCGTGGACACTCTTTTTGCTCAAGGCTAGCACTTTACCACTTTGAACCACAGTGCTACTTCCAGGTTTCTGGTGATAAAAGTCCCTCAGACTTTTCTGCCTGGGCTGGCTTTGAACTACGATTCTCAGATCTCAGCCTCCTGAGTAGCTAGGATTACAGGCGTGAGCCACCAGCACACGGTGATCCTTACTTTTTGAATAGAGGAGCTAAACATTTTATTTGCCCAACACCTCAGAATTAAAGAAGTACTGGAACTAGGTCTCCAATATGAAAGACACAGAATATTGATTATGACTGTATGCCCTGAAGCTCTGGGAGCTATATTTGTACCTTGGCTATTTAATAGCTGTGTACCCTTCAGCAAATTATAAAACTCTCCAGGTCTTACTTTCCTAATTTGTGAAATAGGAATAATGATATACTCATCTTCCAGGGCAGGTATAAAGACTGAGGTCCCACCCAATTTTCTAGACTTCACAAGTATTTTATTAACATTGCTAACGGCTCGTGCTGTTTATTCCTCTGCATGGCGTGCTGATCTTGGGCCTGTCTAGAATTCTCTGTGTTCTCTCTGGCTGCTGACCTTAAATTCTTTTTTTTTTTTAACTAGAACTGGGACTTAAACTCAGAGACTTGTGTTCTTACTTAGCTTTTTCTCTAAGGCTGGCATTCCACCACTTGAACCACACTTCCTTCCAGCTTTTTGCTGGTTAATTGGAGAGTCAAGTCTGGCGATTTTTCTGTCTGGTATGACTTCAAAACATGATCCTCAGATCTCAGCCTCCTAAGTGCCTAGGATTACAGAAATGAACTAGCACTGGGCCCCATCTTGTATATATATAAATTACACTCAGAGTTTTGCTTAAAATATTAGCCAAGCTGGGAACAAGCAGTTCATGCCTGCAATCCTAGTTACTTAGGAGGCTGAGATCTGGAAGTTCATAGTTGGAAGCTAGCCCAGGCAGAAAGGTCCAAAAGACTTTAACTACCCAGAAAAAGCAGGGCTAGAGGCATAAGCTCAAGGAGTTGGGCATGAACCCTGAGTAAGGAAGCCAAGCAAGCTCAAGGCCCTGAGTTCAAACCCCAGTCTCATAATAATAACAACGAAATCAGTGTTACAAAAAGCTGGGACCATACAGAGTCACCTTCATGTGGTCTCTTCTAAATATTCTTCCCCTGTAGCCCCCAGCTTCAAGACTACATCTTGTTTGTCTTCTGAAGAAGAAAAATCTGACAGTTCTATATATTGATCTTCTATTTATTTATTTATTTTTGCTAGTCCTAGGGCTTGAACTCAGGGCCTGGTCACTGTCCCTGAGCTGCTTTTGCTCAAGGTTAGAACCCTACTACTTGAGCCATAGTGCCACTTCAGCTTTTTCTGTGTATGTGGTACTGAGGAATTGAACCCAGGGCTTCATCCATGCTAGGCAAGCACTCTAACATTAAGCCAACATTCCCAGCCTCTGATCTTCTTCAATAGCGAAAGATACTTTCATGAGGGAACAGCTTACACTAAGCAAAAGGAAAGAAATATACATATCAACCAGTTTGGAAGAAATAGTTGTATTGTCAAAGTTTGTAGACTTCATAAGCTTTATAGACCAAGATAATAACAATTTGCCTTGTGAAGGTTAAAGTGTGTTTGTGACTTTAGCTAAGTATCACTTTCCCACAATACAGTGCAATTTATGTAATCACTTCATCTCAATAAAGAAATTTTTTTAAGAGAGAGATACTTTCGTGATCATGCAAATCTTTTCAATGCATTGACTTACAGTTTTCCAAGGAAATCCTGAACCATGATGAACTTGAATAGTCAAGTACTTTCGTCTACCTTGTAAATATGTCAGTCCCAGAGAGAGAAAATGAGAGAGCACTAGAATGTTACCTGGAAAGGTATAACCAGATTCACGGCTTCTCCAACTCTGCGGATATAAGTTTGTTTTAGGTGCCTTGGGATGCGAATCTTTGGAGGCTCTGAGAAGGGAAAATCGTATAATTTCACAGTCAGTACTCTATCTCTGAAATAGCCATGCATAGGCACAATGGTATGATGCTTAGCAGCCAATCTTTATAGTCATATTTCTGTAATACAAGCTTAGATATACCACTAACAGAACAAATGGCAACTCTGGTCCAAACTATTGTCTTCCAACAGAGATGTTTTGACAGTTGCAACATTTTCCCTTGCTCTGGCTTTATTACAGCTTTGTATTTTTATTTTTGTTATGGGTCTAAAACATTTTTTTAAACTGACATATTTTATCTCAAAATCTTATACACATTTTTCATAGTACCTTACCTTACAGCAATAATCTTTTTCCGATGATCATTCTATTAAAGATCTAAATGTTGATATAACTCTCCTTTTTCATTATTAAAAAAAATTAACAGCTAGCACTTGCTAGTTAGGTAGGCTCAATAGAGTTCAATAGTTACTCTCTCCTCTCTGACTCAGTAAAAGATAGTTGGATTCTCATATTTATTTCTACCTTCAATCTGGCGCAGTATGTACACAAAGCATATTTTCACATAGATGGTAGGAATATTTTAAGAAACTTTTCAGGCAATTATAGATATTCCTCTTTGATTCCACACTAAAACATGGATTGTAGTTTCCTATGAGGGAAATACTTAGTAGTAAATTGTACAAAGAAGTTATAAGTCCATAAGTCAGGTTATGAGTACAATGCTTTTTGGTCAATGTGACCCCTTCTACTGTTCTCCTCATTTTTCCCTGGCCTATCCCTATCCTCAAATTATGTAATTCAGATTTTACATAATGTACATTGAATGTAATGAACTCATTTGCTTGTTTCCTGGGGAGGAATACTTTAATAAGCGTTTCACGCAATTGTAAATATTCCTCTTTGACTCTACACCAAAATATGGGTTGTAATTTCCTAAAGGTTGGCTGCAATGGGAACCTAAAACCATTTCAATGACCTTTTTCACACTCTGTAGCATTACAATCTATTGTCAGATGGTACAGTGGTTGATATCTGTGTTCTGGGAGGTGGAAATCAGGAGGATTTGTGATTTAAGACCTGCCCAGGGGAGAAGTTTCTGAGATTTCCATGCCAAACTAACAAAAAAGCTGGAAACAATGGCATCCCAACAATGTGGGAAATATAAATAGGAAGACTGATATCCAGATCAGCCAGAGCATAAATGCAAGATCCTATTTGAAAAATAATAAAAGTAAAAATTGATGGGAGAGAGGTTCAAATGGTAGAGTGCCTGTCTAGCAAGCATAAGGTCCTGAATTCAAACCTTGGTGCCACACTCCCGCATGCACCTGTGTGTGTGTGTGTGTGTGTGTGTGTGTGCGTGCACACATACAAATCCACATTTCATTTTGAATGTATCTTTTTTCCCCCAGGAATGATCCATTTTTAATGAGTTTCATTTAATGAGTCTCATGGCACAAGCTGTCCTATGAAGTCAAGCAATCTCTCTGCCTCTGAGCAAGAAAGGAGCTTAAGACAATAAAAAGAGAAGATTAAATTGGAAAACGTTGTCACCTACCTATTATTTCCTTCACAAGGATGGGCTGAGAATAGTACTTGGGCTCGCTAGCACCTGCTGCATTAATAGCCTTCACACGCACGAAGATCTTAGAGTCGGTGGGCAGACCATTGATGGTGAACTTTGTCTTGTCAATCAGATCTGTGTTTGCAACTATCCAATCCTCAGCTAAAACCCATACAAGAAAAAAGAAAAACCTGTTAAGTGAAAGAAATCACCTTAGCTGTTGTCAATTCCAACTTAACCTTTTACTCAGAAATCATTGGAAAGATTCTGCTGTTTTTTTTAAAAAAAACTACACCTTTTACTCAATGAATCTTGCATCTTAGATACTGAACTGAAGGTTTTATAATAGTTTTATTGCAATATGTAAGCATTTGTGCACATTAAAGCTCAAAAAGACAAGAAATTGCAATTGCTATTTTTTTTTGTGGCACTAGGGTTTTGAACTAGTGAGCTCAGACCTCTTAAGCAGGTGCTCTACCACTTAAGCCACATGCCCAGCTGTTTTTGCTTTAGCTATTTTTCACATGAGGCCTTTTGCTAGGAATGAGCCTTAAAACCCCAATTGGCCTACCTACCCTTCTGCAGAGGTAGGATGACAAAGACATGTCATGATTATTGAGACAGGGTTTCCGCTAACTTTTTGCCTAGGCTGGCTTCAAACCTCAGTCCTCTTATCTCTGCCTCCTAAGTAGCTAGGATTACTGGTGTGAGCTACTGTATTTGGCTCCAGGAAATTGCCACTATGAATGAGACATTGACCTCGATCGTTATATAATCTCTCCATTTTATCTTGGCTATATTTTTATTGCCAGACACTAATGCGAGCTCAAAGAATGTGACTGTGTTCATTAGCATTCATGAAGAAAAGAACAGTATGTTTACAAGAAGGGAACGCAGCTCATGAGCTGATTGATACCTTAAAGGAAGTGGAGCAGCCTTTCCTTTTCATCAAAGACCGGATTTGTAAAAATAAAGAGAGATTAAAAAAAATAACTCCCCAAAACTTCACAACATTCTTGGTAGCTTTGTCTACAACCTCAAAAGAAGTGAAACCCAGCCACCAGGTTTACAAGTATTTCAGCTTCTAAAAGATGGTAGGTATTGTGCCCACAGATTGAGCCCCCTCCCCTTACCCCAAACTCTGTGTGTGTGTGTGTTGGGGGGGGGGAGGGGGCGTGAGGACAGTCCATGCGTGGCCACAGAACATTCTGGGGAAAAAGTTATCACACAGTGAGAAAGTTCAAGAGTGTCACAGAATACGTTACCTGGTAGCTCATAGGCAGCCTCCCCATTTTCACCAGACTGTTTTGCTGCTGTACCTTTGAGAATCCGTCATTAAAATTAATTAAAGACACCCACTTTCACACCAGAAGAATGTTGCATCAGTAGTCAGCATTCTCTGTTAGTACAGTATGCAAAGTATGCAAGAGAGATTTGTCTTCAGGGTAGTGACGCAAGAGACCAAACGTGTTAGGAGAGGGGAGCTTCTCAGGAGGGCCACGGCCTGCTGGGGTGCAGCCTGTGACTTCTGTCCTGAGGTACCTGCTCCAGAGAAAAGGAAGGATCTAAGAGAGAGAGAGAGAGAGAGAGAGAGAGAGAGAGAGAGAGAGAGAGAGGAAGGAGGAGGAGGAGGAGAAGAAGGAGAAGAAGGAGAAGGAGAAGAAGGAGGAGACAGAGAAGGAGGAGACGGAGAAGGAGGAGGAGGAAGAAGAGAAGGAGGAAGAGGAGAGGAGAAGAAAAAGGAGAAGAAAAAAGAGAAGAAAAAGGAGGTGGGGTGGGGCACCTCCAGCTGTAGAAAGAAGAGATAGAGAATGACAAAGCAAGATACTGAAGGAAAAGGAGGAACGGGCCCTAGATTCCATGGTAGGAAGAATTCAGTGCACAGTGGAACACCTTCCTGGGTTCCAGTCCCTCTGCTTCAACCCTGGGAGGGTCTTCTCCAGTCCCTAGGGAACCTGATGCTCCCGGGGTGGGGGTCCCTTATCAGAACCTTGAAATATGAGACTTGTCCTAAGGCCGAAAGCCAGCCAGGGACTCAGCCATGTCTTTCCAGGTTATGAATGGAATCTGTTCCCGGAGCTCAGGAGGCATCCCTGGTTGCCATGACAACAAATTTTGGATTAAGAAAAGAAACGGAGCCTGCCCCTGGGCAGGGGGGATGGTGGGGGGTGGGGGGTGGGAGGGGCCCTCACTGGCTTGTTTTGGACCGTGCCCCTCTGGTTGGGGATGATATGCTTTTGCTTGAACTAGGAAAGGTGCTGGGGCAGGGACAGGACTGGCTGGCACTGGAATCTTTGCCTCTGTCTTCTAGCCCCACCAGGAATATGAAGAAAGAGTAGGCAGGGAATCAAGATATCCTGGCATCTTTGGGGGGAAAAAAGTGATAAATCTTTAAACAAATGGTCTGTTGGAGAGCTGCTATATTGTTAGTATTTTCGTAGTCAAGAGACAAAAGAGAAAAAAATAGATGAAAGCATGTACAAAAGAATGAGGAACAGGGAAAAGCAAGTTTCAAGAGAAAACATGGTAAAGATACAGTAGGGCGGAGGGAAAAAACCCAACCCATCCTTACATTTGAACCACTTTCATGGAGGAAAATAGAGAGAGAAAATGATGTCCAGAGGGATAAACGAACATCATGGAAGTTGTTTAATAGGTGAAGTGAGAATTTAAGAAAGAAAAGACTGAGCTCGAGTGGAGAAAGAAAAGAGTAAAATGCTGCAGGCATCACAATAACAAAAAACAAAACCAAGAGAGAGGCAGAACCAACCAAACAAACCAAAACCAAAACCAAAAAAACCCCAAACCACACAATCGTATACAAGAAAGAATTCTCTTACAGAATAAACCTCACATATCCAAAAGCATTAAACACTACAGAAAATTAGTTTGGAGGACACCAGCCATTAAAAGAGAACAAAGGATGAGGCAGCCACATAAAAGAAAAAGGAACTTTACGAAGAGAGATCTACACGTTATAAAAGAACTTCAATAGAAAGCTAATTCCAAAAGGTTATGTGGCAAAATATATACATAATAATGACTGCGTACATATACATATGTATACCCATCTATACATATATATCTACGCAGATCACACGCACAATTATGTAAAATACACTTTGTTGTATTTTATCTACGGTGGGTAACATCAAAATGACAGCCATCTATCATTTTGCTGTATCTTCTTACTTTTTAAACCTATCAGAAAGAAAAGAGTAAAGAATTTGCTCTATTTCATACATTCACAACATGTTTGGGTTCAGCAGCCACATCACAAATATAAGATTAAGAAGTTCTGTCGCCTGCACAATCTATAGAGTGCTGTCTCGTGACTTTCATAAAAGAAGAATAAAGGGACAAATGAAATAGGAATCAACCATATTCTGAAATGCTGAAGATTTTTCTCATTGAATTAGTCACGGTATCCATTCCTCTTGCTGCATTTACCCTGAGACTTTATTTAAATTTTTTCTTTAAATTTTGGTATCCCCATAGGTTTGGATAGTGGCTTGCGAAGACCTGGGAAGACCAAGTCTAGTACCCTGAGTGAGGTACATGCACAGGGCATTGAGAACGCCCCACTCCTCTTCTTCCCTCCTGAGCAGCAACGATTATTTCTATTGGTGACTCCATCCAGAGTCTGGGGCTTTCTTCTAGGCAGTAAATTTCTCTTCATAAGTTTCTTCCCCACAGTGGATTTCCTCCAGTGAAGGTGCATTTGTATTCACAGCCCTCGCTTTGCAAATGCACACTGTCCTCTCTGTTCTTCATTTGGAGTATTTATTTGCATTATAGTCTGGGATTCAAAGAGTCATTTTAAGGATTAAATTTTAGGTTCCACTAAAAGTAGAACAGAGCAAGCTTCTCTTGTTTATCTTCCATCGATCAGAGAGGACCTGTGCCCACTGCCAGAGCAGTTTTATGTTCCCATTTTCATCCTTCCTTTTTTCCTTCCTTCCTTCCTTCCTTGTTTTGGTTTCCTCCCTCCCTCCCTCCCTCCTTCCCTCCCTCCCTCCTTCCCTTCCTTCTTCCTCCCTCCCTCCCTCCCTTCTTTCCTTCCTTCCTTCCTTCCTTCCTTCTTTCTCTCCTCTCTATCTCTTTTTCCTGTGCTGAGAATTGAACCCAGTGCCTCAATCATGTTAGGTAAGAGCTCTATATCCCCAGCCTGTAATTCACCCATAGTTGAATGCTATCCATGGAGGAATCCAAGATACACATCAGGCTTTTGGTGACTGTCACATTACTTTGTTTTGATCCATGTTTTCCCGTGGCATTTTCTATTCTTCCATTACTTCTATTAGTGATCTCCCTCTCCCCCAAGTTTCATATTTCCAAGCTTTAAGGTAGCTTACTGCCACATCATGCTTCGTAGATTCTCTGAGATTTAATGATGCTGCTTTTAAGAGCTGTTTTAAATTCTTTTGCCTGTTCTTTATCGTTTTTGTTCCCTTCTTAAGGAGTCAAGAGACAATCGCCACAGAGTCAAACATGTAGTCTCTCATTATTACATCAAATGGTGGTTCTTTTGTTAAGTAGTTCCATGATGGTTTTAGAAATCCCTATGTGCTTCATTCTAACTAGACTTTCAGTGTGCTGTGCTAAGGTACTATGCAGCTAGACTGGTTGCAGGAACAGAGATCCCTGAAGTTTTGTCAGAAGCTTTTTCTCCTATCTCTCCATTCAATCATGTCATCTAATATCATGGCCTAGCCAGGGTGGTTTTCAGGTCTTAATTTATTAGCATCTTAATTTACTATGACTTAAGAATAAGACTACATTTTTATACACATCAGAGGATGACATCGGACTTGATCTCATTTTCAGTATGAGATGCGTTCCCAAGAGAGAGAAAAGAAAATGGGGCTATGTCTCACCTAGGGACGATGGTATTCACTGTAACATCTAGGGGTACTTACTTCCTTCCAAGCAATACTCTAGCACATAGCCATCTAAACCTGCAGCTCCAATCTGGTCTGGGGGCCTCCATTTCATTGTCACAGATGAGTCGGTAACAGAGTCGACGGCCAGAAGAGTCGGAGGGCTGGTTACAGCTGACAAGATAAAGGAGACAGAAAAAGCAGCATGAAACCTGTTGAAATGAATTGAGATGCAATTAAAAATAGATGCTGAAAGCTGGGCATTCATGGCTCATGCCTGTCACCCTAGCTACTCAGGAGGCTGAGGGCTCTCCTAAGAAAGAACTGGATCCTTCCCAGTTCAAAGCCAGTTTGGGCAGAAAAGTTCATGAGACTCTTAACTCCAATTAAGCTCCAGAAATTTGGAAGTAGAGTTGTGGCTCAAAGTGGTAGAGTGGTAGCCTTGAGTGAAAGAGCTCAGGGATAGCACCCAGGTCCTGAATTCAAGCCCCATGACTGACAAAAGAAAGAAAGGAAGAAAGGAAGGAAAGAAGAGAAAAGAAAGAAAGAAAGGAAGGAAGGAAGGAAGGAAGGAAGGAAGGAAGGAAGGAAGGAAGGGAGAAAGAAAAAGAAAGAAGGAAGGAAGGAAGAAGGAAAGAAGAAGAGAAAGAATGAGAAAAAAGAAAGAAAAAGAAAGGAAGGAAGAAAAGAAGGAAAGGAAAAGAGAGGACAGGAAAGGGAGGACACTGAAGCCGGATGCTGCAATTCTAGCTGCTCAGGAGGCTGAGATCTGAGGATTGTGGTTTGAAGCCAGCCCATGCAGGAAAGTCTGTGAAACCCTTATCTCCAATAAATCACCAAAAAGCCAGAAATGGAGCTATGGCACTAGCGTTGAGCCACAAAGCTTAATGACAGTACCCAGGCCATGAGTTCAAGCCCCAGGACCAGAAGAAAGAAAAAAAGAAAATAAAAATAGACACTGAAGCCCGAAACCCCACACCTTAATTAATTAATTAATTAATCCAATTAAGCACCCTTCTCCCATCCTAGTGTGTGAGGGCAAAAATCTGCTCAACGTGTGACTTGTAGAAATATTCCTATATTTGTTCTCCGGTTTAGGATCGGTGAGAGAGCCTGGGAGGCCCAATGGAATTGAAGAAGTCCAAGCTGGGGGATCTAATGATCTCGAGGAAATTTCCCATAAGCCTCTGAGTCTAAAGCACAGACTCCTGCACTAAATTTCCTTTCAGTTGCGAAAGTACCATAAACTAAAGGAGGCATCCTCACTGAACTGGCATGTGTTTGGGGTTAGTGGGTAATGCTCAAGTGCAGTTACAAAGCAGGCATGTGTTTCTAGCTGTAGACTGCTGAACACATCTCAGGTAGCTTCAGTTTATTTTGCAGTGCTCACACCCAGGTCTCTAAGACTTTGGAAAGAAAGAAGGAATGAAGCAGCACAGTGTAATCCTGAGCCCAGTTTCATCTTGGCTGTGGGAACTGGAATGCAGCCACCCACCGCTGGGGTTGACGTTATGACTGTTGTCAACTCTACCACAGTTGCTTTGAATTTCACAGACAGAATAGAATATGGCCCCTTACCTCTTCCATCCAACCCCTACCTCACATACAACACCAAGAAGCCTGTGGGCCAGCTGTAATTAGACCTGGGGCAATGGATCCCATGACTGAAGACATATCTTTCTGGACTCACCCAGAGGAACAAATGGTTTGGAGGGCATGCTGGGCTTGGAGATGCCGATGGCATTGACAGCAAAGATGCGGACTTCGTAGGCTACACCTTCAATCATTTTCTTGGGCTCAAAAGTTGTTTCTTTGCAGAGGTCGAAGTTGAGTCTCATCCACCTGGAGCTTTGTTTCTTTTTCCTCTCAATAAAGTACCCTGCAGGTGCACAAAATGGAAACTAAGGTCTCTAAACTGAAACTTTAGCATATATGGGAAGTTCTTAAAAGTCTGCATGTTCTTTGCACACCAAGTGAAATAATCCTGTAGGTTCATATTTTAACCCACCTTATTCCAATCAGATATTATTTAAAAATGATACGGAAGCTGGTCTGGAAAGTGGGAAAGGGTAGGAAGGAGAATGATAAAGGGTAGGAGAGACAGTTCGAAAGCCCTAAGTTCAAGCCCTAGTACTGGTATACACATATATTCACACACATTCTCTCTCTCTGCATTGTACACATAAATGGAAATGTTAAAAAGAAAACTCATGGACAATTTGAACAAAACCCTTATAATTTATGTTAATAAAACACCAATATTAACATTATAAGATATAGATACAAAAAGATATAGATTCAATAAAAGGACTAGAAAATTTTAAATTATACTAAAAAAGAAGAAAAAATGAATCACACACATATAGGTCATAGCAACTTAGCCACTATGGTTGAACAATATAATGCAGAGTCAATATAGTTGTCTCTGAGTGCCTGCAATGAAGATAAGATGGAAGGAATAATTAGTTTATAAGAAAAAAATTCCTTCTGCCATTGGGCAAGCAAATTCCTCCAGGCATTTAGTGCTAAAGGAAATTTATTCATGTTGTAACTATAATGACACTAGTCATTTACTAACTTAAACACTGTAAGTTAGATGTATAATTGTTTCAATATTAGCTACTGATAACTGGCAAAGAAAGAGAACAAGCATTCAAATAAAAATTTTAAATCTCAAGTAGTTGTAGAATATCATAAACTGTATGTAATTGCAGAATATCTTTTATTGTTGTTGTTGTTGTTGGTTATGGGGCTTGAACTCAGGTCCTGGACACTGTCCTTGGCCTTTTTGCACTCCAAGCTAGTGCTCTACCTCTTGAATCACAGCACCACTTCTGGCTTTTGAGTGGTTTATTGGAGATGAGTCTCAGGGACTTTTCTACCCTGGCTTCAAACCTTGATCCTCAGATCTCAGCCTCCTGAGTAACTAGGATTACAGGCATACACCACCAGTATCCAGCCAGAATATCTTTAAGTGTATATGTGTGTGTGTGTATGTGTGTGTGTGTGTGTGTGTGTGTGTGTGTGTTTTCTGGTCCTGGGGCTTGACTCTGGGCCTGGGCACTGTCCCTGAGCTGCTTTTGCTCAAGGCTAGCGCTTTACCACTTGAGCCACAGCCCTGCTTCTAGCCTTTTCTGAGTAGTTTATTGGAGGTAAGCGTCTCACGGACTTTCCTGCCCAGGTTGGCTTCAGACTGTGTGATCCTCAGATCTCAGCCTCCTGAGTAGCTAGGATCCCAGGCAGGAGCCACCTGAGTCTGGCTATAGGTGTGCTTTAATGTGAGTAAATATTTAGAATCATCACAGTAGGCTTTCTTGAACATGTCGTTTTCTTTTTTTTTTTTTAACAAATGACTTAGAAATTATTAGCTTTAAGTAGCTATACAAAAGCGCTTTAATTGAACATGCTAAAATTGATAAGTATACTGCATTTTGATGGATGTCACCCCTTCCGTCATCTTCCTCCACATCGCTCCCAATCCTACCCATGGCCTTGAACGACCTGGTTCTAAGTTCACATAGTAATACAATGTTAAAAAGGACCCCGAGTGAACTGGCAATGACACCAACTGGTCCATATGCAGTTACCTAAGATCGGAGACCCTCCATCGTAGGCAGGAGGCTCCCAGTTCATGATGCACCAGTCATCCCCCACATCTGACACATTGGGTGCCACTGGAGGGTCCGGGATGTCTGTGGTGGAAAAGCATAGGGGAGAACAAAACTGAGCGAGTACAGAGAAAGTGGGAAAAGGAAGACGCGAGCTTTCGTGCTAATCACAGAAGCTGTTGTTTTCTGAGTATTTTTCCATGTTCCTTGAAATGCATTTAGTAACTACTTGGGAGAAAAAAAATCATACGAGGCCTCATGGGAGAAGATCCCAATAAAAAGTAAAAACAAAACAAAACAAGATATCTCCAAGTCCTTTAAAGTAATGTCTTCACATCAGAACATAAGCTCTTCATGAAACTAGAAAGTTTTGTTCTTTGAAAGTGGTGAAGTGAATAAAGAGCAAATGATTGTAGATTTTAGCTCAGGAGGAAGATTCGTGATATTGGCTGGTAGAAATTCAAGTCAGAAATGGCCAAGTCACCATGTCTTATAAACATACGGAGTAATTTCTGGTCAACTGGAAATACACCTCTCAAAAGAAAACTTCGATGAGAAGAGGAAAGACCATGAGCCCCTGTAACAATAGTCATCTACCAGGCACATTTTCCTTGGTTTCAGGCTTCAGACAATGCATACACAGTAGCTGTCTAAGGAAGATCCTATTCCTCTGTAACGATTGTGAGGTGGGAAATTTTTTTGCTAATTCTATTTCCGTGATTTTTTTTGGCCAGTCCTGGGGCTTGAACTCAGGGCCTAGGCACTGTCCCTGAGCTTCTTTTGCTCAAGGCTAGCACTCTACCACTTGAGTCACAGCACCACTTCTGGCCTTTTCTGTGTAGTAGTACTGAGGAATTGAACCCAGGTGCATGCTAGGCAAGCACTCCACCTCTAAGCCACCTTCCTACCCTCTCAGTGAACTTTATGGCACTTAGAAGCAACTCTGACTTTGCAAAGTCAATGACCAGCAACTCCAAATGGTTGAAAGTAGCTACTTATTCCTCCAATGGAAAGGCATCTAGGCAAGAAAAAATAAGTGAGAGGGAAGAAAAGGGAAGAAAAGAGAAGAAAAGGAAAATGGCAAAGGTAGAAAAATAAAAGAGATGATGATATACTATCACTGTATGATGTCTGTCATTGGTTGGTTGCCCAGAGAAGTTGTCTGAAGGCCAAGAGTATACTCAATCTAGACACGTCAGCTTGATTTTAGAAGTTTTCACACGTGCAGGACTGACCTACAACTTTAATCTTGATGCTTGCATGTGCTTCTCCAGCTTCGTTTTTCAGATTGATGTTGTAAACACCAGAGTCATCTCTCTCAGCTACATCAATGACCAGAGTGCTGCTGTCAGGGTAAGATTCTGCCCGTATCCGGCCACTGCCCTCCATGATAGCCTGGCAAGGAAGTAAACAAAAATGTGACCTGATGTTCACAGCAACAAAGCCCACTTCACAGTGTCTTAGGACCTGAGCTAGTCATGGTGTTAATGCCTAAAATACATTTTTCCCGTTAACCTCACCCAACTCTAGGGACATAGTCACAGGTAAGAAAAGAGCCATAACTTGCCACAGCCCACACCACTGAGAAATGGTACAGTTGAGACTCAATTCCAAAAACCCATTAACCATGAATGTTCTCAAGAGAAAGTTTAGAGGATGAAAAACAGGAGTTTTCCACTCAAATTGTTGAACATCAATTATCCACTTCAAAGGACATGGAAATGTGAGCATCTAATTGGCAAAGTATAGAGAGAAGAGGAGCCTTCTATTATGTTTTTTATTCTATTTTCTTCAGTATTTTTTTTTACATTTTCTCCTTTCTTAAATCTGGAATTTAAAATAGACTTACATGTTTTTAACCCTGATTTCCATGTGATATCTTTCTATATGAAAAAGAATAGTAAATATGCAAAGAGGAAAAAACATAATTCCAGCATAGTTTAGAAGGCAAAAAAAATGCCAGTACCTTTTACATCGACTCCCTGTTCTTGTGTCTGGATGAAGACTCAGGAGTCTTCATGGACACAAGACTGCTCCAAGAGTAAGAGTATCTGAAATTTTTTTGGTAATTCTTGTACTTTATATAATAGGACAAATTTCATTTCTTTGGACAAATTCTGACTCAAGTTATAGATTACATCCTACTTTTTTTTCATTTGAAAAGACAAATACTTATTGAAGGTAGTGTGATCTCCTCTTCACTTTTCTTTTTCTTTCTTTTTTTTTTGGGGGGGGGGTCCGGTCGTGGGGCCTGAACTCTGGGCCTGGGTGCTGTCCCTCAGCTCTTCAGCTCGAGGTTAGTGCTCTACCACTTGAGCCACAGCACCACTTCTGGTTTTTTCTTTTTGCTTATGTGCTGCTGAGGAATCGAACCCAGGGCCTCATGCATGCAAGGCAAGCGCTCTACCACTGAGCCACCTTCCCAGCCCTCTCCTCTTCACTTTTCTATATCCTATTTCATTTGTTGTACTTATAATTTCCATAGGGTAAAATTCACATTTTTGAGATATACATATGATCCTATGAATTTTTAAAAATTGATGTGATTATGTAATTGTTACCACAACCATTCACAAGTGTTCTCATGTTCCTCCACCATTAACCACACCCCACAGGTGGGCCTGACAACCACTGGTAGAATCTGTCCCTAGTGTTTTCTTTCTCTTCAAGTGTCATATAACTGGAATCAGACAGGACATAGGCTTTTGAACCTGACACTACTTTACATAATATTGGTTAACTTCATTCATATTCTGCATCTATAACTAGTACATTGTTTTTTCATTGATGAGTAGTACTCTGGGTTCATATTGTTATAACTACTTGTTTATAAAGTTAGGTTTTACTTCTTTTTTTTCTTTCCAGGTTTGGACAATTGTAAACAAAACTTTCACAAACAATTATAAACAAAGCTGTACATTGATGCATAGGGTTTTTCCTCCCTGGATATAACCTTTAACTTCTCTCAGATAAATTACTAGGAATAACATCATATGGCTTTATAGTAGGTTCATACTTCATTTTTAAAACTAGATGTATCATTTTGCATTCTATTCCATAATAGCTGAGACTTTAGTTGTTGAGTATTCTTATTTTAGTATTGTCAATTGTAAAGTATTTTTACTGACTTATTTTTGTCTCTCTTCTTTTGCTCACTGTAATTATTTTGAGATACACTCATATTCTTGCATATATCAGTAACTATTACTTTTTTATTGCTGACTCCTAGTCCACTATAAGCAAATATTACTATTTAACCATTCGCCTGTCAATAGGCAGTTAGGTTGTTCTCAGTTTTGGGATATTAAAAATGAAGCGACTAGAACATTTGTTCTAGTAGGCTGTTGGACAGTAATATTGGATTTTTCACATTGATAATGATGTCATCTGCAATTAAAGGCAGTTTTTCTTCCTTTTCAAGATGGATGTATTTTCTTTTCCATGCCAGTTGCCCTGCAAAAAGCTCAAGTACAATGTTGACAAAAGATGGTGACAATAACCCCACCCCCCACCAATCTCCTGCTTGGTCTTAGAGGAAAAGCATTCTGTCTTTCTTAATAAGTAGGATAATAATCAGCTAGGTTTTCATTGATATTTTTTCCCTCATGATGAGAAAGTTTCTTTTGTTCCCTAGTTTGCTAAGAGACTTTTATTAGGAATGCATGTTGATTTTTATTTTTTTTATTTTTGCCCGTCTTGAGACTTGAACTCAGGAACTTCTGGCTTTTTTTTTTGATAGTTTATTGATCAGTGTTGCATGTATACTTAAAATAGTGCCCTAAAGTGGAGCTGTTGCCTGAGTGATAGAGTGCCAGTTTTGATTTAAAAAATAGAAAAGCAATGGGACAGTGCCCACACCCTGAGTTCAAGCCCCAGGACTGGCAGACATACACAAAAAATAATGCTGCCCATTTCCACTTTTGCAGTAGAATTCTCTTTTGCAGTAGAATTACCAATCAATTCAAGATGGTTGAAATTTTTATTAAAATCTTCAATATATTGACCTTCCTGTCTTCTTGTTCAACCATCTTTTAACTCCTCCTCCTCCTCTCCCTCCTCTTCCTTCTCTCTCTCTTCCTCCTCCTCCCCATACCCCCTCCCCTCCCTGTCCTCTTCCTCCTCCTCCTCTCTTCCTTCTCCTCCTCCTTTCCTTCTCCTACCCCTCGTCTTCCTCCCCCTTCTCCTCCACCTCCTCCTCCTTCTCCTTTTCCTCCTCCTTCTCCTCCTCCTTCTCCTTCTCCTCCTTTGAACTCACCTCCTGGAAACTGTCCCATAACTTGTTTTTTCTAAAGGCCACTGCTGCTGTACCACTTGAGCCACGGCTCCACTTCTATTTTTTGCTGGTTAATTGGAGATAAAAGTCTCAGGGATTTTTTTTTTTTGGCCAGGGCTGGCTTCAAACTTTCAGATCCTCAGATCTCAGCCTTCTAAGCAGCTAAGATTATACAAATCTAATTATTTTGCCTTACGATTCTGTCATTCTGTGGATTTTGTGTGTGTGTGTGTGTGTAGGGTCTGGTTGTGGGGCCTGAACTTGGGTCTGGGCGCTGTCCCTCAGCTCTTCAGCTCAAGGCTAGCGCTCTATCACTTGAGCCACAGCGTCACTTCCAGCTTTTTTCTTTTTGCTTATGTGGTGCTGAGGAATCGAACCCAGGGCCTCAGGCATGCAAGGCAAACACTCTACCACTTTTCCACCTTCCCAGCCTGATTTTTTTTTTTTTTTTACAATCTACCTTCTAGCAACAGAACTGGAGACATAGCTAAATGTTTTTACATCTAAATTGTTGAACATAGAACATGATTAAAATAATTTCTCAATTCTGTCATGGGACTTGAACTTGGGGCCTGGGTGCTGTCCTGAAGCCTTTTGCTCAAGGCTAGCCCTCTACTACTTTGAGCCACAGCATCACTTCGAGGTTTTTGGTGGTTAATTGGAGATAAGAGTCTCACAGAAACTTTTCTGCCTGTGCTGGATTTGACCCTAGGTCCTCAGATCTCACCTTCTGGGTAGCTAGGATTACAGGTGTGAGCTACCATTGCCTGGCATCAGGGTTTTTTGTTTTGTTTTGCTTTTTTTTAAAGCATAAAACTTTTCTTTTTTCTTTTTTCACAAAAAGCCAGAGAACTACACTTGCTGGAGATATTCTACCACCCCAACCTTCTCGCTCTGCCCACCACATTGGCTTTCTTTCTTCAACAGTTCTAGGTCATTCACTGTCCTGGGCCTTTGCACTTCCATTGTGTTTTCTTGGAAGCCTCTTCCCTTCGAGCTTCATGAAAAGGGTTTCTTGTCATTCACAGAGGCCGCAGTGACTATGGGACACTTGTAATCACGATGTTCTTACCTTCGTGGCATTTATTATCATCCAAAGTGATTTGGTTCCTCTACTTTCTGACTTAATAAACCATTGCTCATTTTCTGTAAACTTGTCCTAGTCCACTCTTTGAGGTCTACAGAATACATGATGAAATCTTGTTCATTAAACCCCGAACATTTTTGGCCATGTAGCAAGCAGTTAGAAATATGAAAAGTAAAGAAATGATGATGACCTGATTTGTCTGAGAATCATCTATGATTTCTTTTTCAAAACAAGTGCATCCGTACTGTCCTCTCATACATTTATTGGTCTGTCAAGGGGTATGATAGGCTCTGTGTGTGTGTGCATACATGCATACATGTACAGGTGTGTGTGTGTGTGTGTGTGGTGTAACTCACCTTATCTGCTCGGCTCCAAATGGCTTTGGGCGGTGGTTCTCCAGTGACAGGAATCTCAAGGCGGAGCTTGTTTCCTGCAATCACTGTCACAGTATTATCAGCATCAAGGCCATCTAGAATGATCTTAGGAGGATCTAGAATGTGAAGCACAGCTTTCGTTATCAGGCAGTCATTTCTATGCAAGTATCTTGCCTAGTGATTGCCTCTGGTTACAAGAATATAAGAAGAGGCAAGATCAAGTTGCCTGGAACTTTAAAAAAATATTTCCTTGTGAGTCGCTAACATCTGTAATCCTAGCTACTCAGGTGATTAAGATCTGAGGATCCCAGTTCAAAGCCAGCCCAAGCAGGAAAATCCATGAGACTTTTATCTCCAATTGACTACCAAAAAAGCTGGAAATAGAGCTGTGGCTTAAGTGGTAGGGCAAAAGCTTAGGAACAGCTCCCAGGCTCTAAGTTCAAGGCTTAGGACCAGCACACACACACACACACACACACACACACACACATTCATTGTAAAACTCAAGATTAAGATTACTACTTATGAGTAGTGATTAATATCAATTGACATATTTATTTATTTTTTTATTTCCTTTTTTTCTTTTTAAACACTTTTTTTTTTGTCATTCATGGGGTTGAACTCTGGGCCTGGGTGCTGTCCCTCAGCAATTCAGCTCAAGGTGAGCACTCTACCACTTGAGCCACAGAGCCACTTCTGGTTTTCTGGTGGTTAATTGGAGCTAAGCCTCATGGATTTTTCTTCTTGGGCTGCCTTTGAACCGTGATCCTCAGATCTCAGTCTCCTGAGTCGCTAGGATTACAGACATGAGCCACTGACACCTGGCTGACACATTTTTTTTCTTTAAGTATTGCATAGTTTTTTTTTGTGATGGTCCTGGGGCTTGAACTCAGGCCAGAGTGTTTTCCTTGAGCTTTTTCATTCAAGACTAGCACCTTACCACTCAAGCCACAGCTCTGCTTATGGATTTTTTTTCCTTTCCTTTTCTTTTTGAACCTTGATCCTCAGATCTCACTCAGACTCCTGAGTAGCTAGGATTGCAGGTGTGAGCCACTAGCACCTGGCTGAGTATTACATAGTTTTGAATGCATACTAATTTCATCAAAAGCAATAACAAACAAGATAGCTTTACAATCATTTGAGTTTTCTACTCACCGATGACATGAACTTTGGCAGATAAAGGAACATTGTAGGCATCTGGTGTAAAAACATATTCACCTTCATCTTCAATGAGCGCATTGGCTATCACTAACTTATGGATTCTAAAGAAACAAGAAGAGCATGCTTCTGAGACTCTGCAGAGCTTTATTTATTACACAAATTAAAGAGGTACTTCTTAATCTGATTAACTTGTTTTATGTAAGTATACACATGCATGCATGTGGATGTGTGTGTGTGTGTGAGAGAGAGAGAGAAAGAGAAAGAGAGAGAGAGAGAGAGAGAGAATGTGAAACCTTAGTTAACCATTTTATTGACCCATATTCCATTTCTCTAATTTGGAGTTCATGGAAGTATTTCTACAAACACAACCTGTTTATTATATATACAAGTCTGTTATTCTTTTTTTCATCTTATTTCATAACTTTACAAAGTCTAATATGACATGTGTGAAATCTAGCTGGGTTCAATCCATATCTCTCTCACTCACACTCATACACACAGAGAAACGTGTGGAGATATTATGAGATTGTGAAAGTACTTTGTATGCACACATAATTTTCTCAGTTTCAAGCTATTTTGGAGGTTTCCAGAATTCCATTTCATGACCTTGTAAGAGTTCATGGTCCAAGAATAAAATCTTGCCTACTTTTTTGGAAAGCCATGTGGAGGTTATTAGTGTTGAAAATATTATGATGATTTTGGTTTAAAGATCTTGATTGGCCTTTATTTTCAATCTTCGAATTGGAAAATAACATTCTATAAAACAGAATGAGTTTGGCTCATGCCTGTAACTCAGGAGGTTGAGATCTGAGTACCAAAACCAGCTCAGGCAGGAAAGTCTATGAGACTCTTATCTCTAATTAATCACCAAAAAGTCAGAAGTAGTGCTGTGGTTCAAGTGATAAAGTGTAAAAGCTCAGGAACCATGCCCAGGACCTGAGTTCAAGTCACAGAACCGGCACCAAAAAAAAAAAAAAAAAAGAAGAAGAAGAAAGAAAGAATGGGTTCTGATAGCTGAGCAGATGAAGCTGACTTTATAGACATATAGCTGAGGAAAGCAGGGACAGAGAACAAAAATATTTCAAATTTCCTTCCCTAGTATAGGTTAAAGCAGAGGATACTTCCTTATGCTAACTGGAAATAGCATACTAACTAATAGTTGGCTACTGTTTCTTTCTTCTGATTTCAGCTTTTCTGTCTGAAAAACATTTTATGTTTGGTATGGTGATATAGAACTTCAGCATGGATAATTTCTTGTTGGTTCGGTCTGTTGGACCTAGTACAGAAGCTCGGCTCAAACCAAAGTTTCCCTATAAATCCGTTTCATTCTTTTATTTTATTTTTGTGCAAATATTGAGGCTTGAACTCAGGGCCTAGATGTTGTTGCTCAGTATTATTGCTCAAGACTAGCACTCTGTCACCTGAGCCACAGCTCCATTTCTGGCTTTTGCTGGTTAACTGGAGATAAGAGTTTCACGGACTTTGCGACTCAGGCTTGCGTTGAACCTCAGTCCTCAGATCTTAGCTTCCTGAGTGGCTATAACAAACCTCCAGTGCCCAGCTCCCTATAAATCTTATTTAATCTTGGTTATGGACAGTTGATATATTTGGCCAAGTTGTGAACTATAATTCGGGATCAGGTTTCTTTTTGAAACATGAAGTTTTATGTTGAGATGGGAAAAATAGTCTTTGATCAGACAATACCACCATACTGTGAGGGGCAGATATGATGGGTTTTGTAGCATTATATGTCTTTTTTTTTTCTAGGCCTGAGAACCGAACCCAGGGCCTTGTACGCGCCAGGCGGGCGCCCTTCCGCTGGGCTAAACCCCCAGCCCCATATGATGGGTTTTGATTAGGACCATGTGTACCACACAGAAATCAAATCTGTAACTGTGGGAAGCAAAGACCTTGAAACAAGTCATTTCCCTATGGGCTCTGTCCAAACAAAGATGACAAAACCTGTCCTTTTAAGTGGAGATGCACATCAACTTTTTCCTCTAGCTCACTTACCTTCCTTTGTGGACCACCTTTAAACGGTCACCTTCCTGCACGGGGAGGCCATTTTTAGTCCATTTTCCGGGTACATTTTCAGAGATTTCACACTTTAAGCATATTTCTTTTCCCAGTTTTACAGTCTGATCGGTCAGCGGTGTTGTAATCTTTAGAGGTCTCACTGTGGGGATAAAAGAGCACCTTGTGGGAGCAAATCCAAGCTTTAGATGGGCCAACACGATAGCCTGTCACAAGTTGCCATCAGTTCTGCCATGACACTTGTTTTGAAGATGAAAATTTGATCTGGTACAATGGATATAAGAGGAAGGATGAAGGCTATGCCAATTTTACAGATGTTTACACCTGATTGTATTCCTGAGTAGAGCTGGGTAACGGGAACACGCTGCACCCAGATGAACTGAGTCAGACAAGAATGTAGAAAAGGCACACATGCCCAACCCAAAGGTCCACTGTGACCTCAGTTTACCCATGAGATATAAGCCGCTCCCACTCACCTGTGAGCTTACAACTCAGTGTTTGATTTCCTCCTACTGCCCCTGTTCATTAGCTACTCATTTCTGGCACCATTTGTTATAATATTCATTAACCATTTAAAGTGGATAAAATGGTTCCACGGTTTTTTAATTTTATTTTTATTTTTTATTTTTTTGGGTCTGGTCATAGGGCCTGAACTCTGGGCCTGAGCACTGTCCTTCAGCTCTTCAGCTCAAGGCTAGCACTCTACCACTTGAGCCACAGTGCCACTTCCAGCTTTTTTGTTTTTGCTTATGTGGTGCTGAGGAATCGAACCCAGGGCCTCAGGTATGCAAGGCAAGCGTTCTACCACTGAGCCAACTTCCCAGCCCAACCACTGTTTTTTTTAAATCATGGTCTTTGTTTTATTTAATTTTTTATCTTTAAATGGATGCCACTTGATTAAGCAGTTTATAAATCAGTACATCTTGATCAGTGTCACCCCTTTCAATATTTTCACCTCCCCCCTCTCACTCACCTCTTCCTTTACTTAATTTTGTAGCATACACAACAAACTCTTGACTGCATTCTCTTCTGCCTTCTTTTTGTTTATCTACCCTTTTTCCCTTGACCCTACCCTTATACTTGTTTTTAATGTGTCATTGACCAAGCTCTTTGAGTGTAATGCCCACAATCCCATTTCTTCTACAAGCACCATGGCTTTGATTGTAGGACTTTGTATAGCTTAGTGATTATTGTTGTTCTAAGTGAAGTAAGCCAGACTCAAAGGCTCCATGGTTTCCCTCATTTGTAATAATTAGTATATGTTCAGGATAGTCGTAGAAGAGGATCACAATAGCTTAATAGCTATGTACATATGACCATATAAGATGATACTAAGCAAAATGAACTCCAAGATAAGGAAACAAGAGGATTTTCTTTGTTGTTGTTTTTAAAGTTATTTCTTTTTTCTTGCATTTTTTTCTTTTTCCCTATCGCTTGTCCTTGCTGTCTCTGCTTGATTTTGGTACCCTGTGTATTGTATATGTGTTTATCTGAATTAAGAAAGGGAAAGGGAACAACAAAATGGTAAGGGAAAGAGAACAACAAAATGGTAAGACAAAGGACAAAGGGCAAACCAATGCAACAGCGATACTCACAAGACAACTATTGAAAATGAACTTTTCAACTTAAAGGGATTTGGGGGGAGGGAAAGTGGGTGAAAAACGAGGAGGGGCGGTTAACAATGTTTGACAAAAAATGTATTCACTACCTTACGTATATATGTATATCACCTTGACAATAGAATTAAATTTAAAAAAATTAAGTGAAATCAGAAACAGAGATTAAAAAAAAGAAAGAAAGAAAAATGCATATGTTGGAAGTGGCACTGTGACTCAAAGTGGTAGAGTACCAGCTTTGAACAAAAGAACTCAGAGACAGCACCCAGGCCCTAAGTTCAAGCACCATGACTGACACACAAACAAACAAACTGACAGACAAACAAAGAAATGCCTATGTTGCAAGCTAGCAGAATGGACTGCAATTGCTTTAAATGAATAGAACTATCAGGTAAGAATCTGCCTATGGGGGGAAAACTTTTGTTATGAAATAGTAAAGGTGCCACAATTCCTTGAAATATAAGTGGTCTATCTAGATTGTTTCTGAATAAAACAATGCTCAGATGTACTACAACTACATCAACAAAGAAGTAAGGAACAAGATTTCTGCATGCATACTAATTTCTGCATGTATACCAATCATCCTGCTATTTTATTACTTAATTCACATGGCAAACTTGAACACAATCTGTCATTGAGACCTATTAGAGAGTCTTAGGACAAGTACATTAATTCTGTCATGCCTCTGAAGCATATTAGCAAATAAGCTCTTATTTATCAACTGAGTAATAATGTTCTTCTCAGCTCAACTATAATTTCATGTTACACTGAATGTCAGATATTTAATGAATAGATAGCAAGCTAGCCTATGAATTAAGCAAACATTATGAGGATTTGTTATCGTATCTAAATATCTACCATCTATTTTTATGGTCTTGGAATCATAACTTCATGAGTAACTTGTTGGTAGGTGATTTTCATACTTTCCTTCCAACATTGGTGCTCTACTTTTTAATTGTGTACTAGGTTCCATTCTCAGAGACTCCAACTGACCTATATAGACATTCAACTATGATGGCATACAATTTTTTACATTTGTGCATGTCTGTGTGTACATGTGCTCATGTTGGGGCATGAACTCAGGGCCTCAGACACTCAGTTTTTCTCAGGGGTAGCACTTTACCACTTGAGCATATTCTACCTCCATTTCCAGATTTTTGCTGGTAATTGGAGATAAGAGTCTCTCAGATTTGTCTGCCTAGGCTGGCTTTGAATCTCAACCTTCAGATCTAACTTCCTGAGTAGCTACCATGACAGGTGTGAGCCACTGGCACTTGGCCCACTTTACATATTTAAAATGCTACCAGTAGAAACCAAAAGGCATAAAACTTTTGTAGAACAGGGTTAAGAAGCACACCATCACTGGTAAGTCAAGGCACAAGACATCCAAGGAGATGTTACTTACAGTCGACACTAAGTTTAGCAGAGGATTGTCCGCCTGTAGTCATCACAGAGTATTCTGCACTGTCGGCCTTTGTTGCTCCTTCTATGATCAAAATATGTTTTTTGCCCTCAACTTTAATTTTGTATCTTGATTTTGGACCAGGGAAGATCTCTTCACCATTCTTAAACCTGTGTTGACATAAATTTTCAATCAAACAGTTCTTTAAAAGAACCTCCAGGAAACAAACATGGCTGGTCATCTGCATTGCTTTATCCTAGAGTCTTGAAGTGTTTCTGGCAGATCTTAGACACACATGAAGAATTCAGTGGATTAAAGACTCAACCTGTCTATCCAGAAATCTGTCTTATAACAAGTATTGTACAAAACTATGCTAAAAGAACATGAGTCAGCTCTTTGTATTCAGTACTAAAGAGAGGCAGAATCTTAAGAATGGATATTACCCCTTTTGAGGCTTTTGACACATTTTAAAAGTTAGCTATGATTTTTAGATGAGCATAAATAAACTCTTATGTACCAATTCCTAGAGAATATTTCTTTCAAGATTGAGAATCTTTTAATTTTTAATTTTGACTACTCACAAGGAACATGTAAAAAAGAGCTTTCTGCCTACCCAAGGAAATATATAGGGGCTAGGAATGTGGCTCAGTGGTAGAGTGCTTGCCTAGCATGCATGAAGCCCTGAGTTCAATCCTTCAGTACCACATAAACAGAAAAAGTGGTGCTGTGGCTCAAGTCGTAGAGTACTACCCTTGAGCAAAAGAAGCTCAGGGACAGCGCCCAGGCCCTGAATTCAAGCCCCAGGACTAGCAAATACATACATACATGCATATATATATGTATATATATATATATACATATATATATGCATGTATGTATATACATATATATATACATATATATATATATATATGCATGTATGTATACATGTATTGTGCCAATCCTGGGGTCTGAACTGAGGACCTGGAAGCTTTTCCTGAGCTCTTTTGCTCAAAGTTAGTACTTGAAGCACATCTCTACTTTTGGCTTTTTGGTGATTAATTGGACATAAGAATCTCATGGACTTTCCTACCTGGGCTGGCTTTGAATCACGATCCTCAGATCTCAATCTCCTGAGTAGCTAGGATTACATATATAAACTTGTGATACCTGGCAAGAAGTAGCTTTTACTTATGTTTACTTATTCACTTTTGTGGTATTGAGGACTGAACCTGGGAGCACCAGGTAGGCTCTCTATGACTGAACTAGTTATTGTTAATTTTTAAAAGCAATTGGCAATTTTTGGTCTAAAAATATTTTTTCTGCATTACAAAAGCAATAAAATGATGAGGACTTACATGAAAGATTTAAATATGCTTTCCTTGTAAATTGTAGGTAAAGCATGGTGAGAAGACTAGTATAGAGATTAAGAGATACAGACACTCCACTGCCTCTGAAATGAAACAGACCTGGATAACTGAGTGAAGCTTTTATTAGTAAGTGCCTACCTTCCTATGTCCTCACACATACAGATATTTGAATTGTTCTTCACTGGCATAATGGAAAAGAACTCCAAGATTATAGTCTGCTTTTAGATATCATCTCTATGAACACAAAGGAGATTATTTCCACGTTGATGATCCATTTATATTTCCTGTTCTACTACCTAGGGAACCTTTTTTTTTAGTTTATTCATCACAGACAGGCATCAAGGAAGCTATTTACCATTTTACGTTGGCGTCATCTTCAGATACCTCACATTCCAGCTCCACTCTTTCCCCACAGAAAGCGTTCAAGTCTTCTAGCTGTTTGGTCACCATAATTGGAGGTTCTAATGTGAAGACAGGAGGGAAATCAAAGCCAAGAAGTATCCAAAGCTTGTCTCGGGAGTCCTAATTTGTTCACAGATGAAAATTCAGCAGCAGGATAGTCTTACCTATGGCTCATGTGATGGGTAATAAGAGGGTTTTTTGGTATATTTTTTCTATATCTTTTACTGGCAACAAATAATATAACTGGTAAGTTTTTTTAATTTCCTTAGAACTTAAATCAAATATATTATCATTTTGGAGAGCATATAAAATGTGCAACAAATATCTTTCCTTCAGCAAAGAGGATATCAGGTGGTAGATACTTCTGGTGGAGGATGTATAAATACTATTTGTTTTGTTCTAGATGAAAGGTAGAGATTAAAGTTCAACTGTAATTAGAGGACTTTGTAAAGAAAATAAATGATACCTGGTTTCATTTGAACCCTCCACCTCTACACTCTCTTAGTAAATGATGATCTACTGAAGTTAACCACTGGCACACTCCTCATGCTACTTGTAATCAGCTAAGTGAACTTGGATCATCCAATAAAGTTAATATTACTAATTTAAAGTTAGCTATCTAGTTATTGCTTGAGAAGTTACAACTAGAATAATTATCTTGTAGAATATGCTTGGCTTGAAGCAAACTACATGGCAGTTTTATCCACCAGTTATTTTTTCTCCCCTCAGGCTTTTCTATTCTTCAACAAGCCTGAATAATTAGGACACATGATCCCTGCCAACACAGAGGAGACTCCATGGCCAGCCAATCTACCAGCCAAACCAGACTCTTTCCACTGTCTCTGCTTTGGGCTAAGAGGGTCACCTTGTCTTTCAGTCAGACCATTGCTCTGGAGAGAAGGAAGACCACTGTCTCCTGATGGCTGCAAGAAAGAGATTTCATTTTACCTCGTACAAAGAGTTCTGTAGAACATTTCTCATCACCAGCTGTCACATAGTATTCTGAGTCATCTGTCAGAGCACAGTTATTGATGAACATGATTCTTTCATTTCCTTTATGTTCAAAGATGTATCTAATTCAAATAAGAGGGACATAATCAAAGTCTGTGACCTGGATTTTGTTCTTTTCTTTATCGCCAGCAAATTTGTCTTATAATTTCATAATAATTGAGAGCAAAGGATACAACTTTCATTTTATAATCATGTTTCATGCGTTATATAGTTAACATCAAACAACAAACCAATTTTCACCTTTATGATACATAGCACATAAACACATTTATATAAGCTCTTATGTTTCTCTAATAATTTTCTTCTGTAGATGGCTTTCACTACAAATATAAAATCAAGTCTCACATATTTGATGTTTAATGATAGCAACCTGATGTTGGAAAATAGAGTTGGTTGAGACTGTCATGGATATTTTTAACTCTGGACATTCTTTAAATGATCAATTCACTTTTAGGGGTCTCTACCCCCTTGATTATATTTGCTGATGCATATCTCATTCATTGCCTAGCCTGAGGGACACAGTAGGTTTTGTTGGGTGAATATAAATATTGCTCCATTGGAGCAAAAATATGATCTTCATTTTTAACTGTAGGACCTAATCTCATAGCATAGCATGTGGTGGTCTCAGAACTGGCATAAGCACATCACAGATACTGTCCATTAAGAAAGCTTTTGGGTATTTAGAAAAAGTAAAGTAGAATCCAAAGACAGCAAACTTTAATTGTTTGTGACTTGGACTATGAGGAGAATAATAATAGACTATGGGGAAAAAGTGGGTTTCACAATTTCTCAGTTTGAAGGCTTCAAGAACAAAATACTTGAACATGTTTCACTTAATCTAGCAAATTAAAAATTACATTTTCTACAGGCACTCTCAATGTGGAAATGTCATTACAAATTCCTTTCCCCCTTATGCAAATAAAAAGTCACAATAACTAAATAAGATTTTAAAAATTATGTTTTGATAAATCCAGGTCATCATTAATAGACTTTTGGTATGAAGGTACTAACATTATTAACACAAAGTCATTTCTGTTGGCATGATTGCACTAAGAAACTGGAAACCACCTAATTATACTCCAGAAGTGACAGATTTCCAGGATTAAAGTCTCTTATCAATGTACACGTGGCTCTTGTTAACTTAAAACAATATATTAAAGTTGAAAATCTCTTGGGCTGAGGAGGATCTCTGTAAAGTAGTTTCATAATAGACTAGTGATGCTATCAGACATTGGGATTAGTATTTTCTCCTTCTTTTGGGAGAGAACCAAGTAATAATAGAACACAGGCTTAGATCCGCATTTGATTACATCTCAATGTTAAACAGTTCTACTCAGGTACATGGCTTTAAATACTCAACAGTACCTGACTTGCAAATAGAAGATATTCAGCCCTTATCAAATATAGATGCTATTTTGGAAATAGTAGAAATCATCTAATTATCAGGTGTAATTCTTAGTTGGTATATCAAGTATGTATCTCCAAAGAATTTTTAAATTTTATTTTTAAAAATTGGGAGAAGTCCAGGAAATGAAAATATGGTGGTGGTATTTGTTTTTGCTTTGTTTTTTGTTTGTTTTTGTTTTTTTTTGTTTTTGTAGGTCATGAGGCTTGAACTCTGGGTTTGGGCACTGACCCTGTGCTCTTCAGCTCCAGGTGAGCTCTCTACCGCTTGGCCCACAGCGCCACCTCTTGTTTTCTGGTGGTTAATTGGAGATTAAAAAGTCTCATGGACTTTCCTGCCTGGGCTGGCTTTGAACCGTGATTCTCAGATCTCAGCCTCTTGAATAGCTAGGATTACAGGCGTGAGCCACTGGCACCTGACTGTTTTTTTTTTTGTTTTGTTTGGCTTTTTGGGGTGGGGGGAGGTGGCTAGCAAACGGGTTTGCAGAAATGAGGAGAGGAAGGGTGAACAAATGCAGTCATGGCATTCAGTAAACACTATGTGGAAAATGAACTTGTGGGCAGGGATGGGAGGAGGAAACTGGGAGAAAGCAAAGGAAGCAATGACATTGTCCAAAAAGAACTGTACTCATTTTCTGATTTATGGAATGGTAACCCCTCTGTACAGCTCCTTAACTATAGCAATGAAATTATATTTGTTTAAAACATTGGGAGAAGGAGCTGGTAGTGTGGCTAGTGGCAGAGCGCTTGCTGCCTAGCTTGATTCCTCAGCCGCATAAACAGAAAAGGCCACAAGTGGGAGGGTGGCCCAAATGGTAGAGTGCTAGCCTTGAGCAAAAGAAGCTCAGGGACAGTACCCAGGTGCTGAGTTTAAGCTCCAGATCTGGCAAAAAAAAAAAAGGAGAAGTTTCACAATGTTCCAAAGGAATTATAGCTAACCTGTATTAACACAGAACAATAATTAAGAATCACTTGAAACACTCTAGCATAACCGGTAGTTTCTTTTTTTTTTTTGGATCCAGTCATGGGGCCTGAACTCTGGGCCTGGGCACTGTCCTCAGCTCTTCAGGTCAAGGCTAGTGCTCTACCACTTGAGCCACAGTGCCACTTCCAGCTTTTTTCTTTTTGCTTATGTGGTGCTGAGGAATCGAACCCAGGGCCTCAGGC
>NW_012267219.1:33622879-33642870 GCF_000151885.1 Dipodomys ordii | reverse complement strand
AAAAAAAATCAACCAATAAATAAAAAGAAACCTAAGAAAAGAATAGTTGAAGACACTTTAAAAATGACCCAATTCTTCGGAGATGAACCTAAATGAAACTGAACTATATGATAATTTCTTTTAATTCTCTAATATTATTTGAACCACTGGAATTATTTTTAAAATAGTCCTTCTCTTTATTTTTCTTTTGGCTTGTTTTGTGAGAAACAATCTCACTGGATAGCTTAGGCTAGTCTGGAACTTGATACCCTTTTCCCTAAGCTCCCCTAGTACTGGGATTATAGCCATGTGCTACCACATCCAGCTCTATTTTTGAATTTCTATATCATGTTTTTTTTTGTCTGTTTATTTTGGGAAATACTGGTGTTTAAACTCAAGACTTTATGCATGCTAGATTTGCATACTACCACTTGAGTGATATATCAAGCCCACAAGTTACTGTTCATTATGGAATTTGTATGAAATTCAGTAATTAATGGGATTCAATTCAATACCTTTGGTTAATTGAAATCGTGGACTTACCCAACTTTTAGTATTTTAGAAATTTGCCCCTAAAATAGAATTATTTATTTATTTATTTATTTATTTATTTATTTTTGTCGGTCACGGGGCCTGAACCCTGGGGCTTGGGTGCTGTCCCTCAGCTCTTCAGCTCAAGGCTAGCGCTCTACCACTTGAGCCATAGCTCCACTTCCAGCTTTTTTCTGCCTATGTGGTGCTGAGGAATCAAACCCAGGGCCTTATGCATGCAAAAGCACTCTACCACTGAGCTACTTTTCCAGCCCCTAAAATAGAATTTTAAAACGACTCCTTGCATATACAACACACACACACACACACACACACACACACACACACACGTGAAAAGCCAATCTGGGAAAAACAGGTGTCTACACTGATGTTTGAGACTATGAATTCCTAGGCTCAAGATAGTAATTTTAGGGGTTCTGGGATCATGGAAATAGCTAAGCTCTGCAAAACAAAACAAAACAACTAAGCTAAAACATAGTAACTAGCTGTATTTTTTCCCAGTTATATTTCTCAAGGAATCCACACGCAGTTTAGAAATAAAGTATAGGTGATCAACGCGAATCTTTAAATTGTCTCTGAATAACTAGTAAAACAATAAATCATCATAGGATTCATCTATCACCCTGATGTATGGTCAAACCAATAACTGATGATCTACTACAAGAAACTGCAAAGAACTTGAGTGGTCAACATTTTATATTTTGAACATATTCTTTCCTCTCTCTCTCTCTCTCTCTCTTTTCCACATTAACGGGAAAAAAGTATTTAAAACCATACTACAGATCCCTGGCACAGAAACTTCCCAAAAGTACATTGTGTGAGAGAAGCAAACTCCCCATCCCTAGCTGGAAAGGTGGAGAAATAGGATGTTAAGCAGAGACAGAGAACCTCCTCTTGTCTAAAAGCCAAGGCTTTGTGAGGGAGATGTGGGTGTGGTACAAAGGGTTGGCTGTCCATTCTTGGGGGGTGGAGGGGTGGAGATGACCCTCAACTGTCCTACTATCTGCATTGCCACTGAGGTTAGAGGCCATCAAAAGAGAGGGGCCCTCCTGTTGCCCCCACACCCTTCTGGCTTCTCCCTAAGCCAGGGTGGACAGGATGAAGTAAGGGCGTGAGGTAAAGGTTGAGTCTTTCCAGTTCGCCTGGCTTGGGTCAGCCTTTGCCACTGCACCCTCCTCCAGTGCTCCTCCTCCAGTGCTCACCTGCACTCTTCTTTTCCACCCGACGCATCCGCTTGAGCCTCTTGAGCATGCCCCGCAGGTCTGTGATACCATACTGGAAAGCGATCTTCTCATACTCGTTGGGGTTCGCGTTCTTCAGCAGCTCCCACACATCAATCTCAGGTTCCTCTTCCTGCTGCTTCACCTCCCTAACCAGAGAGAACCATGGCCTCTTCAGTAACTGTCCTGACCCTTAGAGTAAAGGAAGCCCGGGGTGTGATCCTGACTTTTTTTGGGGGGGGGGGATTGTGTTAAAAAGCTCTATTTAAAGCCACCAAATAAGTCTATTCGCCTTATTTGAAGTCTTAGGGAAACTACCACCTGGTAGCTCAAATATGTACAGTAATGCTAACACTTTTCATTTTCTTATATTAAAAGAACAATTTTTGGGGGGGAGGGGGAAGACAAGCTAATTGAGCGTGAAATTAGAGAAATAGAATGGTTCTCACCTTAGATATGGGTTGTAAATTCATTTTGAAAAGTAGATTAAGAACTAAATACTTGTAGATGGAGGTATACTATGTTCATGGATTAGAAAATAATAATAATAGTAAAATGAGAACTAAAAGAGTTGACTAGTGGCTTGTGAATGAGAATGACCTCTTTTTCCTTACTGATGTATAGGCCAGTACAAAGACAGTATTTCAAGGCTTTGATTTTGACAATAGCATTTTTCCTAGCACATACATGATTATGTACATTAGGCACTTTTCTTAGCTTTTATATTTTAAAAATAAAACTCTCATGAGGGTTTTTTAAAAAAATAGTTTTATGGATGAAGATTTTTACTTAAAAAAAAAAGAAGAAAGATGCTGTTCCTAGGATCAAGAGGGAGAGTATCTGGCTGGTGAGTTTTAGGCCCTAAGTTCAAACTCCAGTATTGTTTTCTATCCTCCATACCCTGGTTTCTCTAAATTGGTAGAAGAGTGATGCAAAAAAAAAATTCTCTCATATCTTTGTAACATATTGTCTTGAATTCTCCCTTTTGGAAGTAGGATGAAGTTGAATTAAAACATGTAAATAGTAAATGGTAAAAAAAAAAATTTAGAGTCCCATGAACGAAGGGAAAGTAACCTCTGAGAGTAATTATTGAACTTATGGCCCCAAAATTTGATCACTACCTAAAGAACATATAGAAATTTTGAAGAACATATATAACTAAAACTTTATAAGAATTAAAAGACATTTGTTTTCTTCTATTTCAAAACTTCACCATGACATTCATGAATAAATACTTTAGAAAAAAGGAGCTTAGTATAATTGTAAAATGTAATTTAAATTATTTTCTTCATTTGTTAAAAAAAATTGATTTCATTGAGGCTGACTTAACTATTTATACCAGTCTAAACTGGAAATGTTACAAGGTGACTACTTACTGTGAATTATACTGATTTGAATTTAATTTCCAGAAATCCTGATTAACACATCTTATGCACTAGTGTGGAAACAGATTCATGTTGTTATGTTAGGACTGATAAGTTACAAATATGTTTGCTTTGTCTCATTTATTATTCCTGTTTCAGACTTTCTTCTTTATACTCATACAAACTATGAGAGGGAAATCCTGAGTTGTAATAAAAGTAAAGTATACAGGAGAGAGAAGGAAAATATATTGTTAGCATAATGTTTAGGGTATCTTTAGGAACTCTAACTCCTAAACATCTAATTTCCATTTTACATTGCTATGTAAGTCATTTTTGCCCAAATGGACAGGGGGTTCCAATGTTCCAGGGAAGGCCAATGTCTTGAAAAATGGAAGGGAGTGAGAAGTTGTGGATCCCTTAGTAACTTAACTTTGATGGGAAGAGCTAGAAAACACCTTAGGAAAATGGGCCTTGATAAATTTCACATAGCATTATTGTGATCTCATTGAAATAAAAATATGCGGAAATTGAAAAGCTTAAATAAATTGTCCTGAAATTGGAGTGGCAATAATTTGCCAGAACCAATGAAATTTATAGGCTGAAGGTAGTCTGTATTTCAGATATATCTTTTTAAATATTAGACAATTGCAATTAAAATGTGTATGCATGTATATCTGTAATATTTTCTGTGGGGTGTTTACTCAATTTATTAATATTTGATTTTTTTGGTCACATGCCAGCCTGAACATGCCCTTAAACACGAATTATGCCATACATAGTCTGCAGTAATTTGTATTTTAATTGAGGAGAATTACATACACAAACACTTCAAGTATCCTTTTGATAGTGCAAAAATATCAAACTACACAGAATATATGTAAGCTAACAAAAGGCACTTGTCAACTACGGAGATATTCCTAGATTAATGAGGGGAATATTTTATGAAGGAAGCTAGTAATAAATTGGTTTAATTAATAGATCATAAAACCAAATACCTTCCTCATTTTCCATTAAAACACCAGGATACATGCCATCTTCTTTATCAACTTTCTCATAGAAGAGCAATGACCTCTTGCCTATTTCTTTCTTTTCCTTTCCATAAGTTAATTGTATTCTGAATCACAAATAGAGGCAGTCACTTCTGTCATGGAATGTGAGATCAAAGGTCTCTCCAGTAGCATTTCCTTCACTTATCTGGAAAGTAACTCTACTTACCATAGTGGCTGCCCATAGCCCTGTCTGCATGCTTAAGTGATGAGGACAAGAAAATTGCAGATTTAGGATTCTTTTCCATTGCTGGGACAGACCTATACAACATCCAGAGTAATTTCATCTACATCAAAATCTCTATAACTTTATGATCCTTGTGAACTACAGAGCATTTATAGAAATTTTATGTAGAATAAAACTTCCAAGGATTTATATAGATCTAATCCCATAAAAGAATACTTACTGCTCAAAAGATTCCTGCTTCACCTAATGTCTATGTGAAAGAAGCTGGCTTTAACCAGGGCAAGGAGATCTTTTTGGAACAGAGATGTTGATCATAACGATATTCATCTTGATGGGGATTTTTGTCACACACTCCCAAAAAAGTAGAAATGGCAACCATGTATCATTACCACAATTAAAACACATGCAATTTACAAATTAGTAAGAAAACACATCACTTCTAAAGTTGTGATAGTAGATTAGTACAGTATTAAATCAATATAGCCTTATGTTAGCAACAATCTAATTAGGAACCAAAGTCTTAGTTAAGGAAATGCAAAGAAAATGAGAACTGAAGACACGTTGGCTCCTCATTTTTGTTTTAGCAGTAAACAAAGAAGGTTATTGAACAATAGATAAGACTATCACATGAGAGGGACAGAGACACTAAGGCTGAATCCCTCCAAGTAGTTGTTTCAAATTATTTTCCTCTAGGAATTTTGACCATATAATTGAATTTCTTTAATCTTCCAAAAAGAACAATCAGAAAAAGACAATTAATAATGTTCTGTATTATATTTTGATAGCTCTCCCTTTCTCCCTTCCACACTCTCATTTGTGTGTGTGTGTGTGTGTGTGTGTGTGTGTGTGTGTGTGAGTGTGTATGCTCTTTATAAATATATACTCCTGAAGGGAAAACAGATATTTTGTAACTGGAAATGCCTATTTAGTTTCCAACTACTATGGGCCATGCCTTTTATACTTAATTTTCACACTAGCTCTGTTAAGTTGTTTCAACTGTTCACATTTACAAATATGAGAAGAAAGTCTCAGAAAAGACATAGATGACAAAAGTCATATAACTAGATGGTGGAGTTGAGATTTGAATCTAAGTTTTTTTGTCACTACTCTCCCAAAATATATATTCATCCCTTTCTATGAGACATCTCCTGGATTCCTGAATTTATACATTCTATACAGAGGAAGCTTTGGATATTTTTATTTTATTTTAGGGTTAAATAAAGGATTGCAGGAGAGTTCTTATCTTTTTAAAGTGTCAATACATGTTTTACACAGGAGAATGAGCTTCCAGGGCAGGTGAGGTGTGCGTAGTACTTCTTACATGGAGTCACAGAAGATAATGGTGACTCAGAAAAGACAAATTTGGATTTGGGTGTCTGCTCTGCCTGCACATCTTGTGGGCCTGAGGGAGTGAGTCACTCAGCATCTCTTGACCTTGGTAATGAGGCATAGGTAAGTACACCTGCAGAGACTGCTACCAATTGAGTAGCAATTTATTTGTTTGGTCAAATACCAATACCAAAAGCAAGATGATGGAGATTTAATTTATTTAATCATGAGAAGAATCATGTGCCATCTTAAAAGTTTCTGGGTAACAAAGGAGGAGGCTACAATGCTTGATAAGAAATGTACTCATTATCTTGCCCATGTAATTGTAACCCCTCTGTACAGTATTTTCGCAATAAAAAATAAATTAATTAATTAAAAAAAAAGTTTCTGGGTATTTAAACCTTAATGTCTCCGGTTTTCAAATCTCCTCATACCCAATTAAGAAGACATGGGAGAACTCAGGAAACGTGGAGAAAGTTTGAAAGCATCAGCTACAGTTTTTAAGAGATTAGTATGCAGTTACTTTTTCATCCTTTCTTAGTTGATTCTGTTATGTTGTGTAAGCAAAACACTTTTTAAGAAAGGAAAGTTCCTTGAAAGGCATTCACATTAACTTGACTTCACTGGGAGGAGATGTAAAAGTGCTGAGGTGCCTGGACCCCATGTCTTGGTTCTCACCTACGTTTCAGGAGACCACTAAAGTCAAGTTCCCCTGCATCCTCTTGACCTTCTCCACTGTCATTAACAAAAGAAAAGCAAATCTGGGTTTAATGTAGACACATACATAACACTCTCCCCCAAACACTCTACATAGAACATATGCAATTTTGTACGATCACGCAAGGACTGAATCGACACAAACTATTGCTTTTCACACAAGTCACACTGGAAGTTCTTGGAGCATGTACTTGTGGAAAAGCAGCCATGAGAAGCGTGTGCTCCTCGATGATTTCAGAAGACACGATTTTGTAGATTGCATATAGAAAACTGCTTGGATTTGTGTTAAAACTAGGTAACACAAATGCATTTAAGCCAAGCAACACAAAGTACTTTGTTATTGCAAGTTGGGTAAACAAACCTATGTGAAAAGCAAAGGACTTTTGTTGATCTCTGTTGTGCATATAAGACAGAGATGGGCTTGGAGGACAAAGTGTACCAGGGCCAGATATATAAGTGCAAAGCCTTATATCAAAGGTAACTTCTTTATGTCCATGAATAGATGAATCAGATAGTGAGATACTAACATAAGCATGAATGGAGCTGGTGCAGAGCTCTTCCAAAGATGCATTCCTTTTTGTTTTCAGAGGATTGCCCTCTATATTGCAATCTTTTCATTTTCATGTTAATAGCTTTTTAAAAGATATTTTTCAAAAATTTATCTTTGGGTTGCTGATGAACTTTTCAGTTTTTTAATGTGCTTTCCTACAGAGAAATGCATCTTAGATTAAGCATGCAGCCACCATTGTGATTTCATAGAAACTCTTAAAATAAAAAAGCTGTGGTGCTCACATATAATGGCACTACATATTTTACTTACATGTTTAGTTTTTTAAATGAAGATTTTGTTTCCTGAGCTTTACAAATGTTAGTTATGGTTTCTAAGGAAAGAGTCTGTGGGTTAAAAACAGTGTGTACAATATGTAAGTCATAAGGATTAAACTCAAGTACTGTGTTTCCAAAATTTCTCTAATCTAAGGTGTTTAGGGCTTTAGAATTTGGAACCGTAGGTCATGTTTCTGTTCTGAAATATACTTGTATGAGTCATGGGGATAGTTTTAGATCTATGCATTTGCTAAGTTTGAGGGGAGAAGGTAGAAGGAAAATAATAGGATCTGAAACTTTGAGATTTTTGTTTTCACATTTAAAATACCAATTACTATAGCTGGGTACTTGTGGCTCACACCTGTAACCCTAGCTGCTCAGGAGACTGAGATCTGGGGATTGGCAGTTTTAAGTCAGCCTGGACAGGGAAGTCTATGAGACTCTTTTCTCCAATTAATCACCAAAAAGCTAGAAGTGGAGCTGTGGCTCAAGTGATAGACTGATAGCTTTGAGCACAAAAGCTCAAGGACAGCCTCAAGACCCTGATTTCTAGCTCCAGGATAGGCACACACACACAAATTACTGGTCAGGTAATTTTCAATATCTTTTCAGAGTAATTTGCATTTTATTTATTCATAATTTAAGAGGGAAATGTACCTTTTATTAATGAACCAAAGTGTTGCTTTATAAAAACAGATGCTATATGTTTTCCTAATACATACAATGCTTTATAACTTAAAATGACTTTCTTTCCTTATTCAACACAACAGTACATGGATTTGGTCTTAGAAAAAACAAAATACTTTATCAAAGATGTTATCATTTAAAAATAGAAGCTAATACAGTAAGAAGGGACTAGTTATGTATCTCAGAGAAGAGAAACAATTTTCATTTTCTTTCCGTAATATTTTTATTTTTTTTCAGCCTTGGGAGCTGCAAAACTAAATAAGTATCTGGAATCTGCCTTTCAATAGTATTTATTTTTTTGGTCATGTGGCTTGAACTCTGGGCCTGGACGCTGTCCCTCAACTCTTCAGCTCAATGTGAGCAACTGTACCACTTGAGCCACAGTGCCAATTTTGGTTTTCTGGTGGTTAATTGGAGATTAGATCTCACAGACTTTCCTGCCCAGGCTGTCTTTGAACTGCCATCCTCAGATCTCAGCCTCCTGAGTAGCTAAGATTACAGGCATGAGCCACAGGTGCCCAGCTCAACAGTGTTGTTAATTCTAGTGGATTCAGTAACCTTTTATGCATAATAATTCAATATTATACCATGTTAACTTCAGTAACTGTCTACTAATTGTGGTAAGGGAACTACATGATTTAGTTACTCCTTAAGTGATTTGTAGGTGATCACTAATTGAAATAAAAAGGCTTTTCATATTAATTAACTGGTGGTAGATTTAAATATCTCTTATTTTGAGGAAAATAATGCCTTGTGAAACATGTACTTATGAATAGGTTGAGAGTGTATTCTTCTAAAGCAACCATAATACCGTCAAAAATAACAGCTTTATTTTGGCAAGGCTATTCTAAAAACATCAGCATTTATACTTGATTGGACATTAAGCTTAGCTGCAATACCAGTGTTTACAAAAGTAGTGTGTATGACCACAGTGAAATGATTCTTCTTTGGCATATGAACTTTAGGGGATGAAAGATACAGTTTGAAAAGCCTCCACCTCTGTGCAATATAATAGCCATCTAGATTTCCCCTTTGGAAATTACCTTCTCTTGAAGGCAGATCTGATGTCAATGTTTGGAGTAGTCCCCGTAGATTCTTTGAAAGGAAAGAAAACAGCAGATGTTAATACCCATTAAGAAGGCAAGTTTCATTTCAGTTCCTTCATGAGCTGTGGGGATTGGTTGGATGGAAGATCCTGGGGTAGAGGTGCTAGCTGTCTCCAGATTGGCTGTGCCACGAAGGCAGGTCTTCTCCTCCCTCATGAGGAACCAATAGAGGGGACCACAGGGGCTTCTGTGTATGATTGTTGTTTCACTTGCATGCCCATGAGAGTCATCCAAGGAGTCCTACTGGAGATTCTGATCCACCAGCTCAGGGAGAGATATCTACAAATCTAGACTTAAAAAGGCCTTCAGGAGATTCTTAGAGATGCCTTGGCCAGGGCAAAATTCTCATTTAACACAGAAGAATTAATGTCCCTGCCTACGATCATTCAACCTTTGTTGGACCTTTCTTGGAATGGGAATAGCAAGACCTTCTCAGGTTCATTTGGTTAATGGGAGATGAGAGTCTCATAGACATTCCTGCCTGGGCTGGCTTTGAACTATGATCTTCAGATCTCAGCCTCCTCTGTAACAAGGATTACAGGCATAAGCCACTGGCTTCTGAAGCTAGTGTGATTTTAAATGGATGTATTCCAAGTGGTAGAGAGTTGAGTTCCAAGCTACTTATTTCTCATCTATTCAATGATCCTGAAAGAACTCATCCACATATAAAGACAAAACTCACCTCTTCAGAACTTCCACCTTTGATTCTTTTGTTGTTGTTCAAGACAGGGATTTGACCCTTGATCTGATGCTTTTGCTCATTGGCTGATGCTCTACCAACTGAGCCATTTTGCCAAGCCTTCACCTTTGATTCTAATCTGCCTAAGTGCTGCTCTTTTTTGTTGTTGTTGAGTCTGCATTATGGCTTGAATTCATTATGGAACCCCTACCCTGCCCCCCCACAAAATTCCCATTTAACCTCTGTCTCAGGTCTAAATGCTTCTTGGGGACTTGAGGACTCTTCCTAGTTCTGTGTGACTGACCTTCCCTTTGTAATGAGCTGTGTGTGATTGATTTTCTTCACTCTTATACTCAACAGGGTAGGATATGCCTTGTGGATTCTTCATACTTCCAGTAAGCTGACTCCAGAAGGTCTCTAGGTTGGGGTGTGGTGTCTATGACCAAGAATATCATTCAAACATAGAATAAGTAGCCTGGAATTCAACTCTCTACTACTTGCAATAACTCCATTTAAAAATCACACTAGTGCCAGGTTATCTTCAATTAACCATCAGAAAACCAGAAGTGGCATGGTGGGTCAAAGTGGTAGAATGCTAGCCTTGAGTGAAAAAGCTCAGGGACAGTGCTCAGGGTCTGAGTTCAAGCCCCATGACTGACAAGAAAATATAAAATATAATAATAAAATAAAATCACACTAGCTTCTGTCTCCTGTGGTCACATCAACTTACGTGAATTGATCTAAATTCTGTCATCTTTGCTGCAGGGTTCACTTGCCCTTTGTGTATGTGAAAAGGTAGAATTTCCCAAACCTAAGTGCATTTCTTTACATTTATGCACATTATTTTTACTCTGGGAAGTACATGGAACATATAGATGGAGAACTTCCATATCTGACATCAGTCCCTGTAAGGGAATGTCTCCCTTCTTCCTGGGTATCCTAACATTCTCTTAGCGTGTATAAGACCTTATCCCCACACCTGAGTGGCCTTAATGAAACAGATATATTCATTGACATCCCTTATCTGAGAGAGTGAAGGAATGCAGGTAGCATGCTCAAGAGATACTTAGTAATAGTGTCAAATCCTATTGTGTGTGTGTGAATTTGGTCTTGAATACAGATCCTAGGTGCTATACCTTAGTACTTTCTGCTCAAAGCTGGAGCTCTACCAGTTGAATCATACTTCTGGCTTTTTATTGGCTAGTTGGTAATAAGAGCCTTTCAGACTTTTCTGCCCAGGTTGGCTTCCAACTGCTATCCTCAGATCTCAACCTTCAGCAGGAATGAGCCACCCAGCTACAAAACCCACTTTTCTTTTTAATTTATTGTTATAAAGATGATGTACAGAGGGGTTATAATTACATAAATCAGGTAAATAGTACATTTCCCAGTGAGGAAAGGAGGGAGGGAGGTAGGTATGGGAAGAGATAGTGGGAGAACAACAAGGGAAGGGGTAACAATACTCGACAAGAAATGTACTCTTTGCCTTATCCATGTAACGGTAACCCATCTGTACAGCATCTTTACAATAAAATAAAAATTAAAAAAAAGAATGCATTTTTGTTTTGGACTCTGTCACCTTTTCCTTCACTCTCTCCCAGTTCAAATCCCACTTCTTAAAAGTGAAATCACAATAACAATTCACCAAGATGGCAAAAATGGCCACATCAACACATTGTTCAATTTTGAAAGAAAAATGCCCCCCAATTTCATTATGTTAAATGATTTCTTCTCTTTCCATCCCTTCCCATTTAAAAATAACATAACATAAAAATCACATGTATGCAAGCAAGAAGGTTCTCTTACCATGAACTTCAAGATCAAAAGAACAGCTATCAAACTTATCCTTGTAGGTGACTTCACATCTGTAATTTCCCGCATAGTTCTCTTTGGCCTTGATGATCTGCATCTCGAATGTGTATATCTATAACACAATGCATCCAGACATACTGTAGTTCTATCTTGCCGACAGCAAGGGACCATCACCTTTCAGTTACTTTACAAACTTCCTCAGTGTAACTTTATCTAGGGAGTCTAATACAACAGTATCAGAACAGGGGGATAAATATGTCCCCCCCCCCCCGTGGTTCCTTAGCACATGACCATTTCAATGGCGTTAGAGACATTAGGAATGGTAATTCCACAGATTTTTCTGGCACTGAAATCACTCAAAGCTACATCTGAAATGACTTCTTCCCCACACAGAAGAAAGGAGCTAGTTGAGCCCTGAGCCATACCCGAGTTTGCCTCTCGAAGGTTTCCTTCAGCTGGAGGTGCTTTCCGGCTTTGCTGGCCAGATCCATCCATTTCCCTTTGAACCATTTGATGGTGGGTTTTCTAAGAAGATCTTCAGCCTTGACTTTGGCTATAAAGGTGATGTTTGCTCCTAGAAAATACACATGGATTCAATCTGTGGCTTAAAAATATGACATTTGTGGCTGGGAAGGTGGCTCAGTGGTAGAGCGCTTGCATTGCATGCCTGAGGCCCTGGGTTCAATTCCCCAGCACCACATAAGCAAAAAGAAAAAAAAGCCAAAGTGGCGCTGTGGCTCAAGTGGTAGAGCGCTAGCCTTGAGCTGAAGAGCTGAGGGACAGTGCCCAGGCCCAGAGTTCAGGCCTCACGACTGGACCCCCCCCCCCAAAAAAAACAAAAAAATAACATGACATTTGTTTTGGTTTTAACTGGGAGAAGTTGACACAGGTCTGTAACTAATAAACTATGGTGTGCTTTGCACTTAAGAATTGTGCAATGAGTTGGCCCCAACTTATTTTATGTATGTATGTATGTATTTTTGGTGCCAGTACTGGGGTTTGAACTCAGGGACTGGGTGTTGTCCCAGAGCTTTTGTGCTTAAGCTTAGAGTTTTCCTAGAGCCACAGCTCTACTTCTGGCTATCTGCTAGTTAATTGGAAATAAGTCTCACAGACTTTCAAACCATGATCCTCAGATCTCAGCCTCTTGAGTAGCTAGGATGACAGGTGTGAGGCCACTAGCATGAATCTTAGTCCCACTTTTTGATGAGTGTTGTGAACATTTTTAGGATAATCTAACCTGTTCTGCTTTTGAAGTTAATGGAGCAAAACAAGAAAAATGGGAAACTAGTGGGAAGAATTTTTATAGAGAGATTTACATTCATGGGGAATAAAAATAAAGAAAGAAATATTTTTGCATAGGCATCTTTTTCCTTACACGAGGTGGTAGGAAGCCTGGAATTATAGGAGTATGACTAAGTGAAAGAGATCCATTAAGTTGACTATTTGTGTGCATTGATTAAAAAGCTTCTGAGGACATGAAAAGTAACCTCACTACCAGCCCGTCTTGCAGTCTTACAGGAACAAGAGGAGCCAGCATTTCTGTTTACATGCAGTGTTGTTCTGCATGCTACAGAGAAGTAGTTATTGAAAGAATTAGCTACATTCACATTTACAGAATATTTGTTAAACATCAAACTCTGAGCTGATCATAATGTATTCCTTACAGAAATTTGTTTACTTAAAATTCTTGGAACCTCTAGGTTCTGCTCAAGGTCAGCAAGCTGTTTATTTATTTCGTGGTATATAGTTTTGTGGTCATCTGTTTGTTTAGCTTCATGTCTGTTCATCTGACAGGGGTGGGGAATGTTGAGTCTGTGGGCCATATGAGGTCCTTGGAATCATTTGGTATATGAAAGGACAAACATTATGCTTTTCAATGGCTTTCCTTGTTCCATGTATCTATATAGATAATTTTATGTGGCTGGTGAATGATGTGATTAATATCTAAATTGCCTTGGCAGAGGAAGATCTCCCCAACTCTGCCCTGAAAATTCTTAGTATTCACATAGTATATTCAGTATCAATCACAGCATCAAAAAAAGGGGGGGCTGGGAAGGTGGCTCAGTGGTAGAGCACTTGCCTTGCATGAATGAGGCCCTGGGTTTGATTCCTCAGCACCACATAAGCAGGGGGAAAAAAAAGCCGGAAGTGGCGCTGTGGCTCAAGTAGTAGAGTGCTAGCCTTGAGCTGAAGAGCTAAGGGACAGCGCCCAGGCCCAGGGTTCAGGCCCCACGACCAGACCACCCCCCCCAAAAAGAAAAAAACCTCAGAAATAAGCCAGGCACTGGTGGCTTCTGAATAATCCTAGCTACTCAGGACCCCGAGATCTGAGGATTAGGTCAAAGCCAGCCCAGTCAGGAAAGCCCATGAGATTCTTACCTCCAATTGACCACCACAAAGCTGGAAGAGGAGCTGCAGCTCCACTGATAGAATGTTAGCCTTGAGCAAAAAACAATCTCAAGGGCAGTGGCCAGACCCTGAGTTCAAGCCCAGCACTGGCACAACAACAGCACCAAGAAATATAGAAGTAGTATTTTTGAATGCATATTTCTAAAGGTGAACCATGTGTCTAACCCTCTGGAAGTACACGAGATCTTATGATCTAGCACCCCTGCAGACTTCCAACCATTTGTAATCATCTTACAAAATAAATTGTGTCATAATAATAGTAGCCATTGGTGCAGAAAATTATGCTGTTTGGCTCTTCAGAATACTTCAATACTTCGCAAGTACATCCCAGCGTTTATCTATCCCGATAGAACAGATGGGAAAACCAAGGCCTAAGGAGGCCAATTGGTCTTTCTTATTCACAAAGGAGCAGAGCCAAGATTCAGATCCAAGCTAACTAGCTTCAGGGTCCAGACACTGGACTCCTATGTATTAAAGATTACAGATAATAATGGCTGTCATTCACTTTTTCAGGTTATAGAAAGCAGGACTCAGTATTATACTCATACACAAAGGATTATTATTCAGCCATGGAAAGGAATGAAGTACTGATGTATACTATACATCCTATGTGGACCTCAAAAACAGAAGGAAGCCAGAAACAAAATGTCATGGATCATGTGATTCTATTTATATCAAATAATCCAGAACAGATTGTCCTTAGAAAAAAGCAAATTAGTGATGGGGCTTGATGGAAGTGGGCAATGCGGGTGATTGCTTAGTGAACTACAAGATCTTTGGGGGGAAGTGATGGACATGTTTTGAAACTAGGTAGAAGGAGTAGTTGCACATCATTATGGGTGCATTAAATTCCATTGCATTTTTTTGCTTTAAAATAGTTAATTTTATAATACCTGAATTTTACATGGCTATAAAAAAGGAAAGGGGGTACTGGGAAGGTGGCTCAGTGGTAGAGTGCTTGCCTTGCATGCATGAAGCCCTGGGTTTGATTCCTCAGCACCACATAAGCAGAAAAAGTGGTGCTGTGGCTCAAGTGGTAGAGCACTAGCCTTGAGCTGAAGAGCTGAGGGACAGTGCCCAGGCCCAGACTGACAAAAAAAAGGAAAAGGGGAGGATTTGATGCTAGACACTTACCCACTTTCACTGAACCTGTCTGAGGTTTCTCAACAAACAGGGTGGACAGCTGAGAGTTGGCATTCTGCTTGTCCTGTTCTTCTCCTCCAGCAGGTGACTCACCAAGAGACCATTCTAGCAACCAGAAGAAGGAAATGGGTCACTTTAGGGCCTGCTTCCTCTATGGCAGACTTACCTGTGTTTGCTATTTGCATCAATACTGATTCTTTTCCTCTTCTAGTAAACCTAGATAAACATAACACCATAATATCATTCTTTTTTGTCCCCAGCAGCCATCGGTAGAGAGGAACACAGTCCCATTCCTACAGAGATGTCTGATGAAGGAACATTTGATAATTCCTGGAAATAGTGAAGCTTTTCAGGTAAGTTGTTAACTCTGTGTCTCCATCCTGTGTGCTTTATAGTAGATAAACAATGATAGTGACAGTATTCAAACAATAGTCTCAGTGTTTTTGCCAGGTGACTGGCTTTCAGGCCACAGCTATAAAACAGAACTGGAAGGGACTAATGTGATTGGACCGATTTGAGAGTAAACTATCTGACAAGAGTCACAAAGCCAACCTAGGTCTGATAGTTGTAGATTTCTTGCTGTTGTCTCATTAAACAATTCTATCAAGGTTGTATAGATGTGGCCACAGTTTGACAAGTAACAGGATCATGACCTAAAGGTACAAATTTAAAGAATAGAAAGTTTGTCCTACAAGGAGAAAAAGAAAACAGTAAAAACAATAAAAAGAAAAAGAATGAAGAGGGAAAAAAAGAAGCTGGAAGCTTTCCCAGGAAGAGACAAGCTGGAAATGAAGTTTATTTTGCATTTCTAGTTGTACTGAGGTGTTTGATATTAATCTGCAGCCAATTCAATAATGAAGTTTGGAACAAACTGAATGCTCCCTTGATCTCAGAGTTGAATACAGAAAACTAGGGAAAGAATGCATGGGTTATCAACTCTTTATTTGTTAATGTTTCTTATACACACATACATATATATAATTTAGAAAATGTATGTTTAGTTATTTTAGTTTTTATGTACCAATCATGCTCAGTACTAGGGTTTTCTCTGCTTAGGAGAGCATTTTCACAATGAAGTTAAGCAAAGTAGTTATATGATTATGCATTTTAATACTTCAATGTGAAAAGCGTGCTGTGTGTGTGATATTAACAGTGAACATTCATGATTAGAAAACGATGAGTATTCTTATTGCTTTGTTCACTAATATACTTCCAGTGCCTTCTAGACTGAGTGACACAGTTGGACTATGTTAGACTCACTATACGAATTTCATTGAATATTTGAATGAGTGATCAAATAGCCTCAGAATTATAGCTATAGTGGAGAGCATACACTTGAAAGTCTATATAAAGTTCTATATAAATACAAACTATTAGAAATTTAGCACATTCAAAGAATGGCACCTAATCTGTGTATTTGTCACATGTGAAAAATGATGCTGTATGTGGCCAGATTCCTGAATGTACGTGTGGGTCATGCAAAATTAATTGCTTTATTAGTTTCCATATCAGAAAAAATGTAATAAAATATTGCTTTTTCTCAAAGCTACAAACTGAATAAAACAAGGATTAGAACCAGTACAGCTTCAAGAAATGAGGCCATTAGTTATTGTATTAGGATGGGGTCAGGGTGCCTTGTTCAGCTGGACGCTCACCTGAATCTTTTCTTTCCAAGGCCCGACTACCCAAACCTGAAAGAAAAGGAGTTGGAGGATGCAAGTGTGGCAGGAGAGGAGGATGGAAACAGAGTCCCCCAAATCCTGGACCTCATGGTGATGGAGAGAAAAACTACAAGTTATATTAAATGGAGAATCAGTACAGCTCCAGCTATGAAAACATCTCTAAACTGCATGTCTTTGAAAAAAATATAGGATATAATTTAAAAGTCCATTTATCAGCCAGGTGCTGGTGGCTCATACTTGTAATCCTTGGCTACTCAGAAGGCTGAGATCTGAGGAACAATTTTTGAAGCCAACTCTGGCAAAAAAAAAAAAAAAGTCCATACGAATTTTTTTTTTTCTGTCAGTTGTGGGGCTTGAACTCTGGGCCTGGGCGCTGTCCCTCAGCTCTTCAGCTCAGGGCTAGTGCTCTAGCACTTGACCCATAACGCCACTCTGGCTTATTTCTGCTTAGGCGATGCTTAGGAATCAAACCCAGGGCCTCATGCATGCAAGGCAAGTACTCTACCACTGAGCCAAGTCCATGAGAATTCTTCTCCAATTAACAAGCAAAAACTTGAAGGGTTGGTATGTCTCAAGGGATAGTGAAAAAGTCAAGTGAGAGCATGAGGCCCCAAGTTCAAGCCCTAGTACTAGCACAAATTAATAAAGTAAAATAAGAGTCCAATGATTAATGATGCCTGCAATCCTAGCTACTCAGGAAGCTGAGATCTGAGGATTGAGGTTTGAAGCCAGCCCAGACAAAAAGTCCATCAGACTCTTCAATAAACTACTCAGACAAAAGCCAGAAGTGGTGCTGTGCTTCAAGTGTTAGAGCACTAGCCTTGAGCACAAAGAGGCTCAGGGACAGCATCCAGGCCCTGAGTTCAAGCCCCACAACTGGAAAAAAAAAAAGAAGAAGGGGATGAAGAGCCTACAAATGTAAATAGGAGACAAATGTTCCTGTTCCTAATATTTGCTTGTCTGTTTTCAGAACTAGGTATTATACTTACAACCTCATTCTTGCTAGGCAAGTATTCGAGGACTTGAACCCTGCCCCTAATCTTCAATATCTTTATTGAACAAATACATTTTTGTGTTTTTCAAAAAAATTTCCAGTAAAGCATAAGATGTCATTAAAGACAATGCTGACTTGGTAAGTCCAGTCAGCCATAGGCCCTGTCTTTCTTTCCTTCCTTCCCTTCCTTCCTTCTTTCCCTCCCTCCTATCCTCCCTTCCTCCTTCCCTCCCTTCCTTCCTTCCTTTTTTCCTTCCTTTCTTTCCTTCCTTCCTTTATTCCTTCTTTCTTTCCTTCCTTCCCTCCTTCCCTTCTTTCTTTCTTTCTTTCTTTCTTTCTTTCTTTCTTTCTTTCTTTCTTTCTTTCTTTCTTTCTTTCTTTCTTCCTTTCTTTCTCTTTCTCTCCCCCCTCCCTTTCTTCTTTCTCTCTCTCCTTCCCTCCTTCTTTCTTTCCTTCCTTGCCAATTGAGTTGAGAGCAGAGACAGGAGAAGGCCATCCTAACCTGGAGGCAGTGCGCTAGGCGGGGAGGCTTCCTCTTCCTCTGAAACAAGAAACAGGAGTGAAAAGTCAAGGAGGAAAGGACTTCATCCCAAGCAACCTGAGAAAAGAGAGATCTGAAAAAGAAGAGGAAAAAACTACACAAAGCATTTCCAACAGCTCAGTAAGCCTTAGAAGACTTGGAACCTGCAGGTTAAACTCGAATGTTTCACACACACACACACACATACACACACACACACACACAGGAATAAGAGAGAGAGAATGTAGATTAAAAAGTAGAACTATTATTATGTGATTGCTGGCTAGGAGGAAAATAATGCTAAAAATCAAACATTAGCTGAGCACGGGTAGCTCACACCTGTAGAGCTAGCTACTCAGGAACAGTTCAAAGCCAGCCCAGGCAGGAAAGTCATTGAGTCTCTTATCTCCAATTAACCACCAGAAAATTGGAACTAGCACTGTGGCTCACGTGGTAGAGCGCTTGCCTTGAGCTGAAGAGCTCATGGACAGTGCTCAGGCCCAGAGTTCAAGCCCCACAACCAACAAAACAAAACAAAACAAAATCAAACATTGATGGGATCAACAATGGTTTTCAAGTTCTTATTCCAAAACAGATATCAATGACAGATGTAATGCATGTATTCATCTGGACATGTCTGGCTAACCTTAAGTTATTGAAAAGTCACACAGTTAAATTCACTGAATTGAGTAATACTGAAGAGTTTAATGGTTTCATTTTACCTTGGAAACCAGGTTCATTTCAGGGAAGTAAACTGAATGGCTGAAGTTTTGAGGTTGTGTATAATTTAACAGTGTATGTATGTATATATGCATATGGCATCTTTCAATAAACAAATGAAACAAAAATACAGATTGTAAAACCTTTTTTTCTATTTAAATATGGTGGTAAATGCCTGTAATCCCAGTGCTTGGGAGGCCAAGGCAGAAAGATGTAGCTCCAGGATAACCTAAAATACATAGCAAGACCGTCTCAAAAATCCACGTTTGAGGGGCTGGGAAGGTGGCTCAGTGGAAGAGTGCTTGCCTTGCATGCATGAGGCCCTGGGTTCTATTCCTCAGAACCCACATAAGCAGAAAAAGCTGGAAGTGGCACTATGGCTCAAGTGGTAGAGCACTAGCCTTGAGCTGAAGAGCTGAGGGACAGCGCCCAGGTCCAGAGTTCAAGCCCCACGACCACCAACAACAACAACAAAAAAATCCAAGCTTGAGGATGCAGCCGAGTGGTAGAGATCTTTCCTGAGGAATGTAAGGCCTTGCATCATAAAGTCATCTGTATATAAAGGTAACAGTAATAAAAACACAGACATGCATTTGGGGCTTGTTAAAGATGACATACTGAAAGAGCATAGTGCCTGAATAGCAACTATATCCCTGAGCCTTTTCTGCTCAAGGCTTTATGACTTGAGCCACAGCCCCACTTTCAGTTAGATAAGAATTTCATGGACTTCCCTGCCCAGGCTGGCTTGGAATTGAGAACCTCAAATATCAGCCTCTTGAGTAGCTAGGATTCTAGATGTGAGCCACTAGTACCCAACCACAACAGACTTTTACTCATACTTTTTAAATCACAGGAAAATAACATTGTGAAGCCATAAAAATGATTTTTTGGGGGGGTCCGGTCGTGGGGCCTGAACTCTGGGCCTGGGCACTGTCCCTTAGCTCTTCAGCTCAAGGCTAGCGCTCTACCACTTGAGCCACAGTGCCACTTCTGGCTTTTTTCTTTTTGCTTATGTGG
>NW_012267219.1:33616578-33622829 GCF_000151885.1 Dipodomys ordii | reverse complement strand
AGCCTTGAGCTAAAGAGCTGAGGGACAGCGCCCAGGCCCAGAGTTCAGGCCCCACAACCAGACCCCCCCCCAAAAAACAAGAGTCTCACGGACTTTCTTGCCCCAGCTGGCTTTGAACCGTGATCCTCAAATCTTAGCCTCCTGAATAGCTAGGATTACAGGTGTGAGTCACTGGCATCTGGCCATTTTTGGTGCTTCAATGGAAAAAATGCATGGGATTTTGGTGGTTGCTTCCATCTTATTTAGCAGGAGCAGGCAGACAAATGATTCTGAAGGACCCCATTGAGGGTTTAATTGCCCAATTAGCTTACTATTCCTTTATCCTGTTCTCTTCCTTAGGCCCACATGGGTGTTAAAAACAGGGCTGCATGCACTGTGTGTGGCTAGCACAGTGCTGATCTGCCAAAGATTTTGCTGAATCATTTCATTCAATGCTGTGTTTTTTGTTTTGGGTTGTTTTTTTTTTTTCTTTAGCTGTTGTTGCCATCTGGTGGTGACAACAGACTACTCAGACTTCAGGATCCCTGAAGTTAGGCCTCAGAGAACCCCCAAACCTTTCTGGAAACTCCTTTAAGACATTTCTGGAAGTGTCTGACTTGGAAAAGGGCCCCGATATAGACTCTGTTTGATTTCAGTAGAATGGGGAACCCAGCCCCCCTCCACATAATATCTTTTGTCTCTAGCAATGTAAAATTAGAGCATAGCAACAACTTACATGGAACTCATTCCCATACTGTATGTAAAGTGTCATTTCAGGTGGATCTGTAGGAAAGAGCCCTGTTAGGGCGGTAATCAACTCGCGGCTGTCACCGCGGGATGTCTCAGGAGGATGTCGGGTAAAGCTCACAGCATCCGCAGACAAACCTCGCTGGATGGACTTCTGTATTTGCAGCTCAGAGTTGTGAGGCCATGTTTTCACTTACCTTCTGGAGGTGGAGCTGGGGCTGCAACTTCATTTTCTAGACAGGAAAAGGGAAATGGAAGTATTAGTCTTCTTTCTCACAGAGAAGGATTACTTTGCACAACCTCTGGCTGGTCCATTCCAGCTGCCATTTTGCCCCTGTATATTGACAAAGGACCATGCTGTCTTGATATATCTTGATGGTTATGATTATGAGGATCATGATAATCAAGACACACACACAGAACACACACACACACACACAACCTTCTGATGGGTGATGTTTAGTGAGGACTGGAATGGTACTACATGGTGGTAGATTGGAATGATGGAAAAAGCAAAGGTGAGATGAAGAATCCAGGTAGCCTCACCATTGTTACCCCTCCATGTAGCTGCCAACAGGGGCAACTAAGCCTAATGTGTCATCTCTAGAAACATGGCCACAATCTCTGCCCTATACCTATTGGGTCCCTCTGAGTAGGAAATGCGGCAGAGTGAATGGCAAGCACATCTCCAAATGTGTAACATGGAGTGGTTACAGACATTAAGCTCCCCTTTCCTCAGAGGGCTAGGGCACCTACGTACCACAGCCAATGTCCTGTCCTCATGAGAGACACGTCGGAAAGATGATAAGACCATCTTTGCCTCTGTAGCACTGTATTTTATTGCAAAAGAAGCTGCTGTTCCCTGGGAGACAGAATTAACCGCTCAGTGTGGTTTCTTGAAGTGCATATACCTAGAGATGATTTCTACCTACACCTATCACAAAATTTCAAAGTTCTATGATCCAGGATTATGGAACCATTCCCTCTACAAAGTCTGTAGAGAGAAAATTTCTGTTAAAGAATATATTCATTTTCAAGGAATGCAAGTTATAGTCATAACCAAAGAGCATCAGCTTCTCCCTGTTGAGTCCCTGCAGGGACTGAGAACCAGAAGTTCATGATATGCAAATGAACCGGATACCTCATCTCCAGAGCAGGAAGTAGGGGTTAATGAAGGTGACTGCTTTTAAGCGGTCTCTCCCACACAACTATTAAATTAAATATGAAGACAGGAAAAGCAGGCACATTATGAGATTCTAGAAGCCTTATCTTTGTCTATGTCTGGCACTTTCCATTCATTTTTTTAATATATTTTTTTCTTTCTTTCTTTTTTTTTTTTTGTTGGTCATGGGGCTTGAACTCTATCTAACCCTGAGCACTGTCCATCAGCTCTTCAGCTCAAGGCAAGTGCTCTACCACTTGAGCCACAGCACCACTTTCGACTTTTTCTGCTTATGTAGTGTACTCTATCACTGAGCCACCTTCCCAGCCCCTCTCTGATTCTTATATTGTCACCACATTTGGGACCAGGCATAGAACCAGTTTGGATATTTTCCACAGGAAACATTGTTAAGATACCAACACACCATCACATAGGATGCTAGAAGCAAGCAAGTAAAAGAGAGAGAGAGAGACAGACAGACAGACAGACAGAGACACAGAAGGAGACAGAGACAGAAAGAAGAAAGAGAGAAAGAAAAAGAGAGAGAGAGGGAAAGAGAGATAAAGGAAAAAAGACAAAGATACACTCTCACTTGCTTAACTACATTATTCTCTACAAAGGCCCTTTGTAACTTTTTGGCTTCTGAGACTGAAATCCAACGCCCTCTATTAATGTTTGCTCTTCCCTCTAGAACAAAAGTTGGCCCTAGGACAGGACCTTGTGCCCAGATCCGTGCCTAGCACACAGCCAACTTTCAGTAAATACTTGCTGAATAAGTAAATGCTAAGATAAAAAGCAAACCTTTGTCCATAGTGAGGATATAGAAAATGTCTCTATTTAGCATCATATTAATTTGCACCTGTGATTATTCTAGAGGAATTGTAAGCCACAGCAGCATTATATTTTTTATAAAGGCATTACCTCCCAGCATGATCACTCTTAAAAAGACTTGCTTATTTAACTTCTTGTATTACTGGTTGGTGAGGCACATTTCTTTATTGCCATCTCTATTGCTTTGATTCCAAGATATTCAGCCTAGGACCTAGGACAAAGTGCTTAGGATTAAGGGAACTGGATAGCTGGATGGACAAGTCCAGAGGCAAACAAGCACGCAAACCAGAAATAATAAAACCCTTTCCTGGCAAATCAGCTGTTTCACAAGCAGAGACCCTTAATACATTGGAAGATGTTGGTAGTGTGAACCACAAACATTTCCTACCAGATTGATATTGAAACCAAGCAACTTTCCATGGCGACTACATACATATATATAAATACACATGTTTACATTTCATATACTTACATGTATGTATATAAATATACATGTATATATAGTTTTTCAGAACATTTTCATCTGTCCCAGGATGATTTAGTCAATCTAAAAAATATGTTAAGACTGCATTACTATGAAAATTATTTAACAGTGACAGCCTTGGAGCTATTTGTTGAATACACTTCAATTAGATAGAAGACTAAAGTGCATGCTAATAGTAAAAGGCCCCCAGGATGACTGACTAAGGAGCTAATATCTAGGTGTGACCTTGCTCAGTAGCTGTCAGCAATTTGGTCCCACAGTAGAGGCCATCCATCTGTTTTGTGCTACTGCCTCCTTCTGAATGCTCAGAGCGACCCTAGGATGTTCATTCTGTCCAACAAAACATGTTGAGTGGAAATACAGATCTGCCCAGATTCCCATCATTGGTTCCGTCAGCAGGTAAGCCAGCGTGGAAATTCAATGGTTAGTTCATTCTACACGTGCTTATTGGGCTATTGGCTCATGCAGCCCTCTGCCAGGTCTAGAAGTAATGAAATGAAGGACCCAAAGAGGTGTTAAGACATGGTGCCTGACCATCAAAAAACAGACAGCCTGTTAGGGAAAGGAGTCAACCATTAATACGTGACTAAGTGGAGACAAGAGTAAATGACAGAGGCAACAGGTCCAAGAGAAGTCAGAAGGAAGACAGAAAGGTGGAAATAAGCCAGGGTGATCAGGGGTAAGCTGTACAAATGAATGAAACCTGAGTTGCAGAGTTTAAAAACAGAAGCTAGATGGATGGAGAGGAGGAGAGAGAGCAGGGGAGGACATTCTAGTTAATACTGGAGAGAAGTGAAGTTTTACCCATTAATCCCATTTACCTCATGAGGGGTTTCTTTCTCAGCTGAAGCAGCAAAAAAAATTATTCTACTTTTTGCTTAAGTATATTTTTGAAATGTCCCTGTCCTTTATGAAAGTACAAAGTGCACAGTATTTGGAGATATGTGTGTGTGTGTGTGTGTGTGTTGCTTATTTAGGGATTTCACTTTCTGTTCTAAGTCCATTTGCTTTCCAGTCAACTAGGGCAAATGCACAGCTACAGCAGTTGATGAACCTGAGCATGTGACTACATGTGGCCCAGTCTGCCTTAACTTCTGAAAATGTAAAAAAAAAAAAAAAAGAGGAGAGGGGGAGAAGCAACAAATTTTAGAATGCCCTAGTTATTTCGTTTTTATATTTCATCATATTATATTCTCTGGGAAGAAACGAGTTTCTGATTATTGGTTACTTTTAACTTACAGAGAACCCATTTAAACAAGCAACTATAGTATCATATGGTGCCTGTCTAACTAGGGGCCAGACACAGGCGTTGGTAGCTTTCCTTCTGGGATGACATCAGTGGCTCTCTTGGTTGAACTTCACAGCCTGGTCCAAGCACCTTTCCAAATTTGGAAGCAGAGGTGCATCCCATCAGCCTTGGAGAGAATAGTGTTACAGTTATGTCTCTTTCAGCCAGGATGTCCAAACATGTTTGAACCTATCTCATGGAAAGATTTCTAGGAGTTTGCACTGTCTGCATTCCATAAGAAAATGACATTCACGTGGAAGAGTGTCCACGTGACTCCCCATCGAAGCCACGGAAGGTCAAGGACAAAGAGAATGCTAACATTATGTGTTTCAGTTATGAGAGTGTAAGTTCAAGTTAGCTGAAGAAAACTGATCCAAGGTACTGGAAAAGAGAGAGAGAAAAAACAATGTTTTGTTAATGCATAGGAGACAAGAATAGCACTGGAATTAGGAAATGAAACATGGCATACCAAGAACAAAGAGATACTTAACAGCCCTTCAGCAGGGTTGAGGCAGGGGTCGGGGGAGAAACTTCTTGTGGTCAGGAAATAATAATTTTAAAGTTTAAAGGACCTTATTCGTGATACCATTAAAAGGTTGACATGTGAAACTGTTGATACAAAAATACAAAGCATAATTGTCAAATCTACTTCTGTGAAACCTTTCCTCTCCTACAAGAGTAATGCCCTTTAGCTTGAAACAGATAGAGAGTAATGGCAAAATGACTTCATCTGTAGTGAAGGAAAGGAATCAGCATTGCTCAGAATCATCAAAGTATACACTAACATGAATGAATTCTGTAAAACTAAACTGTCTCTGAAAAATGTAAAAAAAAAAAGCAATAGTATAAGAGTGAGTTTCCAAACAATTAAAAACAACACGATGTTTGCTTCAGGTAGTGTTATCCAGCCCTGCAAATCAATCTCAAAGATGTACAATCCATAGAAAGTAAGAAGCCAGCTTTCAAAGCTACCAATGAACACCTAGAACAATTCACATAATAGCGTGAAGATACTGATTAAAGAACACATATACACCAACAATCTAGGTAAATTTCCCAACAGATATAATCTTAGGATCAATCGCTTCTTTTCTGCTGCTTGCATGAGAGAATGTAAAAGCCATCAGTTAACTGGCTGGCATCACTTCTTCACGGTGCATGATATTTTTATCCTTTGTTGTTTTTCTGTTCAAAATGTGTGCAATGCAAACTGGGCAAAGAACTGTTGGCCATAATGCTGATTGACTCATGCAGATAAGATGCAAAAGAAGTTAATGAAAGAGGGAGATAATGCAGAGAAATTTCATGGGGCCATCCGATTAGTCTTCCTGCTTCTGATTCCGTTGCATTCAGCCTCACTCTCCCTCCAACTCACCTTTTGCTGGTCCAGTTCCGGCTTCCTTCTCTTTATTTGGTTCTGTGTGGAAAGCACAAACACATTTTTAAAACATGCCTGAAAGGCTTTCATTATGGAATGAGCAACAGAATGGAGGGGAGGGAGGAAATAAATGACATCATTAACGATGCTACATTCTCATTACACTGTACATGAATTAAGAATTTTGGAAGTACAATGTAGAGTTATGCTGAACTTCAATAAAAATAAATCAAATTGTTTAAAAATTATACACAAGAATATGTTGTTAATATAGACACAAGAATATTTTGTTAGGGCTGGGAAGGTAGCTCAGTGGTAGAGCGCTTGCCTTGCATGCCTGAGGCCTTGGGTTCAATTCCTCAGCACCACATAAGCAAAAAGA
>NW_012267219.1:33612315-33616528 GCF_000151885.1 Dipodomys ordii | reverse complement strand
CTCAGATCTCAGCCTCCTGAGTAGCTAGGATTACAGGCGTGAGCCACCAGCGCCCGGCTGGCTTAAACTTTAAAAAAAAATTTTATTGTTATTATTAAGGTGTTGTAAAGAGGGGTTACCATTTCACAATTCAGATAGTGCATATATTTCTCTTTTGGACAATGTCACCCCTTCCTTTGCTTTCCCTTCAGTTTTTCCGTCCCTGCCCACAAGTTGCATAGTACATCTTCCACGTAGTATATACTGAACAGCATGATTGCACTTGTTCCTCCTCCCTCCCTCCCTTTCTGCATCCTCCCAAAGAACAGGAAGAGAAACAAGCACACACATGGATACATATATACATACACACACAATACACATGAATAATCTGTTTCCATTTTCTGGAATTCGTTTTGATAAATAGTATTCTACGTGTTCAGGACAGTTATGCCTTTGGGTTCCTCCTCTGCTGGCATCCTCTTTTAGTCTGATTGTGTGTGAATGTCTGGAATCCTGAATAGTTGTCGTGTTCAGTTCTATTTCAGATCTAGCTTCCACATATGAGAGTGCCCATTCTTTTTTCTAAACAAGTCACTCTGCACAGGCAGATCAATGCCTCACAATGAGCAGCCATCACTATACACAGAGTCTCCTAGTAGCCTAGTCAGACTGGCATGGGGGCAGAAAATTGAATACATGGAAAGGAAAAGATCAATTCAGGACTGGCAGATGGCAACCAGCACATTTTTTTCATCACTATTATTTTTTGTGTGTGTGCGTGGGGAGAAAGGAAAAAATAAAACCACACTACTGGTATATTTATCTAATGAGAGAGAAAAATATATAACCAAGGAGAAAACAAAACAAAACATATCATCTCACAGGCTGTCTAGAAAACCTGGCAGGATGTGATGTAATTCACAGGTATAGGGAAAACACAAGTGTCCTTTAAATGGCCTTGCCATCTTTCATAGCTGAGCCACGTGATGGAAAAGATCATTTATGCATCGTCAAACGAAGAAGAAAGCTTTGGTAAAGACATTCCATTTTCATAGATCAGAAGGCAGAAATGGAAATCTAATATTGTCCGCTTGGCTCAAGGCAAGATGTTGCAACATACAAATGGATATCAGAATACCTCCAGCAAGAAGCCAGTTTCTTTCACACATTGTCTCTTGGGTTGAGTTGTGATCCAGCAAGGTTTTAGGACCTCTGTCTGGCTCTTCCAACAGGTAACTGTCTCCTCTCTGGTCTTTTTCCCCCCATAGATGCAGAATCTACCCCTCTGATTCTCCCCAAGCGGTTCTGCTCGCTCTAGTGACCACATCAGTTCCTTGCTTTTCATCCTCTTCCCAAGACCCAGAGGCTTTTCTATTTTAGAATTGCATTCTCTGTTCACCTTTGACCTTTCTGCCCCTGAAATAAACCAAGTGTGGTGGTCTCTATTTTTCTATCAGACCTCTGCTTTTTCTTGTGATTAAATTTGAAAAAAACTAGAGTTGGAGTCCCAACTTGAATTCAGGATCATCCTGACTCTAACCTTCTTGAGTGTGGGAAATTTAGGCATAGTTCACTGCATCTGTGTAAATTCATAGTAAACTAAAATTTTTTTAAGAATTAAAAGCAGGGTCTGGGACTGTGGCTTAGTGGTAGAGTATTTGCCTAGTATGCATGAAGCTCTGGGTTCAATTCCTCAATACCACATAAATAGAAAAAGCCAGAAGGGGCGCTGTGGCCCACGTGGTAGAGTGTTCAGAGAGGCTCAGAGACAGAGCCCAGGCCTTGAGTTTAAGCCCCAAGACTGGCAAAACAAACAACAACAACAACAAACAAACAAGGATTTAAACAGGGGTTGTATTTAAATGATCAAATGGACTATTTTCTTGGCTTCTATGTAATAAAGATTTATTTTAAAAGGGCATCTATGGTGGCTTAAAATCCAAATAAATGCAAGGGTGAAAAAATCATGAACACAGGAAATTATCTTTTTCCATGATGTCTGTAAGACCCATGGTCTATAACAGGCCAAAAATCAAGCCAAAATGAGAATTTAAAGAGTTCAATTCAACTTCTTCCAAATCCATGCAACATACTACTCATTTACATCCAACAGGAGGAGACAGTCCAAAGGGGGAAACCTTTGAGAATAGTAATGCTCAGACATTCATAGGATGGTGGCAGAAAATGGACACTGAAAAAGTAGAGTCAGAACTTTTCCTTCTTAAAAAAAAAAAATCACAAAACCTCATTATTTTTAGCCAGTCAAGGAATAAATAAAGTAACCATGTATTGACCCCTACTGAATGCAGGGCCTATTTTTACCTTAATTTTTATAACTGGGAAGTTTACACTGCAATGATCACCATGTTGCAGATGGGAACTGAGGCCCTGAGGGGTGAACCGCAGCCCATGGTGGGTGAAGATGGACTCCATCGGGTCGTGTCAGCCTGGGCTCTGTCACACAGCCCTGCACGTCGTTTTTTAACTCCCTCCCCAGGAGGCAGAAGAACTGATGGGGTTTGGGGAACTATTATGTCATTTAACCCACTCAGCTGATCGGTATGTATGGCCACTTCGCCTTGAATGAATGCTGGCATAGTTGTAGGAGAATGCTTCCTTGTCCTCATCTTGAGAATGGAAATAACACCAGAACCTCCCTTGAGGTGTTTGCAGACTAAAGTAAATACCATATCTACTCTTTCTCTTCGGAGTTATCCTCAGAACCACTGTTTTTTACTTGCACATACCTGAAAAAGGGCATCAGGCATTTCTACCCCTGCCACCTACTAAAGCTTTGTCTAATTTCAAGGTCTATGGACTGTCCTGTGTTTAAAAAATATATATATATATATATTCAGAATTAGCCAGGTGCTAGTAGCTCATGCGTGGAATCCTAGCTACTTAGGAGGCTGAGATCTGAGGATTGTGGTTCAAAGCCAGCCCAGGCAGGAAACTCCATGAGACTCTTATCTCCAATAAACTACTTCAAAACGCCTGAAGTGGCCTTTTAAAAACGCAGCTCAAGGACAGCACCCAGGCCCTGAGTTCAAACCCCAGGACCAGAAAAATAATTCAGAATGAAAGTGGAGGCAGCGGAAGTAACCAGGCACTGGGCAGAGATGCTAGCGAGGTCCTTCCGTTCACCCTGAAAAAAGGAAATAGCCATTGGATTCCATGACATGTCTATGCACTTAGAGCTTATAACATCAATCCATCAAAAAAAGGTAAGACAAAATAAATTCTCTATGTTTTTTTTCTTTTTCAGGACATTTTAAATTCTCCACTTCACCTGGAGATAGAGAATGTGAGTGGTGAAGGCCAAGGACTTGATTTAGAAAATTAACTAGTTGTGCGCTGGTGTCTCATGCCTGTAATCCTAGTTACTAAGGAGGCTGAGATCTGAGGATCACGATTCAGAACTAGCCTGGGCAGAAGGTCCCTGAGACTCTTATCTCCAAATAACTACCAAAAACCCAAATGTGGAGCCATGGATCAAGAGACAGAGCACTAGCCTTGATGAAAAATGCTCAGGATCCAGGCACCAGTGGCTCACGCCTGTAATCTTAGCTACTCAGGAGGCTGAGATCTGATGATTGAGGTTCAAAGCCAGCCCAGGAAGGAAAGTCCATGAGACTCTTATCTCCAATAAACCACCAGAAAAAAAAAGTGATGCTGTGGTTCAAGTGGTAGAGCACTTGCCTTGAGCTGAAGAATTGAGGGACAGTGCCCAGGCCCAGAGTTCAAGCCCAACAACTGACAAAAACAAAGACCTGTCTTCTTCAACCTTGAAGTAGCAGCACCATGTATCTCTCTCACTCAAACTCAATCCTTTGTCTCAGACAGGTGGTCATGTCCAGCTTTGCCACTAAACATCATTTGCATCTTCCTACATTCATTGGCTGCTCCATGACAATCATTCATTAAAAGTGATGTGTTTGGGGTAAAGTGAAGGAAGGGGTGACATTGTCCAAAAAATGAAATGTACTCCTTACCTGACTTATGCAATGGTAATCTCTCTGAACAACCCTGAAGAATAACTTAAAGAAAACTGCTAGGGGCTGGGAATGTAGCTTAGTGGTAGGTGTTTGCCTAGCATTCATGAAGCCCTGGGTTTGATTCCTCAGTACCACATGCACAGAAAAAGCCAGAAGTGGTGCTGTTGAGCAAAATAAGCTCAGGGACAGTGCCCAGGCCTTGAGTTCAAGCCCCAGGACTGTCTAATATATATATA
>NW_012267219.1:33610696-33612265 GCF_000151885.1 Dipodomys ordii | reverse complement strand
AGTGGTAGAGTGCTAGCCTTGAGCTGAAGAGCTGAGGGACAGCGCCCAGGCCCAGAGTTCAGGCCCCACGACCGGACCTCCTCCCCCCCAAAAAAAAGAGTCTCATAGACTTTCCTGACAGGGCTGGCTTTGAAACATGATCCTCAGATCTCAGCCTCCTGAGTAGCCAGGATTACAGACATGAGCTACCAGCTCCTAGCCTTAGGGTGGTCTTCTAGATGTCATAGGGAAATATATGTGGTTTCAAAGAAAAAGTATTGGTGTGCATAGGAATCTTCGGGATTGGATTTGGTAGAAACAAACACACTATGAGCTCAATAACAGCATATTTTTATCAATTAAGACCAAATAGTCTATCTACAATTCTGTTTTTGGAATCATGTTAGTTTAATTATCTGAAAATAGGATTTATTTTGCATATATATATATATATACATATATATATATATATATAATAGTTTCAAGCATGAATTTTCTCCACTTGCTCTCGAGAAAAGACATAAATCTCAGTTAACAACAACAGATAATTTTAGCAGACATTCAGCATAGGATGTCAATCTTGTGCGATGAATATAAAACATGATGCGGCCTACTAAGGGTAACCTCCTAGTGGTTCAGTGCAACAACAAGAAGGGAAGGGCTTATCTCTAGTGGCCAATAGGCTCCCCGTATAGTCAGTGCTGTTCCAAATAAGTCTGTACGTACAAGGAGGAAACATACCAAGAAAGAAGAAGATGTCAAGAACGTCATACAGCTCCATTGATTTCAGATCAAGATCTACAGAAAACTAAAGCTGAGCTGGCCCCTGTTTGAACTCTTAGGGCACTGGGCCCATTTCATTCATTTGGATACCCAGCAGTCCTCTGCTATCCTATTGAAGGATTTCAGTGTGTGAATCCAGTGTTTCTAGTGGGACAAAGGGCTTTTGTGAGCAGCTAGATTTTTTGCATTGCCCTCTGTGAAATGAGCTTCAGGACGGGAATGCATCATAATCCCCTCATAAATTTCCAGTAAAAAGACCAGAAACTGAGGCCTTATTCAAGTTCTTGTTTTCACCTTGGCTGAACCATCTTACACATACTCTCTCCACCTGCTTGGTGTCATACCGTACTGTCAGTTTAGGTGACTTGCATGTAATTCCTTATGACCCTGGGGTGGCGGGGGCGGGTTGTTATTATAGCATTGCCTAACATCTTAATGTATTTTATTTCTGTGTTTTCCAGGCTATATTTTGTTTCTTCCTTGGCTGTACCCAAATGGTATAGGAAAATGTTTTCACGCTTTGTTGGCTAAAGTATGTTTGCACCTATCTGTTAACAAGTATTGGATAAATAGTGCTGCATCCTTTCCCAGGGTCAGCCTGCTCCTCTAGCCTCTGGTGACAACTCCATGAGTAATTCTTGCCAATTTCTCATTCTCTATAAGGAGAAAGAGTGGTTGGTTGGGGCTTGAACTCTGGGCCTAGGCGCTGTCCCTCAGCTCTTCAGCTCAAGGCAAGCGCTCTACCACTTGAGCCACAGTGCCACTTCCGGTTTTCTGGTAGTTAATTTGAGATAAGAGTCTCACGGA
>NW_012267219.1:33588184-33604096 GCF_000151885.1 Dipodomys ordii | reverse complement strand
TATATATATATATATATATATATATATATATAGAAGCTCCCACACAACTGGAGTTTGGTGAGCTCCCATTATGAGCTTCACAAGGGCAAGGGGTTATTTTTTAAGTGATGGAGAAGCTGGGTGGTATAATGGCTTCCAACCGTAATCCTGGATTCTCCAGAAGCTGAGATCTGAGGATCACGATTCAAAGCCAGCCGAGGTAGGAAAGTCCATGAGACCCTCATTCCCAATGAACCATCCAAAACCAGAAGTGGTGCTGTGACTCAAGTGGTAGAGTACTAATCTTAAGCTAAAAGGCTAAGAGACAGTGCCCAGGTCCTGAGTTCAAGCCCTGGTACCAGTCAAGAAAATAATAATAAAGTGGCGTACAGGAGAGGAGAGACGATAGTTCAAGGAATTCACAGGTAGATGACCTGTAGCATCAATTTAATCATCAAACCAGCTCATGCTGCTCTTGGACGATGTTTCAGAGACAATAATCAAGACGCACACCCTCCGGAGCTGTGGAGATTGCTGTGAGCATGGTAAGCGCTTGGGAATCTCATCAAAGGGCTTGTTCTGACTCCTTGTTAGTTCCAAGAGTCTGGATTCCTAACAGGCTCTTAGGGGGTTCCTGGTGCTGCTTGTGACTTCAAGCACATGACTCAACCCAGGCCCTAAATGTCACCCATTCTCCTTCTGAGTCGTGGTAGTTGTGAATGCTAAAAGATGTACAGTAGTGGATGTTTTTTTTTTCTTCTCCCTTTGGTCACAAGCTTCTTGAGAACAAGGCCCATCTCCTCTTCCTTTCCAAGTTCCACACAGCAGGTTCTCCAAAAATAGAGTTGACTGGCAGTCAGTCTCTACCAGCACAAAAGCCCCTTCTTCTTGCTGCCAAGAAATCAAGAACCATCCGCTGGCACTCTGCGGGCAGCTTTCTTGGGCTGCGTTACCCACAGGGAACGCTATGTCTCCCATTGGTCTCTCTCCCGTTGGCTACGGGGCAGAGAGGCAGTCGCCCAGTCTCTGTCATTTAGAGTTCTTCTTACTGTCAACACATGTCTTGCATTTCTTAACAAGGGCAGGAGAGCAATTAGGGCTGGAGTTTGAGCCCTCAGGAATAAAACAGCCCTTGCCTTTCTAAGGAATCCCCTCCATTTAAAATCTGGACTGGAAAAGTGAGGCAAGTAGCCTGTTCCACCAATTTCTAGGCAAATACAGTAACGCTGGGTTCATCAGCTCCGCTGTGGTACCCGCCTTTGGTCAATTCTCTGAATCTTAAAACAAATTTGATTGAGATGAGGTTCTGTTAATTGTTCTGCTTCCTTAAAAACCAAAAGACTAATTCAGTTGAACCTTTTCTATTGTATGAATAAATTTTTTGTCACCTTTCTTCATCCTTCACCCCCTCCCCCCATCCCATGACATGGTCTCTATTGAAAAACATGCCAACAATGTGGTATTAAAAAATCAGGAGCCGGGCTCCGGTGGCTCACGCCTGTGATCCTAGCTACTGAGGAGACTGAGATCTGAGGATCCCGGTTCAAAGCCAGCCCAGGCAGAAAAGTCTGTGAGACTCTTATCTCCAATTAACCACCAGAAAATTGGAAGTGGTACTGTGGTTCAAGCGGTAGAGCGTTTGCTTTGAGCTGAAGAGTGCAGGGATAGGGCCCAAGCCCAGAGTTCAAGCCCTATGACCAACCAAAAAAAAATCAGGAATATCTAAGTTTCTTTAAAAACTTCCTTAAAAAAAAAAAAGAAGAAGAAATCAAGCCAGATGGCTCACGCCTGTAACCCTAGCTACTCAGGAGGCTGAGATCTGAGGATTGAGGTTTGAAGCCAACCTGGGTAGGAAAAGCTGTAAGACTGTTATCTCCAATGAATCACCAAAACACCAGAAGTGGAGCTGTGGCTTCAGTGGTAGTGCTAATAACTTTGAGCAAAAAAGCTAAGGGACAATACTCAGGTCTTGCATTTAAGCCACAGGCCGGGCGCATGCACACACACACACACACACACACACACACACACACACACACACACACGGAGGCAAATCAAGATACTCTGAAGTGATCAAAGAACTCAATGAAATGCTCTAAAGGACCACACAAATATGAAGCGGAGTCTGCCTTTCTCAGGCAAGGGCGGCTGGCTGGTCTTTGATCCTTTCTAACTCAGAGATATAGACTTTCCCTTCCTCTGCAATGCTGAAATGCTTTCAGAGGGCTCAGTCTATTTGTGGCAGATTTTTCCTATGGTCACCTACTGTAAAAAGCACAGGGATGCCGCCGATGGCATGCCTGCACAGCCTGTGCCCAAGCGTTCTAACTGACGGGCACCGGTGGCAGACATGAACCGACAGCTCCATAGGTGACCTTTGTGCTGCTGCGGAAACCCGGACAGTCCAGTGACTCCATACATGGGCGGCCTCTCGCCAGTGGACACCATTTCTATTTTCGACGGTCAGTAATTCAAAAGGGGAAATGAATCTTTAATTCTACAAAGGTATCAACTTGCCTGTCTTTATAGATACGGGTGCGCTCAAATGACATAACTCAATTCTTTCCTTCCCATAGGTTCTCTATCTAAAGTAACACACAATGTACAGTGCATTGTTTTAGCATTTATATTGCACGATCATCATATTATCACATATCATATGACATAGTATTGCAGATATTAAAATAGTATGATTGTTTTAAACATATTCTGTAAGTCCTTTGGTGCCATTGCACTTAGCTTTTCAATGAGGTATATTACTATGTGAATAAGTATCATGAAACCACATGAATATATTACATAGACATAGAAAAGACAAGATGAAAAGATATAATAATAACACTCATTGTCATTTGTTTTGATTATAGGTCTTTTGAAGGGGCTTTCAATTCTGCCACTTTGGGGAAACAACTTTTTGGGGCTAATTACTCAGATTTTATACCTCAAGACATAAAGGAATTAGTTATCATTTTAGAAGCAATCTTAATTTATGATACTTCCCAAGTGTCTGCAAGACCCTTTTAAGAAATCAACAGTTGCAGGGTGCCAGTAGCTCACGTCTGTAATCCTAACTACTCAGGAGACTGAGGTCTGAGGATGATGATACAAAGCCAAACCCAGCAGAAAAGTCAATAGGACGCTTATCTTCAATTAACCACCAAAAAGCCAGAAGTGGAGCTGTGTTGCTCAAGGGGCAGGTGCTAGCCTTGAGCAATAAAGCTCAGGGGCAGCACCTAGGCCCTGAGTTCAAGCCTAGGACACCCACACACAAAAAGAAAAGAAAAGAAATCATCAAAGTCAAAGTTTTATTTTCATAATAATGCAAAGTCATTATTACATGTTCTATCGAAGTATACAGTGATTTAGTTTTTTTGTCAGTCTTGGGGCTTGAACTCAGGGCCTCTACCACTTGAACGACAGTGCCACATTTGGCTTTTTCTGTTTATGTGGTACTGAGGAATTGAAACCAGGACTTCATGCATGCTAGGCAAGCACTCTACCACTAAGCCACATTCCCAGCCCCAACAGTGATGTTTTCTAGTGGTAACGTAATATATAAGGATATCAATGCTCTGACAACTAATAGAACATGTGCTCACATAATGTCTTAATCATTTTTATTAATTTTAAGTTCCAATCAAATCATAACCAAACACTGTATCATTTCGTCAATAATTAAAAGAGAAACAAATCACAGTAATGCCTGGCCGCTTAAGATGCTGAGGCGGAAAAACAAAAAAAAAAAACCAACTCAAAACCTTCTAGCATAGATAAAATACAAACAACATGAACATTTGGACACAAATTCAAATGCAATTCACTATAAGCTCATCTGACATAAAAGCCAGTCATTTGGGCTCTCTGGATTTCACATGCTACAATATCTCCAATATAAGACACAGTTAAATTTTGCCCACTGTGTGTACTTGTTGTTATTAAGGTGTTATGCAGTCATGTAATGAGTACATTTCTTTTTTTGGACAATGTCACCCCTTCCTTCACTTTCCCCCAATTTCCCCCCTCCCATCCCCGCCCACAGTTGCATAGTTCATTTTCCACATAGTGTATGCTGAATAGCATGATGGCATTTGTTCCCCCTCCCCCCTCTCTGTCTGCATCCCCCTTCCTTCCCTAAAAATAAAATAAAACAAAACTCCATTACCACCAACATCCACTGTGTTTTTCTAAGGAGAAATGCATTACAATTTAGGCCCATTACTATCCACACTAGTTGAAACAATAAGGCTTGCAGGTTCCAGAACAAAATTAACCTTTAGCTCTGCAGAGAATACAGCTACTTGAAATGAACCAATCGACTTTAAGGTGAGCCTAAGACCCTGAACTTGAGCCTCTGGGCTCAAGTGACCTTCTATGTCAGCCTCTTACATGGCTAGGATAGTAGGCACTACTGCACCCATTTTTCAGTTTTAAGATTTATTTACTGTGGTCAAATGCTGTCAGAGACTGTACAGAGAGGGTCTGAATAAATGAAATCCAATTGTGTACTGATGTGGTAAACTTTTGACTCATTGATGTAATTTTCCTAAACTACCAACTATTCTGGTTCGATTTTGTTTTCCTCTCTCAGTGAACTTGTTCTTTAATCTTTCTAATGGTACACATTTTTAAAAAAATAATCAAATAGATGGAGGTGATGTGAGCTTTACTTGAGTTGAAGAAACTAAGCTGAAATTAATCTCAGAATGTAATCCCAGCACTGGGGATATTGAGGCAGGAGGATCTCAAGTTTTAAGCTAGCTTGGGTCTGTCTCAACAAAATAGAACAAAACAAGCTAGGTGCCCGTGGCTCATGCCTATAATCCTAGCTACTCACGAGGCTGAGATCTGAGGATTATGGTTTGTAGCCAGCCCAGGCAGGAAAATCTGTGGGACTATTATCCCCAGTTAACCACCAAAAAGTCTGAAGTGTGACTGTAGCTCAAAGTGGCAGAGAGCTAGCCTTGAGCAAAAGCGCCCAGGCCCTGCATTCAAAGCCCCACTACTGACCAAACACACACAAAAAAAGAACAGAGTAAAAGAACAAAAACTCTGAAGAAGTGAACAAATATTAACAGAAGTCAATATTGGCAGAAGTCAAAAGGAGTGATTACAAAGAGGATTAGAATTGTTATTTCCCCATTTATCCCTCTTGGTGCTTTTCTGGGGGTGTCATACATGTAGCAGTCCTAGGATTATAGGATTAAAAAAATAATACTTTGTCCCAAGCTACTTCAGGGCCTCCCATTGGGTGACTTTTTAAAAACGGAGAAAGGAGAAGCCTGATGCCTAGTGGGATCAAAAGCATAAAAGCCCAGTGACAATCAATCACCTATCCCATCCATATGTGGTTACAGAGCGTTCTTGATGTGGTGAACCCAGAAAAATTCAGACTCAGGACAAGCCCACCTGCCAAAGGCATTCATGATAGGCAAGAGATCTATGAAGAACCCTGAGTCCCAAGCCCTGCAGCCATGTGTGGCACATGCAGCCACAGATTCAATTGTGCGTGGTGGCACTTCCATCTAAGTAGTAAAGGCCACTCTTGCACGATGGAATAGTGGAGACACAGCCTGTAGTTGGCCCTCGGGCCTGACAACTGCAGACCCACTCAGGACAACAGGAGTGTTTGCATTTGATCTGCAGGTCCCCTCGTGAAAACTAAGATGTTTCACTACAAATAAAACAAGGACATACTCCTGGCAGTCTCCATAATCATAGTAGCCTTTTGGAAATGTATTACAAATATTAGCCCAAGGTGAGGGGAAAAGCAGAGGTTGTCCTATACTTGATAGGGTGGAAATGCCTTGGAAGATTATAGTGCATGGGAGACGTTTAATCCCTTCTACCAGAGTCTTGGCTTTCCTGCTTTAAAAGGCTGCTGCTTGAGCATTTGTTATATGTCAGCTCATGTTCTGAACACTCAACCAGATTTATTTCAATTTTTACAAAGTCCAAGTAAATAAAGTACTAAGTGTGTGTGTGTGTGTACGCGCGCGCACACATGCGCACACGCATGCGCGCATGTATGTGAGCATGCACACACGTGCTACTCTGGAGCTTGAACTCAGGGCCCTGGACTGTCCTTGAGCTTTTTGCTCAAGGCTACTCCTTTGCCATTTGAGCCACAATTATCAAGTCTCTTGGTGATTGTTTTGAGATAATAGTCCCACAGATTTTCCTGCCTGGGCCAGCTTCAAACTATAATCTTCAGATCTCAGCCTCCCGAGTAGCTAGGATTACAGGTGTGAGCCACTAGTACTTGAATTTAGGCATTATTTTAATTGCATTTTATAGATAAAGATACTAAGACATACCAAGTAAGTAATTTCATATTCATACGCACGTACTTTGTAAGTGACTCAGCCTAAGGTGCAATTGAACTGAGTTGTCTAGAATGTTCTATGAATAATATGCAATAATTTGTTTATGTCCCTGTTTAATAATGGATATTATTTAATGTGCAAAAAGACTTAATCATACATATAAATCAAGCAGAGAAATCTTAAACACATTTGGTTCTAAACATGTGAAAAGTAGGCAAATTCATAGTTATTAAGTAGAACATTCTATTCCAACATGGAATTTTATAAAAGGCAAAGAATTCCTGAGGAAATCAAGAAGAGATTTGATGCTATTTAGAAAAGAGGATTTGAACACTTATTCCAAACAGTTGAAGATAAGTCAAGCATGAAAGAAACAAAATTATAAGAACTAAGACCTGACGTATTAATTACAATTTTAGATAGTGCATCCTTGTGCCAAATTGGCCAATAAAAAGATTCCTAAGGGAGTATAAAAAGAGCAAAAGTCTCATCAAAGTGGATTTAGACTTGAAAGGCGTAATGAAAGGCAGATTACAGTTAGCCTTTTGTGAACTCACTTTAGAGACAGAAGTAGGCAGGGGCTTGACAGTCCTGGGTCTTTCCATCTGCCAAGTTACTCAATCTGCACCTGATCTGATGGAATCAGGAAACAATATGAAAGCCCATAAATACTCTGCTCTGCCAATGCGAACAACCTGAAATTTGGCTTGTCCTCTATCTGTGTGGCTTTATAATTTTAAATTAAATTAAAGCTAGACCTGTCCACCCACAATAGACTCAGGAAGAACAAGACTATCATTTGGACTTTGGGGAACTATCTTTGTAAAAAGTTATCAGGGTTGCTGGGCGCCGGTGACTCACACCTATAATGCTAGCTACTTAGGAGGCTGAGATCTGAGGATTGCGGTTTCAAGCCAGCCCAAAACCAGAACCACCCAAAAACCAGAAATGGTGCTGTGGCTCAAAGTGGAACTGAGCATTAGCTTTGAGCACAAAAGCTTAGGGACATTGCCCAGGCCCTCAGCTCAAGCCCAAGGACATACACTCTTGTTCACTCACTCTCTCTCGCTCTCTTTCTCTCTCTCATACACTCACACACACACACGCGCACACACACACACACACACACCACACACACTCTGGGGAATTGTGCATTGGTGGTGTAGTCCTGTGAGTCTAGAACTGAAGAGACTGAAGCCAGAGTATCAGGAGTTTGGGGCGTCTCCTCAAAGTGAAAAGCAAAAGAAAAGTAGAGCGTACACCAGCCCTCCAAGTTCTCCTTGGTTATGAAATTGCTGCATTCATGTAGGGAATTAAATGAGAAAAACCTGCCTTCTTTTTTCACAGTTTCATCTCTAGTCGTTCTCTCTAATTTCAGGCAATGTAAATGAATAATCGCTACTTTGTGATGACCCCACTCAGAAAACCCTAATGCGCTACTCCCCAACACTTCTCTGTATTTTTGTGGGTTTTCCTCAGGGTATAATACTCTGAACTAACAAGATTCCAGAAAAATCACCCCCTCCAAACCTGGTCCTGATGGCTCATGCCTGTAATCCTAGCTACTCAGGAGACTTGAGATCTGAAGATCATGATTTGAAGCCAGCCCAGGCAGAAAAAGCTGTGAGACTCTCATCTCCAATTAAGCACCAAAAAGCCAAAAGTGGAGCAGGAGGGGGGAGGATAGAGAGGTTGGGGTAGGAAGTATTGCAGAGGCTCTACGTCTACTCATGCCTGTAACCCCAGCCCTCTAGACGCTTAAGCAGGAGTGAAAATCCAGTCCAGCCTGAGGTACAAAGTAAGAGCCTTCTCACAAAGCAAAATAAACTAACAAAACAGACAAACACAAACTATTATAGAACATTGGTGCACGTTCATTCAAGTTTTTAGAGAAACAATTTATTTATTTGTTGTGCCCAGGAACTTTCAAAAAGCAACTTCAGGGCTGGGAAGGTGGCTTAGGTAGAGTGCTTGCTTTTGCATACATGAGGCCCTGGGTTCGATTCCTCAACACATAAGCGGAAAAGGCCAGAAGTGGTGCTATAGCTCAAGTGGTAGAGCACTAGCCTTGAGGTGAAGAGCTGAGGGACAGCGCCCAGGCCTAGAGTTCAGGCCCCATGACCAACAACAACAACAAAAAAAAGTAGCTTCACCATGACTGTTGGAGAATTAGACTTGAAATTGCTAATTGGATAAGAGAACACTACCAACTATGTGCACCCATATGGCCTAAAACAAAGTGCTTTAATGCCAGGTGTGGTGGTGCTTGCCTGACATCCTAGCACACTGGAGGACTGCAGGTTCGAGGCCAGCCCGTGAGTAAATACAACAACAACAACTAATAATAATAATAGTAGTAGTAGTAGTAGTAATAAAGTAAAATGTTTCAAGGCCACATCTCATGCCAATATAAAGCAAACCATGAAGGCAATAAAGGATTACAAATGCTTCGTTTTTCTCTCTCCCTCACCCTAGCTACAGCGGCTGATCTTTACCACCTATGACTTCACCATCTCCCTTCCCCTGACTTCCATGTTGTTGGAAAGGCCTGGGGAAAAGAAGGACATGTCTTCAGACTAACTGGATGGCAAGGAAAAATACAACTTGTTGTTCCAAAGGTTGAGCTTTTTGGGTTGTTGTTGTTGTCTGTACAGGTCCTGGAGGCTTAAACTCAGGGCCTGGATATTGTCCCTGAACTTTTTTTGTTGTTGTTGTTCCACATTAGAATTCTACCAACTTGAGCCACAGCCACATTTCTGGCTTTTTGGTGGTTAATTAGAACTAAGCGTCTCACAGACTTTCCTGTTCAGGCTTGAACTGTGATCCTCAGGTCTCAGTCTACTGTGTAGCTAGGATTACAGGCATGAGCCCTAGCTCCAAAGTTTTTTTTTAAGTGGATATATTTAGGGTGCTTGAAAGAAAGAATTGGCTAGTCCTTTATTTATCTTCCTAACAGGTGCAGTATGAGCAGCCATAAAAGCAAGCTACTGCAAAAGAACAATTCTGCCAAGCCTTACGCCTCTCTAGGGTGCATGGGCCCTATAGTATTACTTCTTACTACCAAGAGCTCAAAGTTACACAAGGATCTCAAGTACTGCAGGGGGAAATAAATACTGCCATGCTCAGTCACACAAATATAATTTTGATTATTCCTTCAAACAAATAAACTTTGGTTTGTCTCACTAAGTACCTCAAGCTGGCCTTGAAGTCAGGATCCTTTTGTCTCAGCTTTCTGAGAGCTGAGATTAGAGGCATGAACCACAATACCCAGCATTATATTTCCTTTATTTCTCATTCAAGTCTTCTATGTGGCTTAAATAAACTATTCAAAGTTAGGTGGAAAAAATAAATGTTGCCCTTGATAAAATGCTTCCTTCTTTCTTCTTTTATCTATTGCCTCTAAATTACTAACTCTTTCTTAATTCTGAGGTAAAGGTAACATTCTCTACGTAAGATGATTTGCCAAAGACAGGCTTATTTTGGTGTTTGAGACAGGCCGGCCAGCCTCATGCAGGTGGAAACTGAAGGTCAAAAAATGACCATGAGAGGAAAGCCTTCCAGCCCCTGGCTCCTTTTTGATGATGACTAAGCTGTGGGTTATGCATAGAAATAGGCAAGAGGTGAAGAACCCTGCTCTGCATTGAGATAGGTTTGGGGCTCAGCAGAACATCCAAATGTGACAATATCTCCCGAGATGAGAAAGGATAAAGAAAGGGGGAAAGCCAATAGGTTGAGAAGATGTGCCAGCCATCACATGGTCCCACCCACTCCAACCCAAAGAAAACCAAGCCAGACAAGGTATGTTGATGGACACACCACGGCTTTGATTCCTGAAGTTATCAGAATGGCCTGTTTAAATGATAATCATAAAGTAGTATTCTGCCCTATGTGTGAGTTTCCCAAAAAGAAATTTCCTAGATTATGAAAAAGCTGGAGCAACCTTACTCAGTTTTGTTTTTTTAATGACACACTAGCACTAAAAAAGAGCTATTTTGCCAGGTACCAGTGGCTCACGCCTGTAATCCTAGCTACTCAGGAGGCTGAGATATGAGGATTTGTGGTTCAAAGCCAGCCCGGGCAGAAAAGTCCATGAGACTCTTATCTCCAATAAACCACCAGAAAACCAGAAGTGGCACTGTGGCCCAGAGTTCAAGTCCCACAACCAAAAAAAAGAAAAAGTCCACAACTGACAAAAACCCCACCGTATGATATAGATAGATAGATAGATATAGAGATATCTGGAATTTCTTTTTGGGAAACTCACACATAGGGAATATATATATGATATATATGATATATATGTCATGGATATATAGTTTCAGGGTGTTAAAGAATCAAGCCTTGTGATTTGAATCTGCAGAGACATAATTCTACAGAAACAGATTTTCTATGGAATTAAGAGCCATTCATAGGAATTTTATTTTATTTTTTTTTGTGGGGGGGATCCAGTTGTGGGGCCTGAACTCTGGGCCTGGGTGCTGTCCCTCAGCTCTTCAGCTCAAGGCTAGCGCTCTACCACTTGAGCCACAGCGCCACTTCCGGCTTTTTTTTCTGCTTATGTGGTGCTGAGGAATCGAACCCAGGGCCTCATGCATGTAAGGCAAGCACTCTACTACTAAGCCACCTTCCCAGCCCTATTCATAGGAATTTGAAGCCAACAGAGTTTCTACCTTAGAAAATAAAGATATTGCAATTTTCTGTTGAGAAAGTTTTTGTTTGACCAAAAGGAAGAAATGTTTGGTGAAAGATGATGTCTCTACAGTAGAACACAAGGGCAATTAAACTGTGAGGGTCTCTAGAAGCCTCTTTTTATATGGTCCTGAAATCCTAGCACATAGTAGGTTATTAATTAATAAATGATACATAAACAAGTGCATTGGCAAGGCCATTTGGGAGAGGCCCACAGTGCTGGTGCTTTCCTCTCTATCTTCTTTTACCATTTGATCAGAACAATGTAATTGTACTGGAGCTGCAGGAACTCAAATATAATCAGATAGGCATAGGGTTGGGAGTGTGGCTTAGTGGTAGAGTATTGCCTAGCATGAAGCCCTGGGTTTGATTCCTCAGTACCACATAAACAGAAAAGGCTGGAAGTAGTAGAATGCTAGCCTTGAGCAAAAAAAAAGAAGCTCAGGGACAGTGCCCAGGCCCTGTGTTCAAGCTCCAGGACTGGCAAAAAAAGAAAACAAAAGAAAAGAAAAGAAAAAGATAGGCCTATTAGGTGTACTTGATGCTCAAATGGTATAGCTCTCCAAAGAATACATATGTGACTGAAAGACTTGGAGAGCAGGACAATGGGAAAATGGGGCACTCCTTTAAAAGAACGGCTGGGCTGGAGGTTTAGCTCAGCCAAAGAGCAGGAGCCTAGAATGAGTGAAGCACTCGATTTGATTCTTACTAGGAAGAAAACAGAATGCTTTCTTTTCCCAAAAGGGTGTCACTGAAACAGCCAGAATATTTTCAAGGCACTAAGTAAGGACTGCTGACTAATTACTTCCATTAGACTTCCTCTTCAAGGTCCAGAATTATCCTCATGTTCTTCCTTCCCCTTAGAAGGACCAGCTCTCCCCAGAGCCCAACAGAACTAGGCAATGCCAGCTTGGGAGATAGTTAAGTGACAAGTCCTCTGTACCTTCAGGTACTGAAAACTCAGCCTTTCTTTTTCTTTTCTTTTGCAACGCTATCAGATCTTCCTTGAATCTTTGGAAGGACCTAGCAAATCCAATGCTTCTTTCAAGAATTACCAGCATCCGGGCCTACCCTCTCTGGACATGGCTGTCCAGAGAGAGAGGAAAGTTAAGAAGATGCCTGGAACTAGAGAGTGTCCTTCAGGAGCATGTCTGCAGGGCATTTGAAATGACCCTGAAGAATAGATTCTATGGCAGCTTTCATGCTCAGGGCTTCCTTTCAGAAGAAGGGCATCTGTGGAACAAAACTGGCTCCAGTGAACATAAAATCACTGTTAAGAAAATGTACAAGTAGCTTTGACCAGAACAGCTCAGGGATTGCATTGTATTTGGGATTCTGACGGAAACAATAACAACGAAGAAAAAAGAAAAAAAGACTACGAATTCACTAAGGAAAAGCCTCAAAGTACTGTCTCTTTAAAAATCAGTTCTGCTGCTAAAAGAACGAAATGAAAAAACTGTACTTCCTCAATGGATTTTATGTTTACATATCAGTATCTTTTTTTTTCCAGTTCCTACTTCCCACCATCCAAATTTAAGCTTAACCAAAGAATCTGTGGGTATAAAATTACTGTCCTGGTGTGTGTGTGTGTGCGTGTGTGTGTGTGTGTGTGTGTGTGTCTTTCATAAAGTATCAAAAGAGCTTTTATAGCCAAAGAGAGTTATGTGCAGAGACTTCAATATCCATGCTGATTTAGTCAAAAAGAAAGAAATGTATCATGGTGGATTGAAGTTAAAAATATAGTTTCCTCTTTGTGGCTCTAAAAATTTCATTCGCTCTGAAAGCAAAGTGCATCAGATCCAAGCAAATCACAGCAAAACCTAAAACTCCATCACATCTGGCGGCAGAATCACTCAATTAGCTTTGTAAGCTCCACAGCCTGTCACTTTATATATTTGTTTTTCAGCTTCCCGTCCTTTTTAATTGGGCTTTCAAACAACAAGTGCAAATTCATTTGTTCGGGATGATAAAAACAATGCTCTGTTTTCAAGTTAGGAAACACAGAATGCCTTTTATCCAAGTAAGACTGGAAGAGGCAAGTCCAGCGTCAAAAGACAGATCAAATAAAAGGACACTTAATACACATGTAAATCATTTGCATTACAAATAAGACACTCTAGCAGGGCCTGGGTTCTCTGCCTGATGGGCAGGATTAAGTTCCCCTATTAATGCATGCATTTGGTGTGGTTATTTCGGGTGGAAGACTTCATCCATCAATGCTCGCTACCACTAAATCAGGCCAACCTGTAAACTGATCACCACCGCCTGTCAGCACTGGCTACTTAATTACATAAAGAAAATATATTTAAAAGCCTTTGGATAATTTGGTTAGTATTTCAACTTGGGGTTCAATGTGTAGCATCTTTGTCAAAGTTCTTCAAAATAATGATTAAGAAGATTTTTCAGGAATTAAAAATGAAAACTCTATTATTTGTATATTCCCTGCTAACTTGTGTATGTGTGTGCGCGCATGCACATGCAGAATTTAAAACGATAGATGTAGGCAACCACCAACAAAGACTGATATAAATGAAAGAATATTTTAACAGTATTTCCATTATAAATTAAAGTCACTATGCTTGTGCTATAGATCTTCTTTTCTATGTTATTTTCATAACCAAAAATTCTTATTTATATTATTAGTAATATAAAATTTTGATTTTTTGGTAGAAAGAAAAATCTTCATTGGAGGCAACATTTCTTCTAATGAAATATCTTTACATATGTTCTGCATTATTGTTCTTAAAGGGCTACAAATTATAAAATTACCTATATATACAGTTATATATATACCCAGAAAATAATACAATCTATCAGTGAGATTGAGAGACATTTCCTCTGAATTTGACAAAGCCACCCTCCAAAAACATTAAAACATGGAGAAAACCTGGCATCTATATATTTTAAGTGTCTTTCTGTGAAAAATAATAGAAGACCTGGAAGTAACTTTTCTGAAATCGTGATCAAATTTGTTAACCATTTGAGGAAGCACTCCAGCTCCTGCTCCTAGAAATTATAAGTACACATGGTGAAAAATTTGAGATCAAACTTAAGGAAATAAGCTTGAAAATCCAACCAGCTCATCCTGAGCAACTAATATATCTTAATAGTACTTTAAGTATCTTTTAGGATTGAAATGATAATATTTTCATTTGATTGTTGTAATCAATCTTAATTTGTAAACTATCAGAATGGTAAACCATCATAACTGAGATATCTCTCTCCGTTTGTTAGTCTTGCTGATTTTTCCTCTGTGATCTGTTTTTTTTTTCCTAAAGTATCTTCTCTTTCCCCTACAATGAATCTATTATTTTCTAGTCTAAGAACTTGCACACTTGTTTGAAAATAACATACCAAAAAAAAAACCCCACACAGATTTAAAAGTCCAAAATAAAGTATTGAAAAAAAAGTATGTTAAAAATAACAATGAAAAAGAAGTACGATTAAAAAGCACAGTGAGAAAAAGATGTACAGATGAAATCTTACCCTCTTTCTTAGTGGGTTCTGGCATGGCCACAAATAAAATGCTATTCTCCAAACAGTTTTCTTCTGTCCAGGTGATAGAAACTCCAGGAGCAGCTGAGAGCCGTGCAGGTCAATGTGACAAGCAGTTGGGGTGAAGTCCCGTGCTTTTATACAGCCTCGGGACATCAATCACGTTGGCGCCTCCCTTCCTCAGAGCTCGGATGCTTGGGACCTTTCTCACATCTGTTGTCTGTGCTCCGTGCTCGCCTACTGGAAGGAATCTCTCGTCCATCTCATGTGGCGGATGAGAACACCTCTAACGTTCTAAATTCAGCTGCAGCCTCGTGCTCTCTTTCCTGCTCGTCTGTCTCCATCTGACAAATGCATGGGCCTACACAGGAGTGCAGAGAGTTTGCTAGATGATTAACAAATCAGTGAAAATCTTAACAGGCTACCCTAACCTGTGAGAATTTTATGTTCTCTTTAGGTTTTTATTTTTTTAAATCACTTCTCAATTCTCAGAATTCACATTTTGTATTATATTAATAACATTAATTTGTCAAGCTAAATTTCTAAGTTGAATCTCTTGTTTCATTTTCTCTGTGAAGAACAACAAAAGTTTTGAGTCATAACCCCAATACTGGGTAGGCTGAAGTAGGAGATTGTGAGTTCAGGGATAGCTGGGCTACATCATAGGGTTCTATCTCAAAAAAACTAGAAACAAAAAAAAAGAATAGTACAATTTTTCCTGTTATGAAATGTATAGCATTTGCCTCTTTTCAAGAAATATTCTTTCTAAATAAATTATAAGACATTGGACTAAGCATGGGGTACACCCCTGTAATCCCACCATTTGGGAAGCTGAGGTAGGATCATTACAAGTTCAAGTCCAGCCTGAGTTACAAAGCAAGCCCCTGTCTCAAAAACTAAAAACTACAGGGCATAGAAAAGAATGAAGTAATCATACATACTATAGCATGGATGAAGTTTATGCTAAGTGTAAGAAGTAACCCACACAAAAAAAGAGACTATAAAATTTTGTAACACCAATCATTCTATTACATTGCATGAATGTCCAAGATAGACAAATCTATCATCAGAAGGTAGATGCGGGTTGCCATAGCAGAGGCCGGTAGACTGGGAGCAATTGCTCATGAATTCAGGAGTTCTTTTGGCAATGATGTAAAAAATTCTAGAATTACTGATAGTGGTTGCTCAACTTTCTGAATATCTTAAAAGCCATTGAATTGTGCACTTAAAAACTATGTGGGGGGCTGGGAAAGTGGCTCAGTGGTAGAGTGCTTGCCTTGCATGCATGAGGCCCCGGGTTCAATTCCTCAGCACCACATAAGCAAAAAGATAAAAAAGCCAGAAGTGGCACTGTGGCTCAAGTGGTAGAGCGCTAGCCTTGAGCTGAAGAGCTGAGGGACAGCACCCAGGCCCAGAGTTCAGGCCC
>NW_012267219.1:33583440-33586339 GCF_000151885.1 Dipodomys ordii | reverse complement strand
TCCTCAGCACCACATAAGCAAAAAGAAAAAAGCCGGAAGTGGCACTGTGGCTCAAGTGGTAGAGTGCTAGCCTTGAGCTGAAGAGCTGAGGGATAGCGCCCAGGCCCAGAGTTCAGGTCCCACAATCGGGGCCTGAAAGAAAAGAAATATTATTTTGCTGACATAAAGCAAGTCCCAAACTAAATATTCGACAATCATAAAAGAACTAGGCTCCTCCTCCTTGCTCTACCATCTACTAGGTAACCTCATGTCTACAGTGGCTTCTAGATAGGTGAGCTGGTATAGTACACCTGTAGCCCCAGCTACTAAAGTAGTAAGATTGCTTGAGATGAGGCATTTGAGGCTAGTCTGGTAGCATGGTCCTCAAAAGTTACTTTAAATAAATAAGTAAATCAAAGAGAAGAGGAATTTTATTGTTATGAACATATGCATGTGTATATTTGACAACAGAAATAGAACAGAATTAATGAAACAGAGTAAAACATGATGCAAAGAAACAATAAAACCAACTGGTGATTCTTAGAGAAGATAAAGAAGATTGACAAACTTTTAACATTTTTTTAAGCCAACCAATCAAAAACATATACTCTAATAAACTAGGAAATCTTTGAAAGTTATATACTAGTAAAGGTCTAATATTCAGAATGTATAAAGTGTTCTAACGGCTCAACTATAAAAAGATAAAATAACCCAATGTTTTAAACAGGCCTGGGACTTAGACAGGTTTTGCAAGAAAACAGTCAATCAGCATATAAAACTAAGTTCAGCTAGGCACCAGTGGCTCACAACTGTAATCCTAGCTACCCAGGAGGCTTAGATCTGAGGACCACAGTTTGAGGCAAGAAAGCCTATGAAACTCTTATCTCCAATTAATGACAACACAACAACAAAACAGAAATAGAGCTGTAGCTCAAGTGGTAGAGTGCTAATCTAGATCACTAAAGCTCAGGGATAACACCCAGGCCCTGAGCTCAAGCTTCAGGACCAGCTCATACACACAAAAAAGATGTTCAATTCCATTAATTCTTATGAAAATGCAAATCAAAATGATAACAGCATACTATCTAATATCTTCTAGATTAGCCATAATTTTTTAAAGACAGGATGAGAATAATAAGTGTTGGTAAAGATGTAGAGAAATTAGGACTTTCACACATTTCTGGTAGATATTTAAATCGTGTGGCTATTCAAACTTTTGGGTCCAATTAGTCTTGAATTTCTAAAATTTTGAAGTACATTATTAGGTTTTTAGCTTGAGAGAGATCTCTGATTTGTGCGTGTGTGTGTGTGTGTGTGTGTGTGTGCATGTGTGTGCGCGCACCTGTCCTGGGGCTTAAATTCAGGGCCTGGGTGCTCTCCCTGAGTTTTTTTGTGCTGAAAGCTGGTGCTCTATAGGGTTATGAATGTAGGCATTCATAATCCTAAGCTTTCGTGTTTTCGCTGCCTTTATTTATTTATTTATTTATTTTGTCTGTCATGGGGCTTGAACTCTGGGCTTGGGCGCTATCGCTCAGCTCTTCAGCTCAAGGTGAGCGCTCTACCACTTGAGCTACAGCACCACTTCCGGTTTTCTAGTGGTTTGGAGATAGGAGTCTCATGGTCTTTCCTGCCGGGCTGGCTTTGAACCGCGATCCTCAGATCTCAGCCTCCTGAGTAGCTAGGATTACAGGCATGAGCCACTGGCGCCCGGCTGCCTTTATTGTTTCCTAAAGATTCTGTCAAGTTGTGTTTTTACTTTCACTTGATTCTAGAAAATTTTAAATATTCACTTTTATTACTTTGATAAAGTCACTGATCATTTGAAAGCATACTGTTGAGGGGACAAGGGGAAGAAGGAAAAGAAAGAATAATGGAGGAGTAATAATATTGGAATTCATGGAGTTTAGGTAGGCAGATGGCACAAGGAATCTTACTGAAAGCTGTTATGGAATAAGGTAGCATGAGGGTTAGCAAACTAAGGAACAATTACGGAGGGCAATCTGACTAAGGTGTGTGTGTGTGTGTGTGTGTGAGTGTAAAAGCTCCTTTATACAATTAATATATCCTAAAAATGTGAAAGAAAGTGACAGGAAAGTCAAATAGAGTGGGAGGGCCAATAGAGAAGGTGAATGAGGGAAATAGAGTCTAAGTATGTTCCATGCATCTATGAAAATAGAACAATGAAACTTTTAGCCTTTTTTTTAAGAAGTGGGGAGGGAAGATGAAGAAGGTTGATAGAGGGCTGGGATTGTGGCTCAGTGGTAGAGTGCTTGCTTAGCATGCGTGAAGCCTTGGGTTCAATTCCTCAGTACCACATTAAAAGAAAAAAAAAGCCAGAAGTGGTGCTTTGGCTCAAATGGCAGAGTGCTATCCTTGTACAAAAAAAATAAGCTCAGAGACAGAGCCTAGGCTCTGAGTTCAAGCATCAGGACTGGCAAAAAGAAAAAGAAAGAAAGAAAGAAAGAAAGAAAAAAAGAAAGAAAGGAAGGAAGGAAGAAAGAAAGAAAAAGAAGGTTGATAGAAGAGTGAATTTGAGATTATCTGCACGCACGCAGGGAAATATCTCAGTGGAACATCTCTTGTAAAACTAATAGATGCTAATAAAAATCTTTATTTTTTTAATCTAATTTTTTTTTGCCAGTCCTGGGGCTTGAACTCAGGGCCTGGGCACTGTCCCTGAGCCTCTCTGTGCTCAAGGCTAGCATTCTACCACTTGAGCCACAGCACCACTTCTGGCCTTTTCTATATATGTGGTACTGAGGAATCAAACCCAGGGCTTCATGCATGCTAGGCAAGTACTCTACCACTAAGCTACATTCCCAGTCCAGTCTAACGGACTTTTATCTCCAATTAACCACCAAAAAGCAGGAAGTGGCGCTGTGGCTCAAGTGGTAGAGCTCTAGCCTTGAGCTGAAGAGCT
>NW_012267219.1:33576885-33582905 GCF_000151885.1 Dipodomys ordii | reverse complement strand
TCTTTTCTCTCTCTTTCCTCTCTTCCCAGCTCTCTCTCATTCCCAGGCCTTTCCCAGCCACGTGGAGTGCCAACCTTGCCTGGTCCCAGCAGGTCTACTGAATAAACCTACCCCTTACCTGAATACCACGTGCGTGCTGGTGCAGTTCTTACTCGGCCACCTCTTTTTAAAAACCTAACACTCAGTAGGCTAAAGATCTGAGAGTGACAGTTTGAAGCCAGCCTGGGCAGGAAAATTTGTTAGACTCCTACTTCCAATAAACTATTCAGAAAAAGCCAGAAATGACACTGTGGCTCAAGTAGTAGAGCAAACAAGAAGCCCTGAGCAAACAAGAAGCTCAGGATAGAGCTCAGGCTCTGAGTTCAAGCCCCAGGACCAGTACACACACACACACACACACACACACACACACACTTACTCACTCACAAATATATTGGGAGTGATTTCAATTTTTCTTATATTTGTTGACTTGCTTAAATTTATTGCACAAATTTAAGATGAGCTATCTTGGGTAAAGTTCCATGGGATGCTAAGAATGTATTCTGTGGACATTGGGTCTATGGAAGGTAATTTCATCTGTAGTATCATTTAATAATGAAATTTATCTGTTGATTCTTTTTTTTTGGTCTGGGTGACCTATCTATTGGTGGGAAAGTCACCCGAGATTACTTTGTTGGGAGTTTATCTGTTTAATGCCTACTAGTAGTTATTGAAACTGGATGGACCAACATTTGGTGCATATATGTTTATAATTTTTCTGTCCTCTTGAATGATTCCCTTTATCAACAAAGTGACTTTTGTTTCTTTAAATTAGTATCTTCTGATTAAGTTTGGTTCAAAAGCCTGCTTTATCAGATATGAGTACAGCCATTCCTGCTTGCTTTTAGGGTCTATTTGTTTAGAAGTCTTTTTCCCACAATTTCACATTAAGCCTCTGCTTGTGGTTAATTTCTTATAGGCAGCAAACAATTGGATTTTTTTTAAATCAAATTCACTAATCTGTCTTTTAGTTGGAAAGCTGTCTCTTAGTAACATTCAGTTATTCTTCAAAGGTATATATTAATTCTTGATATTTGATCTTTTCATCATGTTTAATTCTTTCCTAAATATCTTTTGCTCATATACTTACCTAATGAGATTTACTCTTCCTCACATTTTCATGGTTTTTTCCTCTTTTATGTGTGAGATTCCTTTAAGATTTTCCTGCAATCGTCAAGGTGCAGTGTCCTCATAAATTTTTATGTTGCATTAAAATCCCTTTGTATAACTAAAGATGATATATTTTTCAAAAAAGCAAGAACACCCTGGCTGGGTGGCCATGAGTTCATTTCTTGTTTATCATGAGAGGTTCTTATTTCTTTTCCAATTATGAAGTATGTTTTCAATGTATAGAGTAATATAGGCTGACAGTTATTTTCTTTCAAGACTTGAAATGTGTCACTCCACACCCTCCAGAGTGGAGCTGAGGGTCAAAGTGGTAGAGTATTAGCCATGAGGGGAAAAGCTCAGGGACAGTGCCCAAGCCCTGAGTTTAAGCCCCACAACCAACAAAATGCCAACCAACAACAACAAAGTGTTTTCTTGTGGAATTTCACATATACATATAAAATTGGATTGACTCTCCCTTTTATACTCATACTTTCCTGATTCTTTTTTTTTTTTTTTTTGTCGGTCGTGGGGCTTGAACTCTGGGCCTGGGCGCTGTCCCTCAGCTCTTCAGCTCAAGGCGAGCGCTCTACCACTTGAGCTACAGCGCCACTTCCGGTTTTCTGGTGGTTTATTGGAGATAGGAGTCTCATGGTCTCTCCTGCCCGGGCTGGCTTTGAACCTCGATCCTCAGATCTCAGCCTCCTGAGTAGCTAGGATTACAGGCGTGAGCCACCAGCGCCCGGCTACTTTCCTGATTCTTACTACTCCCTGTTCAGTGACCTTCCCAGGCCCCTTTTTGAATTTCTTACTTCAAGGTTTTATAGTTTTCATGGTAGAAGTCTTTCACCTTCTTGGTTAAGTATATTTCCAAGTATTTTTTTGAGAGTATTGTGAATGGAATTGTTTTTCTGATTGGACTCTTCCTTCTTCATATACAGAAAAGTAACCAATTTTTATTTGTTGATTTTGTATCCTGTGCATTGCTAATGGCATCTGGAGTTTAAGGGTGGAATCTTTAGTGACATTTAGACATAAGATCAACTCATCTGAAAACAGGAATAATTTTACCTTTTACCATTCTATTTGAATATTTTTATTTCTTTTTTTTGCCTTATTATTCTGGCTAGGAATTCAAGTACTATACTGAATAAGAAGCAGGGAAAATGGACAATCGTCTTACTTGTTGGAAATGATTTCAGAAGAGGGGCAGTGCTGCATTTGCTTGCTTTGTATTTCCATTTCCTTCCACATTTTCCTAGGTATATTTTGTGGGGATTTTTGAGTTTTGACTGAATCATGAAAAGCAGAGGCCTAGGATCTGAAATCAAAGTCAAGAAGTCTCACGTGGTGGCTAGCATTCAAAAGGCAGAAGCAAGATCACAAATTCAAGGCTAGATCAAACAATATAACAAGACTGTATCTCAAAAAAAAAAAAGAACAACAAAAACAAAATGAAAGAGGCAGAATCTGAAAGAGAGAAAGGTAACAAGTAATATAAAATGTGAAGGATGACTCCTCAAAAAGTATTTACCAACATTCTTTTTTTTTTTTTTTTCCTTTGCCAGCTTTTTGTTTTTGCAGTACTGAGGAATCAGACCCAGGGCTTCATGCATGCTAGGCAAGCACTCTATCACTAAGCACATTCTCAGCCCTACATTCTTTTCTTTGGCGGGGCGGGGGGGGGGGGGGGGGGGGGAAGGATGCTGAGACTGGGACTCAAAATCTGTACCTAATGCTCTCCCTCATTGGCTAGTGTCTACCAACTGAGCCATGCCTCCAATCCCTTTACCAACCAGGTCTACCTACCTGATAAACACTTCACGCTGTGTGAAATACGAAGGAATAAGTAGTTTAGGTAGTGAATGTTTGATGATTTTGTAGTTCATCAGAGTTAGGCCAATGACACAGTAGCGGCACAGTGACTGCTCTCTCTGAGTGTGTGCATATGTGTGTGGGTGTGAATTTTTTTCACATACATTAACACTTAGCAAGATAATAATGTTTCTACATACTGCATTATATTTTCTGTAAATTTAGCACCTCAGTGAATGGATGACATCAAAATTGAAGGTGTCCCATCAATTTTAAATTGGTGCCTCACGTCTGCAGCTTCTCAGAGGCTGAGGTCTAAGGACCCTAGTTCAAAGCCAGCTGGGCAGAAAAAAAATCTCAGAGATACATCTCCAATTAAGCAAAAGGCCAGAACTGGCAACATGGCTCAGAAGAAGTGCACCACCCTTGAATGGAAAAAAAAAAAAAAAAGCGCTAAGCAATAGTGTGAGACCTTGAGTTCAAGCCCTAACACCAATAAAAAAGAAAAAAAGAAGTATATCCCTCCTACATTTTATGGAAATTTTATTTTTAAAAAATATTTCTTTGAGGAACTTTTGTTATTGGTGATGGTGGTTGTGGAGCTTGAACTCTGGGCCTGGGAGCTGTCTCTGAGCTCTTCAGTTCAAGGTAAGCACTCTACCTCTTGAGCTACAATGCCACTTGTGGTTTTCTGGTGGTTAACTGGAGATAAGAGTCTCACAGACTTTCCTACCTGGCTGGTGTTGAATCACAATCCTCAGATCTCAGCCTTCTGAGTAGCTAGGATTACATGTGTGAGCCACTGGTGCCCAGCATTGTCTAAAACAATAAAAGCCATATACAACAGACCAACAGCCAATATCATACTAAATGGGGAAAAGCTAAAACTAATTCCCCTAAAATCAGGAACAAGGCAAGGACGCCCACTCTCTCCACTCCTTTTCAATATAGTTCTAGAATCCTTAGAGAAATAAGGCAAGAAAAGGACATTAAACACATCCATATAGGGAAAGAAGAAATTAAACTATCTCTATTTTCAGATGACAAGATCTTATACTTAAACAACCCCAAAAACTCCACTCCCAAACTCCTAGAACTAATAAACCACGTTGGCAAAGTAGCAGGTTATAAAATTAACCCACAAAAATCAGTTGCCTCTCTGTACACCAATAATGTACAAGCAGAAAGGGAAATCAGGAAAACAACCCCATTCACAATAACCTCAAAAATTATAAAATATCTAGGAATTAACCCAACCAAAGATGTAAAGGACCTATTTAGTGAAAATCATAAAAATCAAAAGAGAGAAATCAAAGAAGACACCAGGAAATGGAAAGACCTTCCATGTTCTTGGATAGGTAGAATCAATATCGTGAAAATGTCCATACTGCCAAAAATGATATATAAATTCAATGCAATTCCCATCTAAATCCCAATGAGATTCTTTACTGAAATAGAGAAAACAATCCAAAAATTCATATGGAACAACAAAAGATCTAGAATGGCCAAAGAAATTCTAGGCGGGAAAAAAAAAAGCAATGCACAAAGTATCACAGTATCAGATTTCAAGGTCTATTATAGAACCATAATAACAAAGACAGCTTGGTATTGGCATAAAAATAGACCTGAAGACCAATGGAATAGATTAGAAGATCCACAAATAAAACCACATACTTGGGCTGGGAAGGTGGCTCAGTGGTAGAGCACTTGCCTTGCATGAATGAGGCCCTGGGTTCGATTCCTCAGCACCACATAAGCAAAAAGAAAAAAGCCGGAAGTGGTGCTGTGGCTCAAGTGGTAGAGCGCTAGCCTTGAGCTGAAGAGCTGAGGGATAGCGCCCAGGCCCAGAGTTCTGGCCCCACAACCAGAGCCCCCCAAAAAAAACAAAAAAAAACCCACATACTTACAGTTATCTGATATTTGACAAAGGAGCTGAAGACATACAATGAAAAAAAACAGCCTCTTCAACTGTTGGCACTGGGAAAACTGGGCAGCCACATGCAGAAAACTAAAAGTGGACCCCAGCCTATCACCATGCACAACATCAACTCAAAATGGATTAAAGACCTTAACATCAAACCTGAATCTCTGAAATTACTGCAGGACAGAGTAGGAGAGACACTAGAATGGTTAGGCACAGGAAGGAACTTCCTGAACAGAGTCCCAGGGTCACAACAGATAGAGAGAGACTCGACAAATGGGACTACCTTAAAATAAAAAGTTTCTGTACAGCTAAAGACATAGCTACTAAACTGGAAAGACAGCCAACTAATTGGGAAAAGGTATTTTCCAGGAATATATCAGACAAAGGCCTAATACCATTATATAGAGAGAGCTCAAGAAACTAATTCCCCCAATCTAACAAACCAATAACTAAGTGGGCAAGGGAGCTAAAGAGAGACTTCTCGAAAGAAGAGGTTAAAATGACAAAGAAACACATGAAGAAAGGGTCATCATTCCTGGCCCTAAAGGAAATGCAAATAAAAACTTTGAGATACTACCATACCCCAGTCAGAATGGCCTATATCCTGAATTCAAACAATGACAAAGGTTGGTGGGGATGCGGAGAAAGAGGAACCCTACTGCACTGCTGGTGGGAATGTACACTAATACAACCACTCTGGAAAGCAGTCTGGAGGTTCCTCAGAAAGCTAAACATAGATCTTCCATATGACCCAGCATTACCACTCCTCGGCATCTACCCTGAGCAACAGGAACCAGGATACAACGAGGACACCTGCATGTTCACGTTCACTGCTGCACTGTGATTCACAATAGCCAAGATACGAAAACCACACAGATGCCCCTACAGATGAATGGATCAAAACATTATATACAATGGAATTTTACACAGCCATTAGAAAGGATAAAATAATGGCATTCACAGGGAAACGGATGAAACTACAACAAATCATGTGAAGCAAGATAAGCCAAGATCAGAAAGACAAAGGGCATATGGTCTCCCTGATATGCAGATGTTAAATTCGAAAAGCAACAAGATATGACAAAGTAAATAGGACTCAAGATACCCGTACACAGGGCTGGGAAGGTGGCTCAGT
>NW_012267219.1:33568523-33576356 GCF_000151885.1 Dipodomys ordii | reverse complement strand
CGTCTTATTGTTAAGGTTTGTAGAGTTCATAAGCTTTGTAGATTAAGATGATGATGATGATCATTGTGAAGATTAAAGTGTGTTTGTGACTTCAGCTAAGTATAACTATGCCACAGTATTGTGAAAAAATAAAATAGATATTTAAAAAATCTTTCTTTGTCATAGCCTTTCTGCAGGTTGTGCCAACCTGAAACAGAATTAAGGAAGGTGGCTCAGTGGTAGAGTGCTTGCCTTGCATACATAAGGACCTGGGTTCGATTCCTCAGCACCACATAAGCAGGAAAAAAAAAGCCGCAATTGGCGCTGTGGCTCAAGTGGTAGAGTGCTGGCCTTGAGCTGAAGAGCTGAGGGACAGTGCCCAGGCCCAGAGTTCAAGCCCCATGACCAGCAAAAAAAAAAAAAAAAAAGAAAAGTAAAAAGAAAAAAGAAAGAAAGAAAACAGAATCAAATTTTTGCCCCCAAAAGTTCAAAATTTAAAAACAGAGAGAATAAAATTTATTTTTAGATAGTTACATATTACATATAATCATGTAAATGTTCTATTATATTATATGTAGGTAATATATTTATCCAAAAATGCCTCTCGAGAGTAATTCATTTTCTTCCAACTGCTCATGACCCTCTTATTTTTTTCAAAATAAATTTTCAAAAACAATTTTAGCTTTTTAATTTTTCAGTGCTGAGGACCAACCTCGAGGTCTTGTACTTGCTAGAAAAGCACTCTTTCACCAAACAAAGTCCCTAACCCCTTAAAAATGAACTTTTAAAAGAGGAAAAACACATTTTCTTTTTGCCCAAAATGTTCCTGGGCTGAACATCCTTGAAAAGAAGGAAAACTGCCTTCTCCGAATTCCTTGGTGTGACTTTGAGTTTTATTTCGCACCAAGTACAAGTTCATACTAGAAGACTCGCAGGCTATCAATAGAACCAGGCTCACCCGCCTTGTTTGACAGCCGAAGCATGTTAAGCCTCTAAGCCTCTCCTCATAAGACATACCCTTCATCTCCCAAATTAGTCCTGCTGCCTCTGCTGGCCCCCGTCCAAGACTCAGATGTTCTCCTAAGCGCATGTCCTACCATACACCATGCAGTAGCTTATAAGCAATGACAGTTCTTGGGTCTATAAAAAAAAACAACTACTTTAATTTTTGGCTCCTAGCAGGTTTTACCTCCAGTATCTTCTGTTCTTTGCTTATAGTGCTTATCAGGAAAACCACAAAAATTTTCTGATGATTATGAATCACATTGGTAATAAGAAAAAACAAACACAGAATAAAACTCCCAAATCAAAATACAGTGCAATTCAGAGGTCCCTGACCTTGACCAGGCTTTCTTACCCAGAAGTCTTTGCTTTGGCCATTTCCTCCCATCATGAGGATCCAAAATGGATTTATTTTCAGAAGGGGGAAAAAAACCCAAAACTTCAGAGGTAATTTCCATCACTAAGTCTTGGATCTTCCACCTGGAAATAATCTTTGGCTTCTCTAAAACTACATATATATATATTTTTTTTGGGGGTCCGGTTGTGGGGCCTGAACTCTGGGCCTGGGCGCTGTCCCTCAGCTCTTCAGCTCAAGGCTAGCACTCTACCGCTTGAGCCACAGTGCCACTTCTGGCTTTTTTTTCTTTTTGCTTATGTGGTGCTGAGGAATCTAACCCAGGGCCTCAGGCATGCAAGGCAAGCACTCTACCACTGAGCCACCTTCCCAGCCCTGCATATATTTCTTGTATAGTATTTAGAGTCTTATTATTCATATGATAAGTAAAATTCATCTGACTCATAAACCTGTTCCATATGCAAAATATGAAAATCGTGTACAATAAACTTCGCTTTCTCTCAGCAATAAAAGATACAGCAGAGACAATCAACTGGACCTTATTAGACATCACCTCACTTTGTTTCTTAAGTCATTTTATTCGTTTGTATTAACTAGGGAGCCCAGAAAGGTCTTTGAATTTGTTATACTTGGCCTAGACTACACTCTACCACTATTGACACACATTGTCTAGATTGTAATATTATTATGTCTGTGTGTGTGTGTGTGTGTGTGTGTGTGTATCAGTACTGTGGCTTGAACTCAGGACCACATTCTTCCTTAGCTTTTTCATTTGAGGCTGAATCTCTACCACTTCTACCAATCTCCACTTTCAGCTTTTTGATAGCAAATTGGAGACAAGTGTCTCTTCACTGTCTTTGCTCTGGCTGGCTTTTCAATCTGCCATGCTCAGATCTTAGGCTTTGAGTAGTTAGGGTTAGTACAGGCATGAGCCACTGTGTGTAGCATTCCATTATAGTATTCTTGAAGCAGGATATTGTCTGTATAGCACATGGCTTTTAGTAAACCAATTCACAGCCAAAAAATCATGAATTGGGTGCAAGTCTGTTCTTAAAGTTATGTTTCTGAGATCTGAAAATTCCTCCCTCTCTCTATTCCATCTAACATCATTCAGGATCTATCACTTGGTCGGTTTGTGGACTGCTTGAAGATACAAAACAAGCAAATAGAGCAGTGTCCCCTGTTCACAGGGGACTAGTTAAGGGCCCAAGAACTAAGCATGTAGAATGCCTTGTGATATCACTATAATGTCAAAGTAGCAAAGTGTTTTAAGAGCAGAGACTCACATCATTCAGACTTGCTTTCACACCTTGACTCTACACTTAAAACACTTGTGGATCTGAGTAACATGTTAACCTCTTTGAACCTGAGCTTCCTTATCTTGTGCTGGCCTCTTTGAGACAGAACTTGAGAAAACAATCAAATCTGCCCCCACAGAGACATAGGGCATTAAATGAGCTAATACATCGAGTCCTTTGCTTGGGTATCTGCACAGGGTTAAGTGTTCTGCAGATGGAAACAGTTATTGTTGAGCAGCAAACTGATCCAGAGTGATCTCAAGTATCTATAGAAACAAAATCGCCACCCTCTGCTTTCATTCCTGTCTACTCTATTAGGAGATCTGTTCTAGTCTACTAAACTGACCCTTCAGGATTCGGCGCTTGTTCCATGGGTGACTGCGAATTCTGTGGGTGTGATGGCACAGATCAGTTTGTCACAGGCGACCTCCTGCACGGTGGACATGTAAGGGCCAGCCTTTGGTCTGCAGCTGTAGCTGCTATTTGTAGCCTGTGTGATGAGATCCTAGGGCTCTGATTTATTTTCTGCCCTGTGCCTTTGTTTGAAAAGACCCTAGTCTTGCTCAGCTGCCTGACCATGGCTACTACCCCTGGTGTCCTCATTTTGCCACACTAGTTGAAGGGTGCTTCTTCCCTTAGTACTTGCCCAGAAAATTCATCATCATTTATCCCATGTTTGCAGCGTACCAGGCAGCTTGCGACATATTTCTGTGTTCGTTTCCAAAACCCTCTGAAAATGCCATGCGAGAGGGTACCAAGGTGAATATCATCTTAAGATGATGAGTGTGAAGCCCAGTGCTGGTGGCTCACTTCTATAATCCTAGCTACTCATGAGGCTGAGATCTGAGAAGTGTGATTTGAAAGCAGCCCAAGCGGAAAAATCCACAAGACTCATCTCCATTAACCAGCAAACAGCTGGAAGTGGAGGTGTGGCTCAAGTGGTAGAGTAGTAGAGCACCAGCTTTGAGCCAAAAAGCCAACCAAGAGCAGGAGAGCCTTAATTAAAGCCCCAGTACAAGTATTAAAATTAAAATATAAGGCAGGTGCCAGTGGCTCACAGCTATAATCCTAGCTATTCAGAATGCTGAGAGCTGAGGTTGAGGTACAAAGTTAGCCAGGGCAGGAAAGTCTGTGAGACTCTTATTTCCAATTAACCACCTAAAAGCTGGAAGTGACTCAGTGGCTTAATTGATACAGCACCAGTTTTGAGCAAAAAAGCCCAGGGAACAGAGTTCGAGCTGGTGCACGTGCATACACGCGCACACACACACACACACACACACACACACACACACACACTGATTAAATCTCCTCAGAGGCAAATACATAGTTCGATTTGTAAGCTGAACTTAAAAGTTAAAAACTACCCTAGACCTGACTGATGTAACTGTAACACCTCTGTACACTGTAACACATCTTTATAATAAAAATTTAAAAATTAAAAAAATATTTTAAAAAACACCCTAGGTTTATGCTTTTGTCATTATAGTAAGCTTAAATGCTAATGATCTATTCCAAGGTAAACTTTTTTTTTTTTGCCAGTCTTGGGGCTTGAACTCAGGGCCTCAGCATGGTCCCTGAGCTTCTTTTGCTCAAGGCTAGCACTCTACCACTTGAGTCACAGCACCACTTCTAGCTTTTTCTGTTTATGTGGTACTGAGGAATCGAACCCAGGGCTTCAGGCAAACACTCTATCACTAAGCTGCATTCCCAGCTCTGTGCTTGTTTTCACTTTTTTTCCCCTTTTCTTTTCAGGGGTGGGTAAAGGGGGAGGGTCGCAGAAATGGAGAAAAGAAGGGCGAACAAATGCAGGAATGGCACTCAAACAGTACACAGAAAATAAACTACATAACTTGTGCACAGGGACAGGAAGCAGAAACTGAGGGAAAGCAAAGGAAGGGGTGACATTGTCCAAAAAAGTAATATACTCATTGCCTGACTTATGAAAGGGTAGCTCTTCTGTATAACACCTTAACAATAACAATAAAATTATATTTAAACATATTATTCCAAAAATATTACACACACATATTGAGTCAGCTGTGGTGGTATATGCCCATAACCGCAGCATTTGGAAGACTAAAGTAGATCACTAGGAAGATGAGGAGATCATGGCCGCTTCAAGCTACACAGTTACACAGTAAAATCCTGTCTCATTAAAAAAGGGCAATCAACAGCCAAACAAACCAATAAGAGTCTCCATGATTACACACTGCTACTTACAACATGACAAGATTTTTCTTACTTGCCATCTGATTCAGCCATAATTTGTGAGCTAACCAAAACCCTATATGCTCATTCCTTTATAAGATGGTAATTCCATTCACTTCGGTGCTTATGGCCTATGCCGGTATTGTTACAGGCTGTTCAACAGTGAAGACAACCCAATGTTAACCTCAAAGAACCTATAATTGGCTGACAAACAGACAAGTAAGCAGTTCCTCTTGTGGCAGTTCATCACATTATACCCTCAGGGGGATGGGATGGAGTGAACACCTGTTTAATACCAGCTAGAGATGAGAGCTTGTTCTGCTGACACCAACATGCTATTGTTGGTCTGTAGCTTGTCCGTGATGAGCTTCAAGAAGCAGGTATAGGCTGGGAATGTGGTTTAGTGGCAGAGTGCTTGCCTCGCACACATGAAGACCTGAGTTTGATTCCTCAGTATGACATAAACAGAAAAAGCCAGAAATGGCGCTGTGGTTCAAATAGTAGAGTGTTGGCTTTCAGCAAAAGAATCTCAGGAACAGGGCTGGGAAGGTGGCTCAGTGGTAGAACGCTTGCCTTGCATGCCTGAGGCCCTGGGTTCGGTTCCTTAGCACCACATAAGCAAAAAGAAAAAAGCCAGAAGTGGCGCTGTGGCTCAAGTGGTAGAGCACTAGCCTTGAGCTGAAGAGCTGAGGGACAGCGCCCAGGCCCAGAGTTCAGGCCCCACGACTGGACCCAAAAAAAAAAGAAAAAGAATCTCAGGAACAGTGCCGAGGTCCTGAATTCAAGCCCCAGAACTGGCAAAAAAAAAAAAAAAAGAAGAAGAAGAAGAAAGGGCTTCTCAGTTGTACTACTCATACAAAATGGCTGTGGCTTCTCCTCTCCATCTTCCCTTTTCAGAATGAAGAGCTCTACCATTAACCTTGTGGTCCAAGCCAGAAGATTTGACTCCTCATTGATTCCACCATGGAGATCTAATATCCATTTTCACCAGAGACCTTTCCCCTCTTAAGGACAAAGGGGATCCAGTGGCTCACACCTGTAATCCTAGCTGCTCAGGAAACTAAGATCTGAGGATCAAGGTTCAAACCAGCCTGGGCATGAGACTCTTATCTCCAATTAACCACAAGGAAACTAGGGTTGGCTCGGTGGCTCAAAGTGTAGAGCACTCGCCTTGAGTAGAAGAGCTTAGAAACAGCATCCAGGCCCCAAGTTCAAGCCCCATGACCAACAACAACAAAAAGAAATGAACCAAGGGAAATTAAATTAGATTAAGAATTCAATTATAGTTAACATCTTTGCTGTGTGTGGGTGACTTGCTTTCTTAGACATATATTACCTACACGATACTTACAGTCCCAAATATCGGACCAAAAGTTGCAACACAAATGCATTTTACATCAATGGCCTAAATCTCCAACCGCATTTAAAAGAAAAACCTACCTTTTTGCATGTCATTTGGGATCTTCCACATGTGTCCTGGAGTACATCACCAGCACCATTCATTTAGCCCCTTCTGATAGAAAAGCAAATGACATTTTAACCAAATACTTGGAAGTTGCACAGGGAATACAATGTAAATGTAAAATTTGCTTGGTACTGTGGCTCACCTCTGTAATCTTAGCTAATCAGGAGGCTGAGATTTGAGGATTGGGGTTTGAAGCTAGCCAGACCAGAAAAGTCTGTAAGACTCAAAAGCCAGAAGTGAAGGTTTGGCTTAATTGGTAGAGCTCCATCCATGGACAGAGAAAAGCAAAGGGACAGCACCTAGGCCTGAGTTCAATCCCTAGTACAGGCACAAAACAAAAAGGTAAAATTGGTTCCAACCCAATTATATATTGGAGGCTCCGGGGAACTTTGGGTAAATTCTCACGGGACTGTACTGCATTGCATGGGTCTGCATGGCTTAGTTAGCAAGGAGTGAGGGGTGGGCTCCACTATTAGAAAATGTGAATGCTCTTTCAGGAGATGATAAGGTGCACCTAGCTGTTTAAGGACCGAGATGCTGTGGTTGATTGGTCCAGAGGGATGATTCCTGTAGAGTTAGCTTATTTCAAACAGTGGAGGTAAGTTTAAATGGCCACTGTTACTGTGGCTTATGTTGTAATCTCAAAAATATTTTTTGTTGTTGTTGTTAGTTATGGGGTTTGAACTCAGGGCCTGGGCACTGGCCCTGAGCTTTTCTGCTCAATTAGCACTCTACCACTTGAGCCACAGCTCCATTTCCAGTATTCTGGTGGTTAATCAGAGATAAGAGTGTCACAGAACCTTTGAACTGTGATCCTCAGATCTTAGCATCCAGGGTAGCTAGTGTTACAGGTGTAAACCACCAGCACACCACAAGAAATATTCTTCATAGTGGTTGCTCACTGATATTTCATTGTGAAGTAACTGACAATCTAATGGTCACCACTAAAGACACCAAGAGAGCTGATGTGAAAGGAAATCTGTCATAAATAGCTGTGTGATTAATTTTTAAAGTCTAATAAAAATGAACTATGTAACTTGTGGGCAGAGATGGGTGTGAGAAGATGAAGGAAGGGGTGACATTGTAAAAGAATTATACTTGGGCTGGGAAGGTGGCTCAGTGGTAGAGCGCTTGCCTTGCATGCCTGAGGCCCTGGGTTCCATTCCTCAGCACCACATAAGCAAAAAGCCGGAAGTGGCACTGTGGCTCAAGTGGTAGAACACTAGCCTTGAGCTGAAAGCTGAGGGACAGCGCCCAGGCCCAGAGTTCAGGCCCCACGACCAGACCCCCCACCCCCCAAAAAAGTCTCACACTGAGTTAACTATTAAGTGTCATATTCCTTTCATATAAAAATCAGTTTTCCTTATTATTTACTACCAAAATTATCATATTTTTCCTTTAAAATACTTTATTAAGATAATATAGACTTTTTAGGCTATCAGTGCTGGCCTATACATTCATTCATTCATTCATATTTATTTAGACAAGTTCTGAATAAGTTATAAACTGGCCTTGAATTTTGT
>NW_012267219.1:33514683-33567913 GCF_000151885.1 Dipodomys ordii | reverse complement strand
ACTCAAGACTTCATGCTCTTCCTTGTCCTTTTTGCTCAAGCCTGGCATTTTACCACTTGAGCCACAGCTTCACTTCTGACTATTTTCATGGTTAATAAAGAAACAGAGTGTCTGCCTGGCTTCAAACTATGATCCTCAAACCTCAGCTTCCTAACTAGCTAGAATCATGAGCCATGGGCTACGACTTCACCGAATTGTTCATGAAATACTTTGTTATGAATGACCTTAAAATTAAATTATTTAAAGTGAAATAGGGGAAGGAATAATAATCTGTGTTATTAGTTTTTGTTGTTGTTGTTTTTGTTTTCCTGTCCTGGGGTTTGAACTCTGGGCCTAGTCACTGTACCTGAGCTCCTTTTACTTAAAGCTAGTACGCTATCACTTAGGCCACAACTCCACTTTCAGTGTTTTCTGTGATTAATTGAAACTAAAAATCTCATAGACTTTCCTGCCTGGGTTAGCTTTGAACCACTATCCTCAGATTGTAGCCTCCTGAGTAGCTAGGATTACAGGTGTAAGCCACCAGTATATGTCTAATGGTCTAGATATTTTTTAAGGACAGTACTTCTAAGGTGGTAAAAGTGACAGGCAGTAGGCTTTCTTCTGCTTGCTGTGAATGAAAAAGAGAGATGATGTTCATCACCAACACACAGTGGGCCAAACATATCACAAACGGATATTTTTCCTATTCTACTAAACTACAAAACTCATCTTTCTCATTTCTCCTGAGAAATTCTCATATGCTTGAGTTGCTCAAGAGAGAAAAATAGGAGAGGAAAGGGATGGTAGAGAAAAACAAGGGAGAGGGTAACAATGCTCGGTAGGAAATGGACTCATTACCTTGTTCATGTAACTGCAACCCCTCTGTACGGTGTCTTTACAATTAAAAAAATATATATGTATATAAAAAGAGAGAGAAAAATATTCTTTAGGCCAGTTCCATATTTGTTTCTAAAAAAAAAGGTCAATCATGACATTCCAATTTGTTTCCACATTTCTCTTGAAGGTTTTTTCCCAAGGTCATACTACATTGTTTTGTAAAAAAAAAAATATTTACAGGTATTGATAAAAATTGGTGGTTTTTTCCCCCAGAAGATAAAGAATTAAGTAAGTTCTTATACTGAACTTATCTGTTCTTTTGGGTTTTTTATCTTTAAAAAAAAATTAAAGCTGGGCACCAGTGGCTCACGACTATAACCCTAGCTACTCAGGAGGTTGAGATCTGAGGATTGCAGTTCAAAGCCAGTCCAGGCAGGAAAATCTGTGAGACTCTTATCTCCAATTAACCACCAGAAAACCAGAAGTGGTGTTGTGGTTCAAGTGGCAGCGCACTAGCCTTGAGCTGAAGAGCTCAGGGACAGTACCCAGGCCCAGAGTTAAGGCCCTATGACAGACAAAAAAGAAAAATCAACACCAGCTCTTGGAGACATTTTTCAATACAAAATAAAGAGATATGTTATCACACTTTTTTTTTAAAGATAGCTTGCTGTTCCCTTTTTCCCCCTCCCTGAGCATTTTAAGCATGTATATTTATAGGTTTGATGAAATTGATATTTCACATATATTTATCCCATCAAGTCCACATACTTGAGATTTATAGGCTCATTTTCCTAAGCAGAAGTAACTAAAATCCCTCTCAACACAATCCCGTAGTGTCTCACAGAGTCTGGGTTCCTCTCTGTATATGAAGTAGATATCATCTATACGGGAGTCTACTCTTCTCTGACAGAGAACAAAACTCTTCTGCAGATTCAGAAAACCAGTTTTCTCTTCCAGAATTGGCCAGTTTCTAAAGAGAGAGAAAGAGACACTCGTGGACAGGCCTGTCCATGGGGGAAGATTCCTCATCCCAAAATAAACTCTTCCTGCTCAAGTTAGAGCCTCAGGCTTAAAGTATCAGCATCCTGGAACCAGAACAATACAAACATGGGATAAGATTAATGAGAAGGAGCATTGGTACGTGATGTGGTCATTGCTGTGCTAGGGCAAACTCAGGGGTATGTTGGGAATGTGCTCGGTTGGCCGGTAGAAGATTCTAGTCAGCCTTAAAGGCAGGATATATGCCATCTACTGGTGAAAAAACTGCAGTCATGCATTGCCATCCCCCCCCCCCCCCCCCCCCGCCAAAACCTGGTGTCTCTTAGACAGTGCATTCTTCAGGAAGTAGTAGTAGGATATGCAAATTACCATCCAAAGATATTCCATTCCAATGGATTTGGTTCCAGAATTCAGTCTCCTCTTATGTTCATTACATGAGGTTATTTCTTACACTTAGCTAAAAAAAAAAGTCTACACTTCGTAGAATAAGAAATATAGGTTTCTGGGGCTGGGAAGGTGGCTCAGTGGTAGAGCGCTTGCCTTGCATGCATGAAGCCCTGGGTTCGATTCCTCAGCACCACAGCGCTGTGGCTCAAGTGGTAGAGTGCTAGCCTTGAGCTGAAGAGCTGAGGGACAGCACCCAGGCCCAGAGTTCAGGCCCCACGACCGGACCCAAAAAATAAAATAAAAATAAAAGAAATATAGGTTCCTTTGGAATCTTGGAGATTGTTGACAATCGTCGATTTAGGACCTAAGTTTTATTCTGGTCACTTCCAGAAATGGGTCTTGTGATTGCCTGTGGGAAAGGAACACATGTGTTGCTTTTCTTTCTAAAGCTAGATTCATTCCCTTGATCTGTTATCCTACCCAAACCAGGACCCTGTATTGAGCTTCCTTGAGATCCATTATAGTTCTCTAGAACATTCTGCAGTGACAGAATGTGCTGTCCAGGCTGGCAGGTAATCACTACCTGTGCCTTTTGAGAACAGGAAGTCTGGCTATTCCTTCTAAGAACTGAATTTTACACTTTATTTAACTTTAATTGACTTCAGTTCAGATTTAAATAGCCACACAAGGCTCTCAAACATCCTGTGGTCACCCTAGAGATTAAGAATTACAATTGAATTTGGAAATAGATCTTGTCTGTAATTTTTTTCTCTGAACAACTCTTGCAATTTCCAAATTAGACATGATATCTCATTTGGAGACAGGGAAAGGGCCATGGAAATAGAACGAGAACTTTCCAGAACCACCTGGTCCTGATGAGGAAACAGATTTCTTTAATGTTGAGCTTAGTAACTTGACAGATGCAATACATTATTTGAACAGTAGTACACGAGGCCATGAATAAAGGAAACAGAAAAATCACACAATTCTTTAAAATCTGACAAATCAGCTGAGCACCGATGGCTCATGCCTGTAATTTTAGCTACTCAAGTGGCTGAAATCTGAGGATCACAGTTCAAAACCAGCCCAAGCAGGAAAGTCCATTAGATTATTATTCCCAATAAAACACCAAAAAAGCCAGATGTGGAGCTGTGGCTCAAGTGGTAGAGCACTAGCCTTGGATGAAAAAGTTCAGAAACAGAGTCCAGGCCCTGGCCCTGAGTTCAAGCCCCAGGCCCAGCACACACACACACACACACACACACACACACACAATCTGACAAATCACAAGTACAAGATCCCTCAGTGGAAGCAAACCACATGAGGGCTGGCTTGATCTGATTGGAATCCAAATGAAGACCTGTGTAAGCCACTAGGAAAACATGGACGAGAACAGCTTAGGAAGTCTGGCTTATGCAGTTGTCTTTTTAAGAACAGGGAGGCTACTAAGTGGATTTGGAAAAGCAAAGATAGGGGATTCATGTAACTCTTGAGTGTGGACGGAAAATTCCATTCACTAGCTCAGTTTGCCTAAGGAAAGAGGGACAATTGGGGTGACCATGATGGGCCAAAGGCTCGAATGTTCGATTACTGTATTACACTCAGGGTTCTTTTGTGATGGTTGCAAAAGCACTTGAACTCTGAACTAAGAACCTCTCCTAGCCTTACCCTACTGTAGAAGGGACCAAGTGGGTCAAGGGCTAAAATCTGATGCATCTACAAAACCCCAACCAAAAGACTAGTGAGTGGGGTCTTTCAATCCTTTCGCTTTGCCTCCTCCTGAGAAGCCTCACTGTTGGAGGGTGCAGTGACTCATAGCTGTAATCCTAGCTACCCAGGAGGCTAAAATGTAAGGATCTCAGTTTGGAGCCAGTCTGGGCAGGAAAGTCTTATGAGATTCTTATTTCCAATTAACCACCAAACAGCCAAAAATGAAGCTGTGACTCAAGTGGTAGAACACCAGCCTTGAGCGGAAAAAGCTAAGGGACAGTGCTCGGGCCTGAGACCAAGTCCCAGGACTGGCACACATATGCACGCGTGAGCAAGCATGTACACACGCATACTGTATAAACCTAAAGCCTGCTTTCTTTGTAGGTAAGCAGATCTAGAATATTCAAGCTTTCAAGCTTTTCCTATGACAGACTCAGGAGAATAAATGTATAATGAATGTTTTTAAAGGAGACATTAAGTCACATTTAAAACAGAATAAATGTCCAGGAATCAATGGCTCATGTCTATAATCCTATCCAGGGCTAGCCAAAAAACAAGCAAACAAACAAAAACTTGTAGGTGGGACAGGAGGGAAAATCTTGGAGAGAATGAGGGAAGGGGTTCAAAAAGAAATAGTCATTATGTGACATGTAACCTGTGCATCATCTTTTTATAATAATTTTTTTTTTGCCAGTTGTGGGTCCTGAACTTAGGACCTGGGCGCTGTCCCTGAGCCTTTTTGTGTCCAAGGCTAGCGCTCTACTACTTGAGTCACAGCACCACTTCCAGTTTTTGAGTGGTTAATTAGAAGTACAAGTCACATGGAGACTTTTCTGCCCAGGCTGGTTTTGAACCACAGTCGTCAGATCTTAGCCTTCTGTGTAGCTAGGATTACAGGCATGAGCCACCGGTACCTAACTTATAATACCATTTTCTTTTTAATTAAAGAAACTGGGACATTGATTCCAAGCCCTGTCTTATATTATTGCCAGTGAAGTAGAATCTTTCTTCCTCTGTTTCCATTGCCTGAACTTGATTATGATCTCAAGTGAATGAGACCTTTTCATCTCAGCAGAAGACAAGAAGAGCAGTTATAAATATAGATTCAAACTGCCTCACTTACAAGATGAGGTTTTAGCCTCTGATATACGAAGTGCTAATGGTCTCAGTGGATACTGAGCCAAAGATCTTCAGTACTCTCTTTGCATGTGATTTATTTCCATTGTATTATCTGAGCCAATAAAGACACTAAAATGAAAAATTTCCACTTCCTTTGCCTTTTTCCCCTCCTCCATCATTCAGATTCAATTACAGTGTCAAGTTCTGTCAAGAAGGTTTAATAGGAGAAGAAAAGTGCTCTCAACTTCTCTATTTCAGGGCTAATGTAATATTATTTCTAATGTATTCATTTGCTCAATACAATCACCCTCAATGTTAGAATTATTATTATTATTATTATTCTGCAGTTGAAGAAACTCGGGAGTGTAGATTTGTTTGGTCATTTTTTTTGTTAGCTGGTTTAACTTTAGATTATGAGACTCTATGCCTATATTTTGGATCTTGGAAAAAATATAAGCCAAGTTGCATTCTGGTTCTTTCATTTTATTTTGTCCCCTCCCTAATAATAAGCATAGTCATTTTGATAAAATCTGGTGATACGTTTGTGTCTGATTTGATATGGCAATAACTTACTTCTTTATGTGACACTTAAAATTATAATCAGGAGCAGGAGGGAGGAAGGGTAAACAAATGCAATCATGCTATTCAGCATGTACTATGTGAAAAATGAACTATGTCCCTTGTAGGCCGGGGTGGCAAGCGGATCTGGGTAACAGCAAAGGAAGGGGTGACATTGTCCCAAAAAAGAAATGTACTCATTACCTGATTTATGAAATGGGAACCCCTCTGTATAACACCTTAATAATAACAATAAAATTTTAAAAATTATAAACAGGTCCATCTCTACACATATCCAGCATCATGTTCATGGACAGAAGTCCGTGAGTAACATGACAATTCCACCATGTAATAGACACACCAACAGAGACAGTATTTTAAGTTACAGCAGGGCTGTGGGGTCAACCCTTCCTTCCCTCTGCTCTAGCTGGCCACCTGTTGCTCCTCCACGTGTCTTTCCACTCCTAACTTGGTGTCTCCTCGTACATTTGATCCACTGTATCCTTGTGATAGGACTAAAAAACAAACAAACAAGTCATGTAAGAGCCGCCAAAACTTAATTTTCCTCTCTGGACTGCCAAAGGGAATTCTCCTTCCGCCCACATCCCTGAAGAGGAAGAATTCTTGCTTATGGAAGAAAAATTCAGTGAACCCATATTAGAAAGAAACTGGGCTGGGGGCCAGGGGCTCACATCTGTAATGCTAGCTACTCCAAACGCTGAGATCTGAGCACAGAGGGATTCAAAGCTAGATGAGGCAGAAAAGCTCATAAGACTCTTCTTTCCAATTAGCCACCAAAAAGTCAGAAGTGGAACTGTGGTTCCAGTGATAGAACACCAAACTTGAGCAAAAATATGTTAAGGGATAGTGCCCAGGCCTTGAGTGCAAGCCCCTGTATCAGCAAAACAAACAACCAAAACAAAAAAACATAAAGCTTTCAGGAATCGGATCTTACAGATTTGTGGTTGCTGGAAAAAAATTTACAGTTGTAAAATGTAGAGACAGATTAGACAAAGGAAGATTTTTAATATCTATTCCTGTGAAGATATATGTGGATTTTCTTCAATGATTTTTGAAGACGCAAGTGGGGAGAAAATGTCTTTTAGAAAAAAAATTTAGCTATTACTTTTGGCTTCTATAAACACAACCCCATGCAGAGACTGGTACCGATGGAACCTTCTCCTGGGCTTATTAACATCACATCCTTAAGAAAAGAACTGAGAAGACAGCCAGGCACCAGGGGCTCACCTGCCTATACTCCTATTCAGGAGGCAGAGATCTGAGGATTGTGGTTCAAAGCCAGCCAAGCATAAAAATCCATGAGACTTTTGTCTCCAATTGACCAGCAAAAAGCAGGAACTGGAAGTATGTATCAAGTGATAGGTAAATTAGATAGCTAATAGATAGACTTATAAGTAGATAGGTAGGTAGGTAGATAGATAGATAGATAGACAGACAGACAGAAGATAGATAGATAGATAGATAGATAGATAGATAGATAGATAGATAGATAGATAGATAGATAGATAGATAAAATCATTTTAGGAGACTGAGGGAATGGAGAAAGCCAAGTTGTTCAATGGGAGCAAGCTTGGGGCATTGAAGGAAGCCATTGTGATTAGTTAGTGGGTAAAGAAGGGCTGCCCCAGGTCAGGCAGGAGCAGTGGTTCAGAAGCTACCTAATGTAGCAGCATGTGGAGTCTGGAGTTCATTCAGAGAAGACTTTTGGGGCTGCAGGTATGGATTGAGAAGGTAACTGGCATTCTGAATGGACTGAAGGCATTGATCAAGTGTCCTAGGGAAATGACAATGATGCAGAAGAGAGTGGGCCCAGGAACCAACTCTCAGACTCTCCAAGCAGAGGAGGGAACAGTAGTAAGGGGAGCTGAAGGGGAGGGGCTTGGGAGCTGAAGAGAAATAAGGAGTGTGTGGTATCATGGAAGCTGGAGAGAAGAAAGTTTTAAAGAAGCAAGATCAAAGTTGCCAAATGCTGAAAGATAAAGACAACAGAAAACAATTGCTGAAGAAGGAAGTCCTTGATTATGTTGGTGAGTCTCAGTACAAAAGACAGGAAACAAATCAAACCACAGTGACCAGAAGAGAGATGTTGAGATGAAGAAGTCGAGGTACCAATGGTTGAGGACTCAAGATGAGGCTACATGTAAATCTAGCCCTTAAGAGGCCTTGAGATTGGAAGATCTAGAACTCCAGGTTAGTCTTGTCTATGTAGTGAGATTCTATCTCAAGGAAAACAACGAACAAACAAGAAGACAAACAACAAAAAGAAACACATTGATGCCAGGCATTGGTGGCTCACACCTGTAATCCTAGCTGCTCAGGAAGCTGAGATCTAAGGGTTGTGGTTCAAAGCCAGCCCAGGCAGCAAAGTCTGTGAGACTCTTATCTCCAATAAAATCAAAAGTGGGGCTATGGCTCAAAGTGGTAGAGCACTAACCTTGAACAGAAAAGCTCAAGGCCAAAAAGCTTAAAGTACCCAGGCCCTGAGTTCAAGGCCCACAACCTACAAAAACAAAACAAAACAAAAGGATATTGGTATGAACTTAGAGGGTCAGAAAATTCAAAATCTGTTCCTTTTCCCCTACTCCTATTCTTACGAAGAATCTAACATGAACTTCCCTAAGATGACTACTCTTGAATGGCCTTTCATTTGTATAATCAGTCCAGGTATTTATATTCCCTATAATCACTCAACTGTATCACTCATCTTTCATGAGGAGCCCGACCTGATGGACATGTGAAATATTAGTCACAGAAGAGCTCAGAACACAAGCTTATCTTGACACCATACTTGGTGGACCATAAAGGCTCTACTACCACACATGCGCACATATACATTTATCTGCTCCCTGGAGAAGAGGATCTTCAACTTGGCTTCTCTGAGCCTCAACTTCCCTCTCAAAAATATATATCAATATCGAGTACTAGGTCATCTGTTTGGGGAAAAGATGAGCCACTTTCAGATAGAGACTACTAGTAGGGAAGAATGGGCCAGGAATCCCACTAAATTTGGGGGAGTCCAGTTATCTTGGAGGGTACCCCTGAGCTCCATTGCCAGGACCAAGCAGGTAGGTCTTCCATACTTTCCCCAAATTCTCCACTCCTCTTGGCTCCCAGGACCTAAATTGCCTGTGGTTTTCCTCCTACATAGACATCTTCTACTTGGCAGACTTCTCTTTCCCATGGATTTGGGGATGCTGGAGACCTGTTAAGAACAGCACCCATGTTTGCCTTCTTAACTCATAGTCAAGCTTCAGATCTCATCCTAAGCCTCCCTTCCCCGGGCAGCCTTCCCTGGTCCTTAACTAGCCACACACTTCTCTTACAGCATTCTAGCACTGTGCTTGTATTTCTTCAGGGCCTCTATTGTAGTTATGAGTTTAGGTGTGAATAATGATTTTCCTCCTAGAACTCTGATTCCTGAGAACAAGATCTTTTCTGGCCTGTGGTTAACTATCAGGACCTTCTCCGTGGAGCTACAGGACAGTGATATGAGGTTCACAGTCAGAGGGCCACACACTTAGTTTAAGGTTCTACATTGTCATCCTGATTTTTTTTTTCTTTTTGGTCCCTGTCCTGGGGTTTGAACTCTGGGCTTGGGTGCTGTCCCAAAGGGTTTTGTGCTCAAGGCTAGTGCTCTACCACTTGAGCCACAGCTCTACTTCTGGATTTTTGTGATTAATTGGAGATAGAAGTTTCATGGACTTTTCTGTCCCAGCTGTTTTCAACTAGTGACTCTCAGATTCTCAGCCTCCTGAGTAACTAGGATTACAGGCATGATCCACTAGTGCCAAGCTATGACATTCTGTGTAAGTATGTGTGTGTGTGTGTGTGTGTGTGTCAGTATAATACTTGAACTCAGAGCCTTGCACTCTGCTTAGCTTTTCCACTCAAGACTAACACTCTACCACTTAAGCCACACCTCCATTTCTGGCATTTTTCTGGGTGATTAGAAATAAGAATTTTTCAGATTTGTCTGCCTGGACTGGCTTTGAACTTCAATCTTCACATCCCAGCCTCCTGTCTAGCTAGGATTACAGGCATGAGACACTCATAGTCATCAATAGTGAATTTTTTATTTTTATTTTTATTGGGTCCAGTCATGGGGTTTGAACTCTGGGCCTGGGCGCTGTCCCTCAGCTCTTCAGCTCAAGGCTAGCACTCTACCACTTGAGCCACAGTGCCACTTCCAACTTTTTTCTTTTTTGCTTATGTGGTGCTGAGGAATCAAACCCAAGGCCTCATGCATGCAAGACAAGCGCTCTACCACTGAGCCACCTTCTCAGCCCAATAGTGAATTTTTTTTAAAAAAAGAGGCCCTGCATTTTTCTTTTTTACTGAGCCCACAAGTAATAGAATCAGTCTTGATAATTATCATATCTAAAACACATAGCACAGTTCCTGGCACATAGTAATGCACAATAAATTATTAGTTGAGTGAGTACGTGACTTGATAAACAACTGATAGACTAATAATAAAGTGTTTAGGACCATTTGTAGTGTGTGTGTATGTGTGTGTGTGTGTGTGTGTGTGTGTGTGTATTGGTCCTGGGGCTTGAACTCTGGCCCTGGGCGCTGTCCCTGAGCTTTTGTGCTCAATGCTAGCGCTCTACTATTTGAGCTATAGCTAGCTCCAATTCCAGCTTTTTGCTGGTTGATTGCAGATAAGAGTCTCGTGGAGACTGGGAATGTGGCTTAGTGGTAAAGTGCTTGCCTTGTATGCATGAAGCCCTGGGTTCGATTTCTCAGTACCATATAAACAGAAAAAGCTGGAAGTGGCACTGTGGCTCAAATGGTGGAGTACTACTAGCCTTACGCAAAAGAAGCCCAGGGACAGTGCCCAGGCCCTGAGTTCAAGCCCCAGGCCTGGCCAAAAAAAAAAAAAAAGTCTCATGGACTATCCGGCTTGAACTGACTTTGAACCATGATCTTCAGATCTCAGCCTCCTCAGTAGCTAGGGTGATAGGCGTGAGCCATCAGCCCCTATCTGGATCATTTGTATTTGAAGCTGACTACAAAGCCAATGCATTTTTCACCATATGGCTAATTACACTCAGATATAGGTCCAAATTTGACAAAAAAAAAAAATCTGCCCAGGACCTTCCTTTCCCACTCATTCCTTCAAACTGTTTTCTGCAGTGCATCTCTGGGGGAGAGCTGCATTGGCAGCATTCTCTGGCGTCCTCATTCCTCTGACTCATAAAGCAACTTCGTCTGAGGGCCTGGACAGCTGCAGCTGTCAGACATCTGTGAGTTACTTTGAGACGGCATGAAAAATATCTCTCGATTGGTCAAAGCTGCCTTATGTCCTGCCCCTGGATGAAGGGTTGACATTGCTACAGAATACTTTTGCTAGACAATGAAAATATAGACCCGGCTGCTAAAAGATATGGACCTCTTCAAATCTACTAGGGAATCATCATCCCTTACTTCCAAATGAATTTGAGGCTGATCTGAAGCTCTCTGAGCCTTCTCTAGTGGCTGTGAGTAGCAGAGTAACATGAAAGGTGTGGGTGAGGAGTCAGGAACCTGGGGCAGGAACAGAGACTTGATTCCGATTGCGTAAAGGGAACTTGTGAGTTGGCTGGCCTTGCTAAAGCTGCGGAGTTCTGTCTCCCTGATTTTTTTCAGCTTGCAGAAGATAGATTTGTGAAATCCTACCTTGAAGCATCAAAGTGAAAAATCGAGGGCAGACTTTGGTGTGCTGCCCACTGGGCAAATATTTAGCTCTTTCAACATCCCAGAGATGAGCTCTAGATCCATACACCATCTTCAAATGGCAAGCCGGGAAGAGATTTAGTCTCCAAGAGAATTAGTGGTGTGCTTCAGTCATGCATAAATCATTCCCTCTCAGGTTGGGGGTGGGGGGGATGGAGGGGGCGGGCAGATGGCGTCATGCAACTAGAACAGCCCTCAGGAAGGCCTAGACTAACTTCTTTCAAAAAGGAAGTGGAGAGGGCCCATTTCATTAGCGGGTGCTTCACCACATCAGCCATTGCTCTTGTCTTCTTATGACCACATCACCTTTAGTTTGCCCCTTAGTATTAAATACGTCAAGGATGAATAACAGCAAATTCTGTCTGCTTCCAGCTTCTTATTACTGTCAAGAGATTCATGGGTTTAGAAAACAAGTACTAAGTGCTGGGTGCCAGTGGCTCACGCCTGTAATCCTAGCTACTCAGGAAACTGAGATCTGAGGATCACACTTCAAAGCCAGCCCAGGCAGGAAAGGCCATGAAACCCTTATCTCCAATAAACCACCAGAAAACTGGAAGTGGCACTGTGGCTCAAGTGGTAGAGTGCTCACCTTGAGCTGATAAAGCTGAGGGACAAAGCCCAGGCCCAGAGTTCAAGCCCCATGACTAACTAAAAAAAAAAAAGAAAGAAAGAAAGAAAAGAAAAAGAGTCTCGCAGACTTTCCTGCCTCAGCTGGCTTTGAACCACTATCCTCAGATCTCAGCCTCCTGAGTAGCTAGGATTACAGGTGTGAGCCACTGGCACCCAGTCCAGCTCTGCTTTTTGATGCTTCATTTTATAGATGGAGTCTAGTGAACTGGACTCAAACCACAAACCTCCAGATCTCAGTCTCCTGAGTATATGGCCTGTGCCACCCACATAAGGTTGAGCTTGAGTCTTTGATATTGCTTTGATCCTACTTAGAATAAGCAAGAACCAGAGAGATATTACCTATGTGATCACAATATTCACAGTTTAGGTCCAAAAACGGAAGCGAAATGACTAAATGTCCCACTGTGCCTTTATTAATGGATGTTACACCTGTCTATTCCAAGACCATAGCATCTACTGCTTGCCCACCCACAGCTTTTGGATATTACTGAGGCCTCTCAAATTCTACAGGTTGAAATACAAATGTATACTCTTTCCCCTCAAATCTCATTCTTTCTCTATTCTGTATCTTGAAGAAGGGTCCAACCGTGCATTCAGGCAGTAAATTCCCTCTCCTCCCTTTTACTTTCTCTATCCAACAATCCATAACCAAATTGAGTAGCTTTTACCTTGTAATAAGTTTTCAAATCTGTCTACTTCATATTTAATAGCAAGCCTTTGCCTGGACCAGAACATTCTAGTCTCCCTGTACCCTCCCTTATCCCTTGTTGCCCCCTACTTCACATTCTGCTTCATCTCTTCCAAAGTTAAATCTGATCATGTCTTCCTCTTTCCTCCTACCCAGAACTGTAATTCACTGGACCTGACTAAAGCATGTAAGAACATCTCTTCCTTTTCTGGTACAGTGGGTTCCTTTGATGGATCACCCCTGGGCTAAGATCAACGATCTCTACTATCTACTCTCCCAAACACGTAGAGGGAACCACTGAGACTAAGGCTCAGAATTATTTGTGAGGAGCAATGGAAAGGACTAGAAGGAGGAGTCAGCATAGACTTTGTTTCCCCTTGCTCTGAGGGGGAACTCAAAACAGAAAACCCTGAGCACCAATGGCTCATGGCTGTAATCCTAGCTACTCAGGAGGCTGAGATCTAGGGATCATGGTTCAGAGCCATTCCAGGCAGGAAAGTCCATGAGACTCTTATCTCCAATTAACCACCAAAAAAACAGAAGTGTGCTCAAGCGGTAGAGCACTAGCCTTGAGCTAAAGAGCTGAGGGACAGTGTCCAGGCCCAGAGTTCAAGCCTAATGACCTATAAAAACAAACAAATAAACACAGAAATCCCTTTTGCCTAGTCTCTACGAATAGACTAACATTTTTAGTTTATTGCCATTATAAAGAATCAAAGCTATTTATCAAAACCAACTCCAGGAAACAGAAACATGCATTTTTGTTGTTATTGTTGGTGGTGGTACTAGAGATAGTGTTTGTTTTTGCTTTTTTTTTTTAAAGGGGGCAGACAAAGGACCCAGAAAGGGAGGGAGGAAGAGTAAAGAAATACAATCATGCTATCAGTATACACTATGTGGGAAATGACCTATGTAACTTGTGGGCAAGGATGGAGGAAATGGGGGGGAAACAAAGGAAGGGGTGCCATTGTAAATCAAAATGTACCCATTACCTCACTTATGAATTGATAGAACTTCTGTACAACACCTTGATAATAACAATAAAATTATATTTTTTTAAAAAAGGAATCAAAGTGAGGTCTGAGCCAATAAAGAAAGGCATCCATGAGTACCAGAGAGACTTTGACAACCTCCCTATGTTCCTTCTATAAAAATAAATCTTGGTGGGGGGAGGTGGGGGGCGGGATATGGGAAGGTATGGGAAGGGGAAACAAAGAGGAGGCAACAATGCTTGATAAGAAATGTATTCATTATCTTGCCCATGTAATTGTAACTCCTCTGTACGGTATTCTCACAATAAAAAAATATTCTCTATAATGATTCACAGAGGATATTTTTAAAACCAATGAACATTGTGTGAATCAAAAAAAAATAAAAATAAAAAATAAATCTTGGGCTGGGAAGGTGGCTCAGTGGTAGAGTGCTTGCCTTGCATGCATGAAGCCCTGGGTTCGATTTCCTCAGCACCACATAAGTAAAAAAAAGCCAGAAGTGGCACTGTGGCTCAAGTGGTAGAGCGCTAGCCTTGAGCTGAAGAGCTGAGGGACAGTGCCAGGCCCAGAGTTCAGGCCCCACAACTGACAAAAATAAAAATAAATAAATCTTGTGTGTATGTGTGTGTGGGGGGGGGTTCCATTTAGTACTGGGACTTGAACTCAGGGCTTGGGCACTGTCCCTTAGTTTCTTCACTTAAGGATACCACTTTACCATTTGAGCCACAGCTCCACTATTGGCTTTTCGGTAGTTAATTGAAGAAAAGTATCTCACAGACTTTCCTTCCTGAGCTGGTTTCAAACCCCACTGCTCAGATCTCAACCTCCTGAGTAGCTAGGATTACAGGTATGAGCCACTAACTCCCAGCTTAAAAGTAAATTCCTGGGCTAGGAAGGTGGCTCAGTGGTAGAGTGCTTGCCTTGCACGATGAGGCCCTGGGTTCGATTCCTCAGCACCACAGAAGCAGAAAAGGCTGAAAGCAGTGCTGTGGCTCAAGTGGTAGAGCGCTAGCCTTGAGCTGGAGAGCTGAGGGACAGTGCCCAGGCCCAGAGTTCAGGCCCATGACCAACAACAACAAAAAAGACATAGAATGAAAATGGAGGTGTGATATTAATATGGATTTGTGGCTGAAAGCTATCATTAGAAGAAAACAAATACTCTCCTCTTACCCTAGTGAAGCATAATTTCAATCTTTTAAGAGCTTGCCAAAAAGCAAGCTAGGAAATTTTTTGAGTTATGAGCCTAATTTTACAGCCTAGTAAAAATATGATACTGTTCATTAGGAAAACTCAATAAGAACTATTTGCAGACTTGATGATGTAAATAAGTTTGTCAGGTTACAGATTACCCAGCTTTGAGAAGGCAAAGCTCATGGCTCAGCTCTCCCTGGGAAGCTAGAAGAGAAATGAGAATGTTGAAATGGCACCAGACTTTCACCATCTCAAGATGCAGGGAAAGACATGTGATCCTTATGTAAAAAGCCCAGGGTAGGACCTTCCTGAAGGACTGCTTTGATATTACAAACACACAATTAAATCTGTAGCTGATGACAAGAACTAACCCTTACCCAATGCCAACCTTAAACCAGGCGATTTGCTATATGCCCATTTAACCCTTAGAACACTTCTAAATAAATAATTCCCCTCAGTTTAGGCAGAAGAAGTCAGGAGGCTGAGATCTGAGGATGTTAGCTTGAAGCCAGCTCAGGCAGGACAGTATGTAAGACTCTTAATTCCACTAAAACTATCCTCCCCTCCCCTGCCCCCCAAAAAAGCTGGAATTGGAGCTGTAGCTCAAGTGCTAGCCTTGAGCACAAAAGCTCAGGGACAGTGCCCAGCCCAGAGTTTCAGCTCCAAGACCAGTAAATTAAAAAAAAAAAAAGAAAACAGAGGCAGAGACAGATTACATCAGAATACATAATTTTCCCAGGATTATACTCTTAGTACAGGTCAAACTTGTAGTGTCTAGTACCCACTAACCCTCCAAACAATAGAGGGAAAACCATCCTCCCTGATGATTATCTTTATGCCAATGAAGTTAACATTTTCCTATACTAGTAATTATATTCATTTGTTCTTTTGCTCTTCTCACTTTATTGAGGTAGAATTGATGAATTAGGAAATGCTTTGATAGATATAAGATAGGTGATAAAAAGATAGATGGTAGAAAGATAGGAGTTTTGGAATTATTGCCATTATATGCTCCTTAACAGATTCATCATCTTGTATGGTTACTGGGTTGTATCTATTGCTACACTTAAGATCTGCTCTTCTAGCAAATTTCAAGTATACAATACATTACATATATACATAAATATTTCAAGTATATAATACATAGTTACCCTGTTTTATGTTATATCCCAGAAATTATTCATCTTATAATTGAAATTTTATATCCTCTGATTTAAAAAAAAATTCCTATTTCTCCTATGCTCAGTGACTGACAACCACCTTTTTACTGTTTCTGTGATTTCAACCTCTTTGAAATCTATACATAAGTGAGAAGAAACAGTTTAAGTTTTTCTATATCTGGTTTATTTTATTTAATGTCATCTAGGTTCATGCATGTTGTTACAAATGGCAGAATTTCCTTCTTCCTTTGGCTGAATAATATTCCAAGGTGTGTAACATACACTGTTTTTTATCCATGGTTGCAGGGCATCTGGGCTATTTTCATAGCGTGGCTATTGTGAATAGATAGTACTGTAATAAACAAGAGTGTTGCCCCTGTATCCTTCCTTATAGTCCTTCTGATGACGGCCCCAAGCAGTTCTATTTTAGTCCTATGCTAGTTCTATTTATTTACTTATTTATTTAGAAGAACCTCCATAGTGATTTCCATAGTGGTTGTACTAGTTTGCAGCCCTAACAACAGTGTATAAAAGTTCTATCCTCTTCTCTGCCCCTCTTGCATTCCTAACAAGATTTTGTTGTTTGGTTTCTTTTTTTAAATATAAATATTTTTATTGTAAAGATACTGTACAGAGGGGTTACAATTACATAGGAAATATTTCTTATTGAGCATTGCTACCAGCTCCTTTGTTTTTCTCCTACCATCCCTTCCCTCTCCACCTCCCCAATTCCTCTCCTAAATCCCCCTGTTTGGTTTATTGAAGACTGCCATCTTGGTTAGACTGAAGTGCAAGCTGAATGGCATTTTGATTTGCATTTCCTTTATGGCTAGAGATTTGAACATTTATTTCTCCATGTATTTATCGGCCATTTCTACTTCTTTCACAAACTATCTGTTGGTTTCATTTGCCTGTTCATTAATTGGGTTATTGATTTTTCTTCCCCAGTCTTCGGGCTGGAACTCAGGGCCTGTTTCCTATTCTTAAGCTCTTTTGCTCAAGGCTATCACTCTATCACTTTGAGCCACAGCACCATTTCCAGTTTTCTGGTGGTTAATTGGAGATGAGTCTTGAGATGGGGCTGGGAAGGTGGCTCAGTGGTAGAGCGCTTGCCTTGCATGCATAAGGCCCTGGGTTCGATTCCTCAGCACCACATAAGTAGAAAAAGCTGGAAGTGGCACTGTGGCTCAAGTGGTGGAGCGCTAGCCTTGAGCTGAAGAGCTGAGGGACAGTACCCAGGCCCAGAGTTCAAGCCCACAACTTGAGTCTTGAGATGACTTTTCAGCCCAGGTTAGCTTCAAACCACAATCCTCAGATCTCAGCCTCTTCTGAGTAGCTAGGATTATAGGCATGAGCCACGGACACCCTGCTGTACATTCTTTATATTGAGGTAGTTGCTTCCTCTTTAATTTCATTGATCAGTCTTACTAAAATCCTTTGCTCTCAGTATATGAGATTTTTCTTAACTTCATTGTCATTTTGATCCTCTGTTTGGCAGTTGTTGATTTCTGGACATGTATTTCTCTATTTTCTGGTTTTTCTCATAGTTCTTTGCTAAATTTCATTCATTTAAAGACCCTTTTTGGTTTTGGCTTTTAGTTGTTTTTTTCCCATTGGGTTCATCTCTATATTCTCTCTATATTCTCACTGGACTGTACGTTAGCTGAGTTGATGAATATTGATAGTAATGTGGGCTCAGTGCTGATAAATTTTCCAATTCAAAGCCCAATGAAATATTTACATATAATAAGATACCACAAGTGCCTTTATCTATACAACCATCGATACTGTGTACTGAGATTTTGTGTAGTAATATAGGAGTTAGAACTAAGCTATTAAGGGTAGGTGCTGAGTGCTAGTAGCTCACACCTGTAATCCTAACTATTCCTGAAGCTGAGATTTGAGTATCCAGAGCAGGAAAACTTCCAATTAACTAGCCAAATGCCAAACTTGGGGCTCAAGTTGTAGGGTCCCAACCTTGAGCAAAAAGCCTAGTAAGAGCTCAAGCCCCTGAGTCCTGGCACCAAAAATAACTATAATCAATAGAGTGAAGGAAAAGTTATGGAGTATGGAAGATGGTGAGAAGGGGAATGAATATGATGGGTGAAAGGGTAGAGGATAGACATATTGTTCAGTTCCTGTGGAGAGCAGCACTAATATCAGAAGCTGCAGATGGGTGGAAAAAAGATAAGTCATAAGGTAAGGAAAGGGAGAGCTGAGATAGGCTACCAATGAGAGAAAAGAGGTGGAAAGGAAAGGAAAAACAAAACAAAAAACAAAATGCTGGGAAGGTGGCTTAGTGGTAGAGTGCTTGCCTAGCATGCATGAAGTCCTGGGTTCAATTCTTCAGTACCACATGCACAGAAAAAGCAGGAAGTGGTGCTGTGGCTCAAGTGGTACAGTGCTAGCCTTGAGCAAATAAAGCTCAGGGACAGTGCCCACACCCTGAGTTCAAGCCCCAGGACTGGCAAAAAACAAAGACAAAAACAAAAAAGAACATATAGAAAAACAAATACAAAGATTGTTTTCTGTCTGTGAGGAGCTCAAGGTGGTTTCCCTGCCAGACCCTATCATGAAAATGGGTCCATACTTCCAGTCTCAGCTTCTACGCCAGGCTCTGGCTTGAACAGGTGCAGACCCTCTAGTGGGAGAGGGAATACTCTAGCCTCTCTTGAAACCCACTTTGCCTTGCTCAGGTTGTGCTGTATGTGCCCTGGCAGTGTCCCAGGTTAAATAACATCCAGAGAATTCTGTGAACACGGCTGCTGAACACAGGAGCGTAATCACCCCTGCTATTTTGTGTCCAGATCATTCCAGGGTGTGAGGCACCCACGGATCAGCTACTACCTCTCAGGGACACGTGGTGCTCTCTGCCACCCCTGAAATTCCCTGCTGAGCTCCCTCTCTCATGTGCCCTGGACTGGTGAGGCTGGCGTCCTGGAGGTAAAGTGGATTATTGAACTTCAGCAGTGCTCACCCACTCCGATCCACTAGATAGGTGTGGGCAGGCATCCTGCGGGTGAGGAAGAGGAAGATTACAGACACTCTCAGCAGTGCTTGCTTTTCCCTGCTGCGGTGGGAGTTTGGGAATTTGCCACTGCTGCTCCATAAAACACTCACCCATGGGGCTGGGAAGGTGGCTCAGTGGTAGAGCGCTTGCCTTGCATGCATGAGGCTCTGGGTTCAATTCCTCAGCACCACAGAAGTAGAAAAAGCCAGAAGTGGCGCTGTGGCTCAAGTAGTAGAGCACTCGCCTTGAGCTGAAGAGCTGAGGGACAGAGCACAAGCCCAGAGTGCAGGCCCCACAACTGACAAAAATAAACAAAAAAAAAACCCAAAAACCCACTCACCCACCACTGCGGAGGCTCCTTGGTTCTTTTTCTCCAGGCACCCCATTGGGTTCTTCTTATGGAACTGCATATTACATGCTTGTTCCTTTTGCTTTAAACTAGCATGGTACCTTCAGTTGCTGACTGCTGTTCTTATTTCCAAAAGATTTCTATCTTAAAACATGCCAGATTCAAAAATTCTTTCCTGGGAGGATACTCAGCAGCAGAAATGCACTCATTTGCCAAGCACTGGTGGCTCAGTCTATAATCCTACTTACTCAGGAGTCTGAGATCTGAGGATCAACAGTTTGAAGCCAGCTGGGCAGAAAAGTCAATGAGACTCTTATCTCTAAATAATTACCAGAAAATGGGTAGTAGAGCTGTGGCACAAAGTAGTAAAGCTTTAGCCTTCAGCAGGAAAAGCTCAGGGACAGTGCCCAGGTCCTGAGTTCAAGCTCCTGTACCACCACAAAAATTAAACGAAGAGAAAATAAATGGAGATCATAAGATGCAGTAAAAAAAAAAAAAAAAGGATGCTAAGTTGGTTAGTCATTCTGAGCAAGAATGACTCTCTGATGACCTATCAAGTGATAAATGAAGGAAAAGAAAAGGCCTGTCATCAAGCCTATCATCAAGGAGCCTATAAATGAAGACAAAAGGAATAATATGCGCAAAGGCCCTGAGGTGGGAAGGGACTTAGCTGATTCTAGGACCTGACAAGTGAGAGAATATAAGAGGAGGGTGATGCAGGTAGACTGAACTAACGTTGGAGATGTAGGAAAAGGTCAGGTCAGATAAGCTACTTGACCAATGTAAGAAGTCTACATATTAAAATTTAGTTTTCAACATGGAACTATACAACCTCATCATATTTTTTAATACTTTTTAATAGGCTACTTAGTCTGTGAAATGATTTAAGAGTAATCAGTAGAAACATGGAGAACAGTCATGGACTTAACTGCCCATGTAGCTATGGATGATAGCGATGGAGGTAAGTGGACAGATATAAGAAGAGGGGTAAGGCGCTAGTGGCTCAATCCTAGTGACTCACACTCCAAATCCTAGAGACTCAGGAGGCTGAGATGCTGGTTCAAAGCCAGCCCAAGCAGGAAATCCATGAGACTCTTATCTTCCACAAAACTGGAAGTGGAGCTGTGGTTTAAAGTGGTAGAGTGCTAGCCTTGAGTGAAAAAGCTCCAGGACAGTGTCCAAGCCCTGAGTTTAAGCCCCATGACCAGGAAAGAAGAAAGAAAGAAAGAAAGAAAGAAAGAAAGAAAGAAAGAAAGAAAGAAAGAAAGAAAGAAAGAAAGAAAGAAAGAAAGAAAGAAAGAAAGAGAGAAAGAGAGGAAGGAAGGAAGGGAGGAAGGAAGGAAGAAAGAAAGGAAGGAAGGAAGGAAGGAAGGAAGGGAAAGAGAAAGAGAGAGAAAGAAAGAGAGAGAGAAAGAGAAAGAGAAAAGGAGAAAAAGAAGGAAGGAAGGAAGGAAGGAAGGAAGGAAGGAAGAAAGAAAGAATTTGGGGTAGATAACTGCTCAGTAACTGCCAGTGAATAAATACATGTTCAGTGGATGAATGAATGAATGGATACTTTTAGATAACTGGAATTGTCTTATTCAATATTCTTTAATATGTAATGTCGATTTACAAAACAAATAAATCTGGTGATGATACCATAAAACATCATATGTCCTAAGGGAAAACTCTGTGAGTACTATGGTTCTCATTATCCAGCTGTTTCAGAAACAAACTCACAGACATGTAATCTATCTATTCTCTGAGCTATCCTATGCTGTCCTTCAGACTGCTCTGTCATTTGTAAGCAGCAGCAAGTATAAGATGGGAGGGGGGAGCCTGGGTGTTTAGGGCACAACATAAGCCTGCAGCCCTGACCTTTCACCCCTCCCTGGAACACTGATACATAGGACTGCCCGGATCTCTTGCCGTGGGTGGAGACAAGGAGTTGGCTGGCTCCCTGTGTCTACATTCCCACTGGCTATCCCACGGGCTCATCAGCTTGCGGCTCCCTGACGTTATGCCTTGATGGCTAAGTCTGGTTTGGCACAGGGGCAGAGGGACTCTAAGGCTGAGGAGCTGAGAATTCTTGTCTGTCCCCTGGGAAGGCCGGATAACACCAGGGAGATGCTGGCATGCTCAAAAAAAGAAAGAGTGCTATTTTGAGCCTCGGGTCTAGTAGTGTTTCAAAGTGGAAAAAGCAGGGGCATTCTGCAGCAGGATGTGACCTGACATGGGTAAGGGCTCAGGGACCAGTGCCCTGGCTATTTTTATTGCTAAACTCACAGCTGGGAAATGCAAAAAAAAAAAAAAAGATGACCCCCTAACAAAGTAGGTTAAAAAAAAGTCTGCAAAATCTGGAACCATTCCTGGAAAATGTCACAGATGAAGAGTTTGGGGTCAACCTGTTAAATCCATCATGTGACATCTACATACAGAAATGATAGCTGGGTGCTCTCCAGCACCCAGACTCATACCTGTAACACTAGCTACTCAGGAGGCTGAGATGTGAGGATCACAGTTCAAAGCCAGCCCGGGCAGGAAAGTCTATGAGCCTCTTATCCCCAATTAACCACCAGAAAACCAGAAGTGGCGCTGTGGCTCAAGTGGTAGAGCACTAGCCTTGAGCTGAAGAGTTGAGGGACAACACCTAGGCCCAGAGTTCAAGCTCCATGACCAACAAAAAGAAAGAAGAAGGAAGGAAGGAAGGAAGAAAGAAAGAAGAAATGCTATGAAGCTAGCAGAGCAATGATGTAAAAGTTCAATTTGTCAAGTGGAAATACGCTTGTGCAAAATGCTTCTATTCAGAGATAGCAGTAAGAGCAGAGTATATACTTTGGTATTATTTAAAAATATGGGGCTAGGAAGGTGGCTCAGTGGTAGAGTGCTTGCCTTGCATGCATGAGGCCCTGGGTTCGATTCCTCAGCACTACATAAGCAAAAAGAAAAAACCCGGAAGTGGTGCTGTGGCTCAAGTGGTAGAGCGCTAGCCTTGAGCTGAAGAGCTGAGGGACAGCGCCCAGGCCCAGAGTTCAGGCCCCATGACCGGACCCAAAAAACAAACAAACAAATAAAAATATGTACATGTATATATGCAGCTAGAAAAATGTTGGAAGAAAAAAATGTTGGAAGGAGGTAGGAAATATTTAAATGGTGACTATTATGTATTTGTATTTAGGTTTTTATAATTTTTTTGCAGGAAGTGTAATTTTGTGCCAATAACTTTTAAAAAGCAAGGTAACTTCTAAGTTGAAGGCAAAAAATAGTTACTCAAGGATTTCTGATGATAAGAAACCTGAAGGTATGGTTGAGGTAAGAAGAGGCTCACATGCTTGGGTAAAGCTTTGTTCTGAATGTGCCCAGAAAAGACAGTTTCTGCTAGACACTGGTCCACTCAGAATTCTGAGATCCAAGGATCTCAGTTTAAAGCCAACCTAGGGTAGCCAGAAATGTCTGTGAGACTCTTATCTACAATTAACTAGCAAAAAGCCAGAAGTAGAGCGGTGGCTCAAGCAGTAGAGTACCAACCTTGAGCAAAAAGTTTTAAGTCCCTAGCCAGGCATTAGTGGCTCATGCTTGTAATCCTAGCTACTTAGGAGGCTGAGACTTGAAGATCATGGTTCAAAGCCAGCCAGAGCAGAAAAGTCTGTGAGACTCTTATCCCCAATAAACCACTAGAATACTGGAAGTGACACTGTGGCTCAAGTGGTAGAGCACTAGCCTTGAGCTGAAGAGCTCAGGGACAGCACCAGGCCCTTAGTTCAAGTGCCATATCCAACAACAACAAAAGCCAATAAGAAAATAAGAAGAAATCAAAATTAATCAGCTATCCTGTTCAAAAGTTTATAGTCTGTGCCTACTCATTAACAGTGAAATTTTTGGCTAGTGCCAGTACAGCTCTTTATGTAGGATTATCAGAAATCTACGAACGGCATAAAGACCTCAGAGAGGAGAAATGAAATCTTCAAAGAAGAGTCAATGCAAGACACACTAGAGAAGCAGATTACAATGTCACCACACCACACACTACTGCAGAACTCTGGTTCTCCTACCTCCTCAATCCGGAGAGGAGGTTTTCTGCTCAGATTTTTGTTCTCCCAGATATCCTGCTTAACATCATTCATTTGAAGGGCACACATTTTTGGTAAATATTAAAAGAGAGTTTCACCTTGGGAATATTTTAGAAGATATAAAACTATATTCAATATTATACAATTGAGGATACAGTGAAAAACACAGTGTTGTCATAGTACAAACTAAATTGTGTCACTATAAAATTCATAGACACTAGTGGCTCATACTCGTAATTCTAGCTACACAGGAGGTTGCAATCTGAGGATTACAGTTCAAAACCAGCCTCAGCAGGAAAGTCTATGAGACTCTTATCTCCAATTACTCACAAAAGAAGCAGGAAGTGGTGCTGTGGCTCAAGTGGTAGAGTGCTAGCCTTGAGCAAAAAGTGCTCAGGGATCGTGCCCAGGTCCTGAGTTCAAGTCCCAGGACTGGCAAAATAAGTAAGTGAATAAATAAATAATTCCATTTATGCAAGACTTAACCCTCAATGTCCCAGAGTGTCTCCTTCCTTAGAAATAAGAGTAGAATCAGTGGTGTTGAGATGAAGTCATACTGGCAGAGGCTCTTCCTGAACTGCCTATTACACCTTCAGGTGTGTTCTTGTTTTCCTAATAAACCTACGTTTACTTTCTTCCAAGAAAAAGATGAAGTTATGCTGGAACACTATGAGCTCTATTATGACAGTTGTTCTTACAAATAGAGAAAATTTGAGGATAGCAAGCACAAGGCCCTGAGTTCAAACTCTACTGTCATCAAATGACTAAATCAATTGGGGAAATTTGGACACAGACCCCTGGGAAAACAACCCTGTTGTCATTTTGAGTTTTCTAGTCCCTAGAATTATAAGACAATAAATTTCTACTCTCCTCCCCTACCCCTCTCTCTATCTATTGTCCTGGGTCTTGGACTCAAGACCTGGGAGCCATCCCTGAGCCTCTTTGTGCTCTACCACTTGAGCCACAGCACCACTACTGGCTTTTCTGAGTAGTTCATTGGAGATAAGAGTCTCACAGATTTTCCTGGCTTTGAACAGTGATCCTCAGATCTCAACCTCCTGAGTAGCTAGGATTACAGGCATGAGCAACCAACACACGGCTAAATTTCTGTCCTCTAAGCCATCCAGTTTGTGATGCTTTTGTTCTGGTTTCCCCAGAAAACAAATCCATAGTTTTGCATTCACTTCCACCAAAAGGTATTGAAGGAATATCATCATCTTTTCCTAATTTGGGGGAGATGGCACAAAAGCTCTTCTCCTCCTGCTGGAGGAGAAGCAGAGCCAGAAGCTCACTCCATGTTCTCTTGCTGACTCTGTTTTCCCCAGAAACCATTACCCACCTAAATCTTTCAGAGGACGTCACTAACGACAAAACCATTTTTTGGGGGGTCCAGTCGTGGGCCTGAGCTCTGGGCCTGGGCACTGTCCCTCAGCTCTTCAGCTCAAGGCTAGCGCTCTACCACTTGAGCCACAGCGCCACTTCTGGCTTTTTTCTTTTTGCTTATGTGGTGCTGAGGAATCGAACCCAGGGCCTCATGCATGCAAGGCAAGCGCTCTACCACTGAGCCACCTTCCCAGCCCAACGACAAAGCCATTTTATCCCAATCAACCCAGCCCTTGGTGGAGGTTGCAGATTTTTCTACCTGTTAATGGCGGAAAGGAGGCTGCCTCAGCTATGAAAAGTATCATAAAAAATTGAAGGACTGTAATACTGAAATTTCTCCAAGGCAAGAAACCCATCATCTCCAATCAAGAGTCCTAAGCATCCACAAGCAGTGGCAGCTGTCAGAGGATTGCTGCCCAGAGTGGCAGAAGAGCCACTGGCAGAGCAGATAAAATAAATCACCAGGCAGGGGATATAACTAACCTCGGTGTTGAGATCATTTCCTACTGTCTTGCTCCCTTCTAAAAAATCCCCAGTTCAAATCCTTTTTCCTTTGCTTTGTTTTCTTTTTTGTGGTCATCCTGGGGCTTGAACTCAGGACCTCAAGACCTTGCTAAGTAGGTTTTCTACCACTTGAGCCATGCCTCCAGCCCGCTAAATTCTATTTGCTGCCCTTAGAATGAAATCACACTTTGGGCCATGGCCTCAGAGGCCTCCTTATGAGCTTACCTCATTCCTTTATTCACCTCCTGAGCCTTCTTGGCTTCCCCCCCACCCCCACATAACCCAACCCCTTTCTCACCTGGCCCAGCTCTTCCTGTGACTAGCTTGCCCTTCAGGTCTCAATGCAGAGATCATCTTGGCTAGCCCCCTAGTTCATAAAGACTCCTTTCTGTCATCCTGCTGTCCTGTGTGTCCCTGTTTTGGTTTAGTTTTTGGTATTGGATTTGAACTCAGGGCCTCGCGCTTGCTAGGGAGGTAACCTACCCACTGAAGCCATCCACTGAACCCAACTGGGCTAATTCTTAACATTTCTATAGGGATTCCTTCCACAAAATTGGACAGTCTACACACTCCAGACAGGCTTGTTTGTTCTTTGACCATGGAGTAAGCAATCATGGTTCAAGCCTGGCTCTGTGTAGAAGGAGGAGAATCTCCGCCTATGCTAATGTATTTTGGGTTTGGAAACCTGGCACAGTGAAAAGAAAAGGAATGCTTGCCCAGAAGACTAGTAAATGCCTTTCCAAGATGCTTCTTGTGCTGATGGACTTAGCCAGCTTTTCTCAGCATAGAATGGACATTAATGTCAAGGTCTCTATAGTCAGATACTCTAGGTTTAAACCCCAGCTCCACCCCCTTCCGAGGTATGTGACTTCCTGGGCAAATGACATAACCTTCCAATCTCTCCATTTCTTTATCTGGGCTCTGAGGATAATAAGTATTGCATGACGGATCCAGAATTTCTATATAGCAAGAGCTTAGTAGCAACCATTTGCTTGGAAGGAGATGTGAGGAGATATATTAAGAGCCGGTTTTGCTCCTGACTTAGATTGTTTATTTTGAGGTCCTGGTGGAGATTTGGTGGACAGAAAAGACCTCCCAAAGATACCCTTTGGTGCTACCACTGGATGGTTGTGTGGATTTACTAAGATAAGGCCAAAAGCTCTTTGCAAACTGTCTGGCACATAACAAGGGCTCAACAAAAGTTCCATGCTGCTTCTGTGCCACAATGATGCTCCTAAGGTAACAGAAGTCCCTCCTCCTAAACAAACAATCAAAGGGAACGTTGTAGAGGGGGAGCGGGGAAGGTGGATGCTTCCACTGTTTTCCAAGAAGGATTCATGTCCAGAGAAGTTACAAGGTTCAAACTAGATATATAAAGACTGCAAAATGCAGGTTCCCCAACAAAATAAGGACAAGGTCTCTTTTTCTTTTTTTCTTTTTCTTTTTTTTGGTTGGTTATAGGGCTTGAACTCTGGGCCTGGGCGCTGTCCCTCAGCTCTTCAGCTCAAGGCTAGTGCTCTACCACTTGAGCCACCGCACCACTCTGGTTTTCTGGTGGTTTATTGAAGATCACAGTCTCACAGACTTTCCTGCTCAGGCTGGCTTTGAACCACGATCCTCAGATCTCAGCCTCCTGAGTAGCTAGGATTACAGGTGGGAGCTACTGGCGCCTGGCAAAATCTCCTTAATTTTTAAATCTTTAGGAAGACTTTTGTTATGGCATGCCATTGCAATGATTTTCTTTGTGTAGCACTAAAATAATCACTATCTGTATCTCAAAAAACTTAAGTTACTTGTTGAAGAATGAAGACTGAAACTCGGTTTTTCTTCTACTGTAAGTCTGACATTTTTAGGAAATTTAATATTCCCCAACCACACAGTTTTGTGTGTGCTGATAATGGGAATTAAACCCAGTGCCTCATGTTCTCATTTGGCTTTTTCACTCAAGGCTGGTATTCTACCATTTGAGCCATACCTCTCCTCTCTGACTTTTCGTCCTAGGCTGGCTTTGAACTGTGGTCCTCAGATCTCAACCACCTAACATGAGCACCTGTGTCAATCATATGTTTTGTTATATAAAGTTTTTTATTGTTATGGTTAAGGTGTTATACAGAGGTGTTACTGTTTCCTAAGTCAGGTAATGAGTACATTTCTTTTTTTTTTTTTTTAAACAATGTTACCCCTTCCTTAGCTTTCCTCTGAATTCTCCCTCCCATACCTGTTGACAAGTTGCCTAGTTCATTTTCAACATAGTGTCTACTCAGTACCACTGCTGGATTTGTTCATACTTCCTCCTCCATTTTTGTACCCTCTTTGCCCCCCCCACAAAAGGCAGATAAAAGAATAAAAAAGACAACAAAAACAAAAAGCAAAAATACCCTCTCCACCAAAAGCAGCAGCAGCAACAAACAAACATGTTTCCATTCCCGAGATCACACACATTTTCAAGAAGCAAAATATCACCTTTTTGATATGCCAGACACATTTTTCCATACCATTAAGCTCCTCAAAATGCTCTTTCAGGGCTGGGAAGGTGGCTCAGTGGTAGAGTGCTTGCTTTGCATGCATGAGGCCCTGGGTTCGATTCCTCAGCACCACATACGCAGAAAAAAAAAGCCAAAAGTAGCGCTGTGGCCCAAGTGGTAAAGCACTAGCCTTGAGCTGAAGAGCTGAGGGACAGCACCTAGGCCCAGAGGTCAGACCAGACCCCACACACACACACACACACAAAAAAAAAATGCTCTTTCATCTATTTATTAACTTTCTCCTACAATGCATTTTGAGTGTTTCCTTCATCAAAACCCCTATGACAAACTAAGAAATGAGTTTAATATTTCTCTCTTTTACCCCAACCAAAATAAGTCTCTTTGTCTCCACCAAAGTCAAATGAGCTGCATAAGTTATTTGGTGTAGAGGTAATAAGATAGCAAAAACATTTTTATGAGTTGGATTGACATGTTCCTTCTGCTACTCCAGGGACATGAGAGGACATTCTTGTTTTACAAAAATGTTTTTACATCATCCTGATATTAAGTACTCCCCACATATAAATGCTGCTAAAAATATCCATAATAAATGGTGGGCTGTTTCTTGCCTCTGTAAACTTTGCACATAGAAATCTAAGCAGAATACTAATTTCCTGTTATCAATCAAACAGAACTGATTATTTAAAAACCACAAAACAGACTTTTCTTTGGTTTTTGTCACTCCTGAGACTGGAACTTTGGGTCTAAATGTTGACTCTGATATTCTTTTGCTCAAAGCTAGTGCTCTACCACTTGAGCCATAGCACCATTTCCAGTTTTCTGCTGGTTAATAAGAGTCACAGACTTTCCTTCCCCAGATGGCTTCAAAGCAAAATCCTCCAATCTCAGCCTCCTGAATAGTTAGGATTATAGGAATGAGCCACCAGGGCACAGCATGAAACACACTTTTAAAAGTGAAATCTTTAAATATATATATTTATGCACGCACACACATATTCAGAGCTATACACTATGAGATAATGTAGAAAATAGGTCATAACTTAAAAAGACCAAAACCAGGTCTTGAATTAGCTCCGTCTCTGATTGGATTAAAGTGATCTGTTCCCAATCTATCACCCTCCTCACAGTCTTTCTCCTCCCCTCCACGATTTATAGTTAAATATTTATACTCACTTGGCTTGCTTGCTTGCTTTACCACTTGAGTCATGCCTCTCGCCCAGCTTTTGCTGGTTATTTTGGAGACAGAGTCTGAAGAATTTTTCTTCCCAGGCTGACCTCAAACTACACTGTCTTCCAACTCCGCCTTCTGAACCTCTAAAATTAGAGGCATGAGCTACCTGTGCCTGGCTCCTACTCTATCTTCAATAGAAGCAAAGAAACATCCTTTCTGAAGGAAATGTCATCCAGAATTGCTATAATTTTTTATATGCAGTGTCTTGCATTCAATTAAAAATTACCAGACAGATCAAGAAATGACATCAAGAGAAAAAAGACAATTAAAACACAGCAAAAACTGATCCAATAAAGGGACAGTAATTATCTTGACTATGAAGAGAAAACTCTAACCTATAGGTCTACAAAGGGGATTTTTTTTTGCCAGTCTTGGGGCTTGAACTCAGGGCCTGGGCACTGTCCCAGAGCTTCTTTTGCTCAAAGCTAGCACTCTATCACTTGAGCCACAGTACTACTTCAGCTTTTTCTGTGTATGTGGTACTGAGGAATTGAACCCAGGGCTTCATGCATGCTAGGCAAGCACTCTACCACTAAGCTACTTTCATAGCTGCAGATAAGCTGGAGTTATTTCTACCAATCCCTTTAATTTACTTGTTAATGATAATAATTATAATAATTGCACATATTTGTGGGGCATATGGTATTTCTATGCATGGATAGGTAAATCATAGAATTAACATTTACATTTTTGCATCTAGTTCATCAGATAGATGAAGGTTACTGTAAACTATATTGACCAACAATCCTGGAGAGACCTTGTTTCATAGATTTCAAGCATACTTCACTATTCTTTTTTTCTTTCTTTCCTTTTTTTTTTTTTTTGTGGTGCCAGTACTGGGGCTTAAACTCAGAGCCTCATGCTCTTGCTTAGTTTTTAGTGTTGTTTTTGTTTGTTTATGTTCTTGTTTTTGCTCAGGGCTAACACTCTACCACTTGAGCCACATGGTCACTTCTGGTTTTTTGATGGTTAATGGGACATCGTGGTCCATTGGATTTGCCTGCCAGGCTGGCTTTGAATGGGGATCCTTAGATCTCAGTCTCCTGGGTAACTTGGATTATAGGCATGAGCCACTGGCGCCTGGCTCATGTTTCACTCTTCTTGCCTGACAAAGGTCATCCAATTTCTACCTGCAGCCCTTTTTATTATTTTTTTTAATCCTACTCAAGATTGGTGTTATAAAGCCCAGAGATTAAAGGAGATATTTTAGGATTATTAAAACTCGGACCCTAGCTCAGGGTGTCTGCCTCTAATCAGAGCACAGCTGAAGCAGGATTACAAATTGGAGGACCATTCTGGCGACAGAGGAAAAAGTTTTGGCAAAAGGAAAAAGAAACGCTACAGGTGGGGATTGTGTGTTTCTAAGTAGAGCATTCGCCTGGCGTGTGTGTGTGTGTGTGTGTGTGTGTGTGTGTGTGTGTGTGGGTGCATACACAAAATAATTTAAAAAATAATAAAAATAAAAGAGGAAGAGATCAGGAGAGTGCATTCAAATGATATACAGGAACACAGGTACTGGCGTGTGTGTGTGTGTGTGTGTGTGTGTGTGTGTGTGTGTGGTACCACACACAAAATAATTTAAAAAATAATAAAAATAAAAGAGGAAGAGATCAGGAGAGTGCATTCAAATGATATACAGGAACACAGGTATAGATTGGAAAGTTACTTCCTGAGGTGTGGGGTACTGTGTACCTTGGTCTAGGTAGTGGTTTCATGGGGTATACTTATAAATCCCTACAGTTAATGCTAATGAGTTTTATATTGGGCAAAATCACACTATCTATCTGATGTAAGCTAGCAAGTGTCTTAGAATGATTTCCAGTTAGATATATCTCTAAAAAAACATAGGATTAAGGAAGTGGCACTGTGGCTCAAGTAGTAGAGCACTCATTTTGAGCTGAAGAACACAGGGACAGTGCCCAAGCCCAGAGTTCAAGCCCCAAGACTGACAAAAAAAAAGAGAGAAATAAACAAAAAACATAGGATTAAGAACTTCAGTCTGGGACTGGAAATATGACTTAGTGGTAGAGTGCTTCTCTAGCATGCATGAAGGCTTGGATTTGATTCCTCAGTACCACATATACAGAAAAATCCAGAAGTGGCGCAGTGGCTCAAGTGTAGGTAGAATGCTAGTCTTAAGCAAAAGAAGCTCAGGGACAGTACCCAGGCCCTGAGTTTAAGTCCCAGGAGTGGCAAAAAAAGAAAAAACAAAAACTTCAATCTGGGAAAAGCACAGGAAATTGTTTAAATGAAATCACATATGCCTCAAACCATTCTTAGCTGACTTTTATCTGCCTAAGCCATGGCAAATATGTAAGTTCTTTCTCTTTGCCAAGCTAATGGTCTTTAGGGGCTGTAATCTGTCCAGCTAAATCTCTTGAGATTTAACTTGAGGCTCATTTATTTATTTATTTTGTGGTAGGTCTTGAACTTTGGGCCTGGGTGCTGTCCCTCAGCTCTTCAGCTCAAAGCTAGTGTTCTACCACTTGAGCCATAGTAATCCTTTATTGGAGATAAAGAGTCTCACAGACTTTATTGCCCAGGCTGGCCTTGAACTGTGATCCTCAGATCTCAGCTTCAATGTGAGCCACCAGCACTCAGCTTCCTATTTGAAAATGGTAATTTTTTTAAAAACACCAGACATTTTATACTGCTGTGGTGATGGTGGACAGAAAGGAAATTTCCTAGTAAAATGGCCTGTGTGTCTAAGTGCCAAGCCAAGTACGTGTGAGGTATGACTGTTAATAAATGGCTCCAAAAGGAAGTCACATGTCAGCTTCTTGGTGTTGTGCCAACTGCACCACTTGGTACAGCAATACTGTAATGAAAAGACCCACAAGAGGGACATGGTAAAAGCCCAGAGAGGGGACAAGAGGAACGTTGCAAGAACATGGCGCTTGACCAAGAGGACTGGTGGTTGGCGAAGACACTAACACGACTAACCACAATGACAAAACGGACTTTGTTTTTTTCAGTACTACGGATCAAATTCAGGGGCTGGGCTTTCGCACAGGCAAAAGTCAGACTGTTCAGGTCCACGTCGCCTCTTTATTGCTAATCTGTAGCCTTTATCAGTCTGCTCCCTCCTTTTTCTCTTCCCTCTTCCTTCCACTCTCCACCCTCTCTGCCTTCACCTCCAACTGCGTTCCTTCAAGGTTCTACCAAACAAATGAGGCAGCAGCACCCCCCTGTGGCTTAATTTTAGGATAGCAAGAGACATTAGCCCACTGGATGTACCCAAGGATAACATTAAGACTGTTATTTTCAGCTGGTGGCTTCTGCATGTAATCCCAGCTACTCAGACTGAGATCTAAGGATCCCAGTTTGAAGCCAGTCAGGGCAAGTAAGTCCCTGAGACTCTAATCTCCAATTAACCACGAAGAAGCTGGAAGTGGAGATGTGGCTCAAGTGGTAGAGTGCTAGCCTTGAGAAAACAAAGGTCAAAGACAGCGCCCAAGCCCTAAATTCAAAGCCCAGGACTAGCACAAAGAATTTTCATGAGGGCTGGGAAGGTGGCTCAGTGGTAGAGCGCTTGCCTTACATGCCTGAGGCCCTGGGTTCGATTCCTCAGCACCACATAAGCAAAAAGAAAAAAAGCTGGAAGTGGTGCTGTGGCTCAAGTGGTAGAGCGCTAGCCTTGAGCTGAAGAGCTGAGGGACAGCGCCCAGGCCCAGAGTTCAGGCCCCACAACCGGACCCAAAAAAAAAAAAAAAAAAAGAGTTTTCATGAATGCCATTTTTCCTATGCCATCACCTCTTTCTATCAAAGGGCTACAGACCACGAGTGAAGAGAAAAGATTTTAAAGAAAAAAACTTTCATTTGACGTATTTATTGATAAATAATTGAACATGTTATGTGATACATAAAAATATACATTGTAGAATTCATGTTAACCTTCATATCAGTTTAAATATCATTTTTGTGATAAAAACATATAGTCATCTACTATTTTGAAATTAATATTACTATTAACTATATCACTAGCTATATTTCAATCACATTTACCCTTCATTCGTCACTCTCCTCTTGCTTCTGCCAGTTACTTTTAGATTCAAGTTTTGGTGTGTGTGTGTGTGTGTGTACACGTGTGTATATAAGGGTACTGGTGCTGACCCTGAGCTTTTTTGTTCAAAGCTGATGTTCTGCTAATTGCCCAACTCTACTTCCATCATGTAATTTTTTTCTAAAGGTCTAGAATCTGAATGAGAAATAACATGCAATCAATCTTTCTCAGTCTGGCTTATTTCCCTTAAAGTGCTGATGTTCTGATTCCATTCGTTTTCCTGGAAACAGCAACGTCATTCTTCTTCATGGTTGAATAGTGCTCCTTTGTAGAACTATGGTTTCTTTGCCCATTCAGTCAAACAACAGGCATCTAAGCTGATTCCTGTAGCTAGGCTCTTTATTCGGAACAGTGCTACAATGTGCAGGGTGTGCAGGAGTCTGTGTGAATGCTTACATTCTTCAGCTATACACGAGTCACACGCAGCAGGCTGGATGATAGTTTTTTTCCTTTTTCTTTTTTGCCAGTTCTGGGCTTGAACTCACAGCCTGGGTACTGTCCCTAATCTTCTTTTGCTCAAAGCTAGACACCACCACTTGAACCACTTCTGGTTTTTTTCTGTTTATGTGGTACTGAGGAATCGAACCCAGAGTTTCATGCATGCTAGGCAAGCACTCTACTACTAGGCCACATTCCCAGCCCTAAGTTTCTTGAGGAACTTCCATACTGATTTCCCCACTGGCTTTTGTTCCCTTTGTCAGGATGTGAGGGTTCCTTGTCCTCCACGTTCTCACCAGTATGGATTACTATGTCGCCAAAATTTAATATCTTGCCGGTGTTAGTGGCTCATGCCTGTCATCCTAGCTACTCAGGAGGCTGAGATCTGAGGATCGAGGTTCAAAGCCAGCTCAAACAGGAAAGCCCATGAGACTCTTATCCCCAATTAACTACCAGAAGATCAGAAGTGGAGCTGAGGCTCAAAGTAGTAGAGTGATGCTAGCCTTGAGCAAAAGCGCTCAGGGATGGCACAAAGGCCAAGTTCAAGCCCCATGACTGCCAAAATAAGTGAATGCCCTTCTTTACAAAAAAAAAATCTAAAGTTTATACAGAATTACAAAAAGAACAAAGCTAGAGGTATATATTATAAAGCTGTAATAACCAAAGCAACATGGTTTGACACATCAGCCAACAAAATAGATCCCAAGGGCTGGGAAGGTGGCTCAGTGGTAGAGCGCTTGCCTTGCATGCTCGAGGCCCTGGGTTCAATTCCTCAGCACCACATAAGCATAAAGAAAAAAGCTGGAAGTGGCGCTGTGGCTCAAGTGGTAGAGCGCTAGCCTTGAGCTGAGGGACAGTGCCCAGGCCCAGAGTTCAAGCCCCATGACTGGACCAAAAAAAAAAAATAGATCCCAAAAAACCAACCCTTCATACCTAAGGAAAATTGATTTCTAACAAAGAAGCCAAGGAAGAACACACGTTTGGGAAGCAAACAGCCTCTCCAATAAATGGCACTGGAAAAACTGATTTCTATAGATCCATAAGGGTCTAAGAATCAACTTATAGCTGGTTAAAGATTGAAGCATTAGACTGGCAAGTACAAAACTTCTAAAAGAACTGGGCCCTAGTGGTTCATCCAACTTCATCTCAGCTATATGGGAGGTAGACACAAGGAAGATCACAGTCAAAAGACAGCCCATGCAAAAAGTCCCCAAGACCCTTCTTGTAAACCGGTCACCTGGTATAGGGGTGCATGCCTGCAATCCCAACAGCAATGGGAAGCATACATAGGGGGATCCTAGTCCAGGTTGACCTGGACAAGACTTTATCTCAGGGGCTGGGAATATGGCTTAGTGGTAGAGTGCTTGCCTGGAATGCATGAAGCCCTGGGTTCGATTCCTCAGCACCACATAAATAGAAAAAGCTGCAAGTGGCACCGTGGCTCACATGGTAGAGTACTACCTTGAGCAAAAGAAGCTCAGGGACAGTGCCCAGGCGCTGAGTTCAAGCGCCAGGACTGGCAAAAAAAAAAAAAAAAGCACCAAAAGAGCTAGAGCAGAGAAGGGGGTAGAGGGTGAGATTTTATGAAATTGGATGTGACCTCACAAACAGTAGCAATGAAAACACAGTAAACAAATGAGATTGCATTAAACAAAAACCTTCACAGAAAAGGAAATAGAGTGAAGAAACAATCCAGACCAGGAGAAAATATTTCCAGATCAGGATTGGACAAGGAGCTAATAGAAAATAATCAAGAAGCCGGGTGCTGGTGGCTCTCACCTGTAATCCTAGCTACTCAGGAGGCTGAGATCTGAGGATTGTGGTTCAAAGCCAGCCCAGGCAGGACGGTCCCTGAGATTCTTATCTCCAATTGATGACCAGAAAACCTGAAGTAGAACTGTGGTTTGAAGTGGTAGAGTGAGTACTAGCCTTGAACAAAAGAGCTCAAGGCCAGCTCCCAGGCCATGAGTTCAAGCCCCGGAAGGAAAATAATCAAGAAGTCCAAACTCTTGAGAACAAATATTCCAGTTTTTTAAAAAAGAGCAAAAAATGTTTGAATTTCCCAAGACAAATAGCCAATTAATAAAGAAATGCTCAGCCATCTGTGACCAGGGAAATAAATGGAGATCAAAACCCTGTACTAGGGCCTGGGAAGGTGGCTCAGTGGTAGAGTAGTTGCCTTGCATGCCTGAGGCCGATTCCTCAGCACCACATAAGCAAAAAGAAAATAGCTGGAAGTGGCACTAAGGCTCAAGTGGTAGAGCGCTAGCCTTGAGCTGAAGAGCTGAGGGACAGCGCCCAGGCCCAGAGTTCAAGCCCCACGACCTGACCCAAAAAAACAGAAAAAAATCAAACCTTGTACTATTAAACTGGCAAGCAGTCAAAAGATAAACAATGCTCTGAAGTTTTTAAAGCTATGAATACATTTTATATGAACCCTGTATATTGGCAAATCTTTCTTTTCTTCCTTTCCTTTTCTTTTTTTCCTCACTTTTTTGCTCAGACTGGTGCTCTACCATTTGAACCAAGCCTCTACTTCCAGCTTTTTTCTAGTTAATTGGAAATAAGAGTCTTCTGGGTATATGCTACAGTGATTCTTTTCACCTGAATATATGGAATGAAATGTTTAAATCAATTTATAAATCAAATAATGTACTTTGACATAATCTGGAAGAAAAGAAAATGCTTGCATGGAAGCAAAAAAAGTAATTTCCTCTATACTCCCAAACAAGGGTTGAACATTCAAAACAATAGAATATTGGCAAAACTTCCCCCATGCTAGTATAGACTATATGCTAACTGATAAAAGATAGCAATAATTAAGATAATTGGACTTTGTTTCCTCTACTACAATTATCCCTCAATATATGAGATTGGTTCCATGAGCCCCTTTGATCCTTAAATCCACAGATGCTCAACTTCCTCGTATAAAATTGGCCTAGGATTTGCATGAACTAGGAACAAATGTAACACCAGTGCAACATAAATGCTATTATTGCACTATTGTATCATTTAGAAAATTTATCTTTTTTTAATACTTTGATGCACAGTTGGCTGAATTCTTGATGCGGAACCTATGACTATGAAGGTGGGAAGTGCTTGCTTCAAGTAAACAATCCTGACGTTTGTAGCATTTTCTGGCGATGGGAGACCAGTAAATGGCAGAGTGTAATTAGCATACTGGGTACTTTAGCTCCTGGTAATTGGCATATGCATAGTTGTAATTGGCATCCCAGCTACTTAAACTGAGATATCTTTGGTCCGGCTGGACGTACTGTGAGCAGAAGATTTCCTTCCCCAAGACAGGAGGAGCAGAAAGCCTCTGGAGGATGGCATCATTGAATTGGTAGGTGAGCTTTCTCCGGATTTTGATGATTTCTCCCGTCCGTGCATAATTCCTCAAGGCTCTGGCCATTTTCTGGTAAGTCATGGTCTTCCTGTTGCCTTTCCTTTTCCCCCAAAGCTCAGCAAGTGTTTCTTTATTTTTGGAGATAAACTGAAAGACGCCTTTATTTTTATCAACCCACTGAATACAAGATGACATCTCGGGATTGCACAAGGATTCGTGAAGGTATTCAAATAGTCTCAGCTTCTTCCTGCCTAAAGCACAGAAAAAGAAATCAAACCCACTGTGCCACACCCAGAGAGCTTCCTTGGCACATTGAAGACTGGATTTCCGACTTAAGAAGGCACTTTTGTTTTATAGAACTTATTTAAGATCAAAGTATCAAGTTTCAACCAGCTCTATGTTTGTGTTGGAAATTGTCAGTGGTTCTGAACTGTCATTTGCTGTGAAAGGGAAGTTTGGAGTCTACTATTTGGGGTTCGTTTGTCATAGGGCTTTCCATCACAGTTAAATCACGACCTCCTAATTCCACAGCATACATGGAACAGAACTGTGCAAAACACAGTACAAAGTTTGGTGGCTTTGAAAAGATGTGTGGGAAACAGTTTGCAAGTCCTTGGAAGAAGCTGTATTCAAATGAGGGAAGGACTGGGCTGGGAAGGTGGCTCAGGGGTAGAGCGCTTGCCTTGCATGCATGAGGCCCTGGGTTCCATTCCTCAGTACCACATAAGCAAAAAGAAAAAAGCCAGAAATGGCACTGTGGCTCAAGTGGTAGAGCGCTAGCCTTGAGCTGAAGAGCTGAGGGACAGCGCCCAGGCCCAGAGTTCAGGCCCCATGACCAGACCCCAAACAAACAAACAAAACAAATGAGGGAAGGACTATGAAGGTACTTTGTAATTTGGAAAATGTGTTGCAAACAGAAGGAACTATTTGGGGAAATAACGATAAAGCTGTCAACACTGGAGCTACAAGATGTCTTGAAAAATAAAAATCCTCGCTACTCAGGAGGCTGAGATCTGAGAATTGTAGATCAATAAATCCAAGAGAGATACCTGCAATTAACCAGAGATAACAAGACTATTTTGTGACTTCTGGATTACGCATAAATACTACGTTTCCTCAGATCCATCAGGAGCTAAAAATCTACATAGCCAAAGTCCTTTTTCCTCTTGAAAAAACAGAAGTTGATTCCCTAGCTGCTTTAAACTATTTCTGGGACATAATGGTCTCTGTTCATCGCCATTCATCCTAAAACCTTAAAGATTTCTACAGATGAATCACTAATGTTATCTTGAGATTATACATTGAGAAATAAAAGGGACTTACCAAAAAATAAAATCATGAATTAAACCCACAGTGCTAACCAACCCTCTTCTGCCTCTCAGAATGAGCCTTTTAACTTTGCTTTCAAGTTTTAAACAAATGTCTTGACATGTGTGGAAAACATTAACAACAATGAAATCCCCTTCTGGGTAACTAATGAAAGCAACTTTTTCCTAAAGTTTCAATTTGTATTTGCTGTAACAGAAGGCTAGGACAGAGCTCCACAGAGAAACATTTGCCTAGCACGTACAAAGCCTTCTGTTCCGATCGCCACCATTGAAATCAATCACCATCAATGAATAGGCAGAATCAGGTAAATGGTCAAAATTAATAAAAAGTGAATACAGCAGTGGTACTCACTAGACACTATGTTGAAATGAACTATACAACTTGTGGTTAGGGATGGGAGGGGAAACCTGGGAGAGACCAAGACAAGGGTGATATTGCCAAAAAAGAAGTATACTCTTATCTGATTGCCAGTGGCTCACACATATCATCCAAGCTATTCAGGAGGCTGAGATCCGAGGATCGCGGCTTTAAGCCAGCCCAGGCAGGAAAGTCCACAAGGCTCTTCTATCCAATTAATGCACCAAAAAAAGATGCTAGTAGTGCTGTGGCTCAAGTGACAGAATGCTAGCCTTGAGCAAAAACACTCAAGGACAGAGCCCATGCCCTGAGTTCAAGCCCCACGATCTCAACAACCAAAAGAAAAAAGCAGGAGTGGCTCAAGTGGTAGAGCGCTAGCCTTTAAGGGAGAAGACAGTCAAGGCCTTCTCGAAGTCCAAGCCGCAGCACTGACTGGCACGCACTCAGACATGTACACACACACACACACACAGAGGCAGACATATACACAAATGGCACAAATAAGTTGGTTTGTTCCATAGCCCTGAGCATGCTAGATAAGCACTTGCCACTGACTGGTATCCCAGCCAATGGCTATTTTAAATTGTGATAGGTATGGGTGGCCAAATTGCTTTACAAAACTTCGTACCAACTTACACTGTCTGACAGTTCATGACAGTTCACCTTAGCCATCAGAGATACTTTCTGGCTTTACCACTTTGCCTATCAGAGAAGGGAAGCCCGCCTCATCTTAATGTTGTAAAAATCTTGATTTCAAATGTATGATATGTTTGTGAAGTACAATTTTATCCCAATGGCTCCACAATTAGAATAGGATTGTTCAACTAATCACAATCTTACAACTAAAGTACCTACTTTTTGAGACAGGGGTCGGTTTCCAACTCATGATCTTCCTGTCTCAGCTGGGATTCTGTCTTTCTCCTAACAATGGGATTACAGGAACATATGGCTTACATTATTTTTTAACTACAGATCTATTTGATTTAAATGATACTTTGAAGTCAGGCACTGGTGACTCACACCTATAATCCTAGCTACTCAGGAGACTGAGTTCTGAGGATCATGGTTCAAAGACAGCCTGGGCAGGAAGCTTCCTAAGACTCTTAACTCCAATGAACCACTCAGAAAACCAAAAGTGATGCTGTGGCTCAATTGGTAAAAAGCTCTCCTTGAGCTGAAGAGCTCAGGGACAGTGCCGAGGCCCCAGAGTTCAAGCCCCACAACTAAAAAATGAATAGAAATGACACTTTGTAGCTTCACAATTTCTCCATGAGTAAAAGAAAATATCACCCAAGACAAATGTCTTGGACCAAATTATCACAATTATAATACTTCTTCCTTTTTGTTTTTGAGACAGGGTATCCGATTCTATTTTCCTGCTAGTTTCCTGAATGCTGACACTAGATCATGGGAACACAATTGCAAATACAACATTCCAAACTCAATATAAAATTCCTTTTATGCTTCTCCTTGCCTAAGAATAAGCTCGGATTATTTTACAGATAGGAGGCGTGATAGATCAGCATACCTTTTCCACCTTTTTGCGGGAAAACAGCAGGTGGTACCAACTGGCTTTCAGTTATATTCTGCAGCGATGGATAAATATTCCCTTCAAAATTTAAGTCAGCAGCACTGTTCTGTGAAAATAAGAGAGCAGGATGTTAAGTGAAGGCCTTTCCTATGGCCCCCAATGGACAGCTAAAGACAAATGCTAAGAACAGTGTGCTAAATATTTATCTCCCAATTTTTTTTTCTATGTGTGGTTCAGTGCTGGGCCTTGAACTCCAGGCATCTCTCAGCTTTTTTGCTCAAGGCTGGAACTCAGCTGGGTGCCGGTGGTTCACACCTATAATCCTAGCTACTCAGGAGGCTGAGATCTGAAGATTCCTGTTCAAAGCCAGCCTGGGCAGGAAAGTCCGTGAGACACTTATGTCCAATTAACCACTAGCAAACTGGAAGTGGCACCATGGCTCAAGTGGTAGAGTGCTGGCCTTGAGCTGAAGAGCTGAGGGACAGCGCCCAGGCCAAGTTCAAGCCCCATGGCCAAAAAAAAAAGTTTGGAACTCTAACACTTGAGCCACAGCTCCACTTCTGACTTTTTTTATACCAGTCCTGGGCTTGAACTCAGAGACTGGGCACTGTCCCTGAAACTTTTTGTTCAAGACTAGCACTCTACCACTGAGTCACAGCTCCATTTCCAGCTTTTTTTTTCTTTTGGTGTTTAATTGTAGATATGAGTCTCATAGACTTTCCTGCCTGGGCTAGCTTCAAATCCTGATCCTTAGATCTATCTCCTCCTCCTGAGTAGTTAGATTACAGGTCTGACCCAACTGCCTCTGGTTTTTGTTTTCTTTTGTTTTTTGCTAATCAGAGATCTCGTGGACTTTTCTGCCCACTGTGGTTCCATGGTTTGGAACCATGATCCTCAGAGCTCGAGAGAGAGCTACCTGCTCCTAGCTCTATCTCCAAATTATAAAAGCTGCTTCCCTCAATTGCAACCAGATTGTACTCAGACTGATATAAGAGAGGACCAAGGGGAAGTGGCGCTGTAGCTCAAGTGGTAGAGCACTTGCCTTGAGCTGAAGAGCTGAGGGACAGCGCCCAGGCCCAGAGTTCAAGCCCCACAACCGACAAAAAAAAAAAAAAAAGAGAGGACCAAGGAACAGAAGGTGAACTTTAGCTTTTTTTTTTTTTTTCCTGTTAGTCATTGGGCTTGAACTCTGGGCCTGGGTGCTGTCCCTGAGCTTTTCAGCTCAAGGCAAGCGCTCTACCACTTGAGTCACAGCACCACTTCTGCTCTTTAGGTGGTTAATTGGAGATAAAGAATCTCTCAGGGGGCTGGGAAGGTGGCTCAGTGGTAGAGCACTTGCCTTGCATGCTTGAGGCCCTGGGTTCGATTCCTCAGCACCACATAAGCAAAAAGAAAAAAGCTGGAAGTGGCACTATGACTCAAGTGGTAGAACGCTAACCTTGAGGTGAAGAGCTGAGGGACAGCGCCCAGGCCCAGAGTTCAGGCCCCACGACTGGACAAAAATAAAATAAAAAAAAAAAAAAGGAATCTCTCAGATGTCTTTGAACTGAGATCCTTAGATCTCAGCCTCCTGAGTAGCTAGGATTATAGGCCTTGAGAGTCACTGGCACCTGGCTTGAACTTTAGCTTTATGGAGTTCCATATCCTCTCTTCTCTCTACATGAGGGGGAGTGGTTCACCCCTCCCCAATGTTTCCATAAGAAAGGAAACTCAAAAGGTGTCAGAAGGTAGACTTTCATCCTTTGCCCTTTGGGTAAGAGGAGATGAGAGAAATTGGCAGTCAAGGGAGGGTAGAGCTGAGAGGTGATAGGAAGAAGCAATCCAAGCTACTAGCTTCACCTAGAAGAAGGATCTGTACATCCCCATTGTTTAAATTCGATGAAAGGGGCTGGACTTGAGCCCTCTCACCATTCCCCATGGAGAAGTTACCCAACCACAACCCCCCAAGACACTGTACAATTAGTTGCCTAGGGAAGCTAGAGGGTGGAGTTGAAGTCAAAGTCAGCTTCTAACACTTTGTAAATAAAAATACTGGGAATCCTATTGTTTACTTGCAACCCCATAACCAAAATCCCCTCTTCAAAGAAATGACTTATGAAAAGAAAGGCCCAAGAGAAGAATCTATAGCAACAGAGAATAAACATTGGATATAGCATGATTGAAGGGAATTGAGGGAAATAGTTATGTTAAAACTTCTGGAAGGGGGGCTGGGAAGGTGGCTCAGTGGTAGAGCGCTTGCCTTGCATGCTCAAGGCCCTGGGTTCGATTCCTCAGCACCACATAAGCAAAAAGAAAAAAGCCAGAAGTGGCCCTGTGGCTCAAGTGGTAGAGCGCTAGCCTTGAGCTGAAGAGTTGAGGGACAGCGCCCAGGCCCAGAGTTCAGGCCCACAACTGGACCCCCCCCCCAAATAAAACACAAAACAAAACTTCTGGAAGGGCTGGGAAGGTGGCTCAGTGGTAGAGCGCTTGCCTTGCATGCATGAGGCCCTGGGTTCCATTCCCCAGCACCACATAAGCAAAAAGAAAAAAGCCAGAAGTGGCGCTATGGCTCAAGTGGTAGAGTGCTAGCCTTGAGCTGAAGAGCTGAGGGACAGTGCCCAGGCCCAGAGTTCAGGCCCCACGACTGGACAAAAAAAAAAAAAAAAACTTCTGGAAAACAGCCAGGCATCAGACCAGGGCTCACTCATGTCATCCTAGCTACTCACAAGGCTGAGATCTGAGGATCATGGTTTGAAACCAATCTGGATAGGAAAGTCCATGAGACTCTTCTCTCCAATAAGCTACTCAGAAAGAAAAAAAAAGCCACAAGTGGTGCTGTGGCTCAAGTGGTAGAGCACTAGGCTTGAGCCAAAGAGGTTCTCACACACAAACACACAAATCCTTCTGGAAAAGGATATAAAATTACACATTATTGGACAGATTTCTGTAGGGGCCATTTTTCTCTGTAAGGGGCTGCTAAAATATAAATACAGTCAGCTAGCTCATGGAAGAGAGCAAGCTAATACAAGATTATAGATAAAGCCAAGGAAGAGTAAAAAGCCAAGTGAGAACCCCGAGAATGCACAAAGCCATCCTTCTTGATATGGACCATCTAATTTGAGTCTCCACCTATAGGCGCTGGCCTGCTCACACAGGAAGCGGTCCCTGAGGGGCGGTCTCTTGGGAGATACTCACGATGACTGTTCTCCAGTCTGTTCTCCAGTCGTAGGCAGACTGTTCTGTAGGTGATACCGTAGGAAATCCGAAGCAGTTGGAGTGTCCTCTGATTTGAGGATAGTAGTTAGACAGAGGCTGGTAATTTCTGTGATCTAATTAAAGAATATAGAAGGGAGCGTCAGCGATCGTGTTGTTGTGTTTGTGTGTGTGCCCCAAGGTTCGCAAAAACTTAACTTTTGTTCAAATGCCTGGTCCTGTGTTTGCACCAGTTTATGTCTCAGGCTGTTTATCCCGTCATACAAATATTATAAATAATCATATACATAGTTTATTCCCTTTTAGCTCCTTGTAACCTGTGGTACCATAATTTCTTTTCTCCACAATAGGCTGGGCACCGGTGGCTCATACCTGGAATCCTAGCTAGACTAGGTGTCAGATTCTAGTCTTCTTTCTTTCTTACTTTTTTTTTTTTTGGTCAGTTGAGGGGCTTGAACTCTGGGCCTGGGCGCTGTCCCTCAGCTTTTCAGCTCAAGGCCAGCGTTCTACCACTTGAGCCACAGAGCCACTCACTTCTGGTTTTCTGGTAGTTAATTGGAGATAGAGTCTCTTATATGTTCCTGCCCCGACTGGTTTTGAACCGAGACCCTCAGATCTCAGATCTCAGCTTCCTGAGTAGCTAGGATTACAGGTGTGAACCACCAGCACCTGGCTTCTAGTCTCCTGGTTGGTGCACCAGGAGAAGATTGTAATTGACCGATCTTTACCAGAGGAGTACTGGGGATCCCCAGTAGAGTGTTGCCTCAATATGTCAAAAGCATCTTCAAATTCTTGACCCAGGTTGTCTTGCTCAAGACAAATCTGTTGGAACATGACAAGAGCACAGAAGTTATAACATGATCAATGACACTTAATTTTCTTGATTGGAACTATGACTTCATCTAAAGGAAGTATTCTCAACTTTGGCACTACTGACAGTTTGGGTTGGCTAAGTATTTCTTTTTTGGGGGAACCATAGTACTGGGCATGCAGTAGTATCAAGCCACATTCCTGATGTCTATCCACTAGATGCCAGTAGTGGTTATCCATAGTTATGATCATCAAAAATGTCTTTGCTGGGTGTGAGTGGCTTACATCTGTAATTCTAGTAACTCAGGAAGCTGAGATCTGAGGATCACAGTTTGAAGCCAGCCCAGGCAGGAAAGTCTAGGAGACTCTTATCTCCAATTAACTACCAAAAATCCAGGAGTGAAACTGTGGCTCAAATGGTAGAGTGCTAGCCTTGAGCAAAACAAGCTCAAAACCAGTGCTCAGGTCCCAAGAATAGCCCAAACACATACAATCAAAATATTTTGGATATCACCATATATAGCTGAGACTGGCAGCTCATGCCTGTAAGCCTAGCTACTCAGGAGACAGATCTGGAGGATAATATTTCACAGCCAGCACAGGCCGAAAAATTCTTGACACTCTATCTCCAAAATAACCAGCAAAAAGCAGGGCTAGGGATATGGTTCAAGTGGTAGTACCTGTGAGCAAGTAAGTCAAGAGAGTATGAAGCCCTGAGTTCAAATCACACTACCAGCGAAAAGAAAAATATAAAACAGAGCACCACATGTGGCCTCAGGACAAGATTGATGATCTGAGGTATGAGCCACTTCTTTCTAGTATAATGTTCCAAGAAAATTATTCATCCTGAATTTCAGTATTTGGAATTGTTACAAAAAAAATCTTTTCAAGGAATCCTAGAGCAAGGGAGGCTGATTTAAAAGTAAGTCAACAGGGCTGGGAAGGTGGCTCAGTGGTAAAGCACTTGCCTTGCATGCCTGAGGCCCTGGGTTCGATTCCTCAGCACCACATAAGCAAAAAGAAAAAAGCCGGAAGTGGTGCTGTGGCTCAAGTGGTAGAGCGCTAGCCTTGAGCTGAAGAGCTGAGGGACAGCGCCCAGGCCCAGAGCTCAGGCCCCACAACCGGACCCAAAAACAAAAATAAATAAATAAAAGTAAGTCAACAAAATAAAGTCAAAAAGAAACAGAGAAGCCACAAATGGGTGGCTCACACCTGTAATTCTAGCTACTTGGGAGGCTAAGATCTAAGGATCATGATTTGAAGCCAGCCTGAGCAGGAATCCATGAGACTGTTAGCTCTTCAAATAACCACCAAAAGCCAGAAGTAGAGCTGTGGCTCAAGTGGTAGAGCACTAGCCTTGAGCACAAAAGGTGAGCACAGGGTCAGGCCAGGACTGGCATGGAAAGAAAAAGCAGTAATCCTAGCTACTCAGGAGGCTGAGATCTGAGGATAACAGTTCAAAGCCAGCCCTGGCAGGAAAGTCCCCATGAGACTCTTATCTCCAATTAACCACCAGAGAATGGGAAGTGGTGCTGTGACTCAAGTGGTAGAGTGCTGGCCTCGAGCTGAAGAACGCAGGGACAGTGCCTAGGCCCACAGTTCAAGACCCACAACCAAAAGCAGAAAAGAAAAAGCAGGTGTTTGGGGTTTTTTTTTTTTTGGTTGTTGACCTTGTTGTCAATGTACTGTATCTAGTTATTTCATCTTATTTTGTGTCATTTTTCTTTTTGCATTGGCTTATCCCTGGCAATCACTGTCATTGATTCTGGTATCCTCCGCCTTGTATATACATTTATCTGATTTGGGGAAAGGAAGGGGAATAACAAAATGCTGAAAGAAGGAAAAAGGATGTCCCATTGCAACAACGAGACCCACAGGACACTATGTCAGAAATGAACTTTACAACTTAGGGGGAGGAGTGGGGAGGGAAAGAATAGCGTGAGAACAGAGGAGTGGGTAACAATGTTTAACAAGAAACGTACTCATTACCTTCCTCATGTACAGCATTTTTACAATAAAATAATTTTTAAAAAAGAAAAAGCAGGTAAAGGAAGGCACTGTCCCTGAGCTTCTTTTGCTCAAGGCTAGCATGCTACCACTTGAGCCACAGAGCCACTTCTGGCTAGTTCTGTGTATGTGGTATTGAGGATTGAACCCAGGACTTCATGCATGCCAGGCAAGCAAACACTCTACCACTAAGCCACATTCCCAGCCCTGCAAAAGGATGTTTTTAATGGAACAGAATTCATGGACCATTACTTGAGAGCAAAACGAAGTCGGGCGCTGATGGCTCACACCTGTAATCCTAAGCTACTCAGGAGGCTGAGATCTGAGGACTGTGGTTTGAAGTCAGCCTGGGCAGAAAAGTCCCCATGAGACTCTTCTCTCCAATTAACCACTAGAAAAACAGAAGTGGAACTGTGGCTCAGAGTAGTAGAGTGCTAGCCTTGAGTGAAAGAGCACCTAGGCCCTGAATTCAAGCCCCATGACCCACAACACAACAACAAAAAGTTAAATTTTCTTACTTGAGATAATGTCACCAAAGCCTAAAATTTAACTCCCTTGCAAAGCCTATCAGATCGCTAATTTGATCCAAATATTGTGCATATTTCAAACGGAAGGAAAGATTTAAAATGTAAACTTACCATGCTTGACTGAGTGAGTGATCTTCGGTGGGGAATGAAGGCAGTGGTATAGCAGAGGCTGCGTCTGCTCACCAGCCCTGGAGGAAAAAAGACAAACTGACAGTTCTGAAAAAGTTCAACACTTACAAAATTATACAACAAAATCATATACACTCTTTAACTTAATTCTGAAAAGCAAATTAGTTCTTGCTTCTGGGGCCGGGCGCCGGTGGCTCACGCCAGTAATCCTAGCTACTCAGTCCGTGAGACTCCAGTAAACCACTAGAAAACCGGAAGTGGTGCTGTGGCTCAAGCAGTAGAGCGCTTGCCTTGAACTGTAGAGCACAGGGACAGCGCCCATGCTCAGAGTTCAAGCTCCACGACCAACAAAATATATATATATATATATATATTTTTTTTTTCTGGGGCCAGGAATGTGGCTTAGTGGTAGAGTGCTTGCCTAGCAAGTCCTGGGTTCAATTCCTCAGTATCACATACACAGAACTAGCCAGAAGTGGTGCTGTGGCTCAAGTGGTAGAGTGCTAGCCGTGAGCAAAGGAAGCTCAGGGACAGTGCCCAGACCCGACCCTGAGTTCAAGCCCCAGGACTGGCAAAAAAAAAAAAAAAAATTCTGATGGTGTTTGTTTTTGCTTTGGGTTTTTTTAAAGGGGTAGTTGGGGGACCACAGAGAGAGAGGGGAGGAAGGGGGAACAAATGCATAGTCCAGGCCCCGGGGTCAAGACCCAGGACTGTCAAAAAGAAAAAAGTGAGACTCTTATCGCCATTAACTCCCAAAAAAGCCAGAAGTGGAGATATGGCTCAAGTGGCACAGCACCAGCCTTCAGTGAAAAATCCAAGCAAGAGCTCAAGACTCTCAGTTCAAGTCCCAGTATGGATATAATAAACAAACAAGGAAAAAAACTAAAATGTTCTGTATAGAGAGCTGGATGCAGCAAGGCTGGGGGAGGGGGGACGTGGGGGAAGGCAAGGGAACAGGAAAGTGACTTACTTTGAATTCATTAAGTGAAAACTTTTTCCTTTCTCACAAAAATGCAAAAATCAATAAAGCAAACATCTTGAAAATAAAACAAAGTTAAAAAAAGAAAAACCAATAGTGAGCTTTCGCTGTTATTTTAAGCAGTACTAGGAACTGAAGCCAAGGCCTCTAAGCACTCATCAGCCTTCCGCCACTTCACTGGGCTATGGTCTTACACCCAACTACAAACTCCTAAAAAAAAGTCTTGTCTTCTGAGAATCTGGCAAAACACACGCTATCCCCCCTCACCACATAACCCCCCCAAAAGAAAACAAATTTACAGCCTGGCACTGGTGGATCATACCCGGCATCCTACTACTCAGAAGGCTCAGAGCTGAGGATCACAATTTGAAGTTTCCGCTGGGGAGACTCTAGGAGACTCTTACCTCAAATTAAATTACCAAAAAGCCAGAAGTGGAGCTGCGGCTCAAGTGGTAGAGTGCTAGTCTTGAGCTAAAAAGCTCAGGCCCAGGCCCTGAGTTCAAGCCCCAGGACATAGACATGGACACACACACACACACACACACACACAGATTTTACATTACATGTAAAACAGCCTATGAAGCCACTCTATGCTCTCCCTTAAATCCTAAGATTCGAACTCTAAGTGCCTAAAATGCATTTAAACTCTATGTTCTATAAAATGACAGAGCAGGGCTGGGAAGGTGGCTCAGTGGTAGGGCGCTTGCCTTGCATGCTCGAGGCCCTGGGTTCGATTCCTCAGCACCACATAAGCAAAAAGAAAAAAGCCGGAAGTGGTGTGGCAAAAGTGGTAGAGTGCTAGCCTTGAGCTGAAGAGCTGAGGGACAGCGCCCAGGCCCAGAGTTCAGGCCCCACGACCGGACCCAAAATAAATAAATAAATAAATAAATAAAATGACAGAGCAGCAAACCCTCAGGACATGGGGAGTGGTGATGGGGTCCAGCACTGCTCACCATTCCCACGAACAGATCCAGCCTCTCTGTCAATACAAGTACTTAGCATCTATCCTGCAAGCACTGAGCATGCTCATTCAGTGCTGAACACTCCAACAAGATGATGGACTACATCATCTCTGCAGAGTCATTTGAAAGCAAAAAGAAAAACAAAGTTTATAAAACACAGTTTTCACTATGATGGTCACTGATGAATCTTGTCGATAGTGAGTTTTTGTTTCTTAAAGCAGCTTCATTGGCTCATGCCTGTAAGCCTAGCTACTCAAGAGGTAGATATGTTAAGGATCACAATGTTACATTAGCCTGGGCAGACAAATCCAAGAGACTCTTACTAACAATCAAAATGCCAGGAGTGAAGGTGGTTCAAGAGGTAAAGCACCAACTTGAGCAAAAAAAGCAAAGGCAATGCCAGGTGTAATAGCTCACGCCTGTAATCCTAGCTACTCAGGAGGCAGGGATTGTGACTTCCAGGCAGGCCAGGCAAGAAAATCCATAAAGTCTCTTATCTTCAATTAAACACCACTAAAAGCCAGAAATAGAGCTGTGGTTCAAGTTATAGAGTACGAACCTTGAGCAGAAGCACTCTGGGACAGAGAACCAAGCTCCCCAGGACCGGCACCAAAAAAAAAAAAAAAAAAAAAGCAAAGCAAGAACACAAAATAAGTAAAAAAAAAAAAAAAAAAAAGCAAAGCAAGAACAGGAGACCCTGTATTCAAGCCCCAGTAACAGCAACAAAAGAAAAGCCCTTATACTCGATTTTTAATTAACTATGCCTTGACTCTTGACAGCTGAACATCATTTAAGTAAATAAACCTACTTAACAGTAGCAATAATAAGAAAAAACCCTGATGTCTCCTTTTGTCTAAAACATTTCCAAGTATCCTAACTCATAAAAATAGCAAACCCAAAGGGAAGGAAAAATAACCAAACTTTGAAATTATTGATTATTTCAGTGGCTTACTATTTCTTGTTAGTGAACAGGCAGGAAAAATGTTAGCTTAAGAAAAAAATAATCGTCGGGCGCTGGTGGCTCACGCCTGTAATCCTAGCTACTCAGGAGGCTGAGATCTGAGGATCACGGTTCAAACCAGCCCAGGCAGGAGAGACCGTGAGACTCCTATCTCCAATAAACCACCCTAAAGTCTCTTATCTTCAATTAAATACCACTAAAAGCCAGAAATAGAGCTGTAGCTCAAGTGGTAGAGCGCTCACCTTGAGCTGAAGAGCTGAGGGACAGCGCCCAGGCCCAGAGTTCAAGCCCCACGACCAACAACAACAAAGTGATAAGAAAGAAATAATCATTCAGGGGCTGGGAAGGTGGCTCAGTGGTAGAGGGCTTGGCTTGCATGCATGAGGCCCTGGGTTCGATTCCTCAGCACCACATAAGCAGAAAAAGCTGCAAGTAGTGCTCACGTGGGTCAAGTGGTAGAGCGCTAGCCTTGAGCTGAAGAGCTGAGGGACAGCGCCCAGGCCCAGAGTTCAGGCCCCATGAGCAACAAAACAAAACGATATAATCATTCAGCTCAAGGGAAAAAGGTGAATGCACCATTGTAACAAAGGATTTGGGGGGAAAAAAAAACACGAAACATCAAGTGAACACTTACCAGGAAGCCACTCCGAAGGTGTTGCATTAATATCAGAATAGTGAAAACACAACTATCAAGACAAGCTGGCAATGTTGCATTAAGTAGCTGTTTTTAAGGAAGTACTAGGAAGGGGATTTTTCTTAAAAGATACAGTGCCTTTGCAATTTCCAGTTCAGATCATGCCCAGTAGACACCAAGGGCTATTATTTTGAAGAGGTACAGAATGGTTTTGCATCCTCTGGGCCAAAGGCATTAGAACCAAATTCACGAGCCAGCTCCCACCCCCACCCCATACCCATTACCCATTACCCCATGCAGCTTCTCTAACCTGCGCAGCCCCACCAGACGTCTCCGACCTATGTACACTCTGGTCCACTTGTCATTTTTCTCACCCTAGTGTTTTAAGTTCATCCTCTTCTCTCCCTGTTCTGGACTCTGGTTTTTCACTTTCTGGATGGTTAATGAGGAGCTTGTGCGCTGGCCTTCTCAAATCAGTCTCCACTTTCAAGCCACCCTTCCCAGCTGGCCATTCGCCGTTCTTCTGATTTGAGAGATTTTAAAGGCCTAGAGCCCTAGACTTGATGCTCTTCCACAGCAGCCTCAATCTCACTTTCCCCCATCCCAGAGAGAGAAATGGAACTGGCTCCAGGGTATTCTCTCCACACCAGGATTCACTAGAAGCTGTTAAGCAGTTAAAAACAGCCACCACCACCTTTTGCTTTAGAGCTGCTTCTATTTGCTTAGCAGGTTCAGCTCTCTTACTAAGCCTGAAAGTTTGTTTGGGTGTTTCTGATGAAAATTACTAGATGCTCCCTTCAGCTATACTCAGTCCTCGGAATCCTTCCCTCTCCACTCACCTTTTGGAATTACCTGGTTATCCAACTGGTTGGCCAGCTCCGTCGACCTGAGGCCTCCTCTAAAAGACTCGTACCTCGACCTTACCCAATCAGCAACCAGCCATTTAATACCTTTACTTTTGGCCAGAGGGGAAAATACCACCTCAGACTTTTTGTTAAACTTGTGGGTGGGGAAAATAAAAAGGGTGTGCGATTTTTTTTTTTTTTGGACTTGTCTTGGATTTTGTGTTTTGCATTTGTTGGAACTGGGGCACACCTTTGATACGGGACCATTGTCGGTCCAATTACTTTTCATAGCCAATTTGTTATGCAAATAAAAGCAACGTCCCTCTACAGAAATGTAGATATGACGTAACAAGTAGAAACCCCTCAGGGCTGAGCAGTTGGAACGGGTTGTTTTTTTCTCTGCTTGCTTTTATTGTCCTTGTTGGTAGTGGTGTCAGTCCTGGGGCTTGAACTCAGGGCCTGGGTGTTGTCCCTGAATTTTTTTTTCAAGGCTAGCACTCTACCACTTGAGCCATAGCATCACTTCTGACTTTTTGGGTGCTTCCTTGGAGATGAGAGTCTCTCAAAGTTTTCTGCCAGAGCTGACTTTGAACTGAGATCCTTATATCTCAGCCTCCTGAGTAGCTAGGATTGCAGGCATAAGCCATTGGCACTTGACTTGTTTTTTTTAAATATGTATCAGTCCCAGTGTCTACACTTTTTGAGACATCTTGTTTTATTTACTTTATTAATTTAATAAATGTATTTTCCTGATCTCTTGGCTCTATAAGACACTATCATATGATTAAAAGCTATAGCCAGGAACAAGTTCTGATACAAAGTGATTTGTTTAAAAATAAATAAACATAAAGAAATTAAAAGCCAGCCTTGGTGGCTCATACCTGTAATCCTAGCTATTCAGGAGGCTGAGATCTGAGGATCACGGTTCAAAGCCAGCCCAGGAAGGCCCTGAGGCTCTTACCTCCAATAAAACACTCAGAAAACCAGAAGTGGCACTGTGGCTCACCTTGAGCTGAAGAGCTGAGGAATAGCACCCAGGCCTAGAGTTCAAGTCCCACGACCGACCAAAATAAATAAATAAATATAAGTAAACTGGGCATTGGTGGCTCACGCCTGTAATCCTAGCTACTCAGGAGGCTGAGATCTGAGGAACCTGGTTCAAAGCCAGCCTGGGCAGGAAACTCTGTGAGACTCTTCAATAAACAACTCAGAAATCCAGAAGTGGTGCTGTGGCTCAAGTGGTAGAGGACTTGCCTTGAGCTGAAGAGCTGAGGGACAGCGCCCAGGCCCAGAGTTCAAGCCCCACGACCAACACACACACACACACACACACACACACACACACACATTACATGAAATAAATGAAATAAAAATAAATAAATAATAATAATAAGCACATCAGCCAGGTGTGGTGGCTCATGCCTATAATCCCAGCTACTTGGGAGCCTTCAAACCTCAATCCTCAGCTCGAGAATTCTAGGTAGTACACAGTAGCTATTATAGGTATGAGTGTATATACATATGTGGGAGGGGGGAGTGATATGTTAGAGTAATTTTTAGCCTGAGTTTATGACAGAAAAATGTTTAAATCAATAAATGAATCAAACCAAGGATTCACACACACACAAACACACACACACACACCACACACACACAAAACTAGCAGCACACACACAGAAATAAACATGCTCAAAAAACAATAAATGTTGAAAAACAGTAAGAACCAGGAAGCTGATGGGGTCTTGCCATTCAACAGGGCCAATTTCCCTCTGGAGAAACACATGCGCGCTGAAATCCAAGGAAAAGAGAGTAAACTGGGCACTGGTGGCTCACACCTATAATTCTACCTCCTCAGGAGGCCAGATCTGAGAATGAGGGTTTCAAAGCCACCCTGACCAGGAAAGTCTGTGACATTTTTATCTCCAATTAACCACCCAAAAAGCCAGAAGTGGAACTGTGGCTCAAGTGGTAGGGTCCTAGCCTTAAAAAAAAAAAAAAATTCAAGGACAGGCCTAGCCCCTAAATTCAAGCCCTAAGACTGGCACAGAGAGAGAGAGAGAGAGAGAGAGAGAGAGAGAGAGGGAGGGAGGGAGGGAGGGAGGGAGAGAGGGAGGGA
>NW_012267219.1:33511015-33514558 GCF_000151885.1 Dipodomys ordii | reverse complement strand
AAAGAAAGAAAGAAAGAAAGAAAAAGAAAAACTGGAGGTGCTAAGAAGCCAAAGGACCGCCTCATATGATAAAAGTCTGGGGCAGACTTTTATCTGCTTATTCAAGGCACAGCTGTGGTTTCCATGACAGAGGGCTAGCCTGGAATATAAAATTTTCTTGGGGACAGTGCCTAGGCTCTGAGTTCAAGCCTCACAACTGACTAAAGAGAAAAGAGAAGAAAAGAGGAAAGGAGAAAAGAGAAAGGGAGTCTTGGGTGCTCCCTACGGCTGAGATGTAGAGAGGTTGTTGGCAACCTTAAAAAAAATGGCATAGTATTCTTTTTACACATTAGAAGTCAATGGTTCTATGTCTTGAGACTCTGACCAATGCTAAGACTTAACACAATTTTTTTTCATTTATTTATTTTTATTTATTTATTATTTTCCAGTCCTGGGGCTTGAACTCAAAGCGTGGGCATTGCCCCTGAGCTGCTTTTGCTCAAGGCTAGCATTCTACCATTTGAGCCACAACACCATTTCCAGCCTTTTCTGTTTATGTGGTACTGAGGAATCGAATCCAGGGCTTCATGAATGCTAGACACGCACTCTACTACTTGAGCCACAGCACCACTTCCGACTTTTTTCTATTTATATGGTACTAAGGAATCGAACCCATCGCTTCATGCATGTTAGGCAAGTACTAATCCACATTCCCAGATCTAACTTAGCTTTCTCTTTCTCTTTTTTCTTTCTTTTTTCTTTTCTTTTCTGTCTTTTTTTTTCTTTTTTGTCTGTTGTGGGGCTTGATCTCAGGGCCTGGACGCTGTCCCCTAGCCTCTCCGTGCTCAAGGCTAATGCTCTACCACTTGATCCACAGCACTACTTCCAATCAGAAAGATTTTTACATCCAATTAGCAAAAGCCGTAAGGGAAGGTGTGGCTCAAGAGGCTTAAGTGGAAAAACTTAAGCCGGAGTACAGAGTCCTTGAGATCAAGTACTAGTACACTTACAACAACAAAAAAAGAAAGATTGAATTTTGATAGGTTGCCTAGTCTGTCCTTGAATTCACCAGCCTTCCATGAAAGCCTCCTGTACAAGCTAGGTATCATGCCAAGATGTGGCACTGTTTTTTTTTTTTTTTTGGTCGGCCATGGGGCTTGAACTCTGGGCCTGGGCGCTGTCCCTCAGCTCTTCAGCTCAAGGCAAGCGCTCTACCACTTGAGCTACAGCGCCACTTCTGAAATGTGGCACTTTTTAGGTGAACCCTTCCCAATAGGAAGAGAGGGTCTCAGTTTAGGAGTTCTTGCCGTACTTTATTATTTTATGTCTAAAGTCTGATTGCCTCTGAGACACATATGCGTGCATGCGTGCACACACACACACACACGTGTGTATGTGTGTGTGTGTGTGTGTGTGTGTGTGTGTGCACTCCTACAGCATCTTTTGGAGGAGAGGAGAGTATGAGGACATCCACATTACTCTCAAATCCAGAAGTGAGCTGAGGAAAAAAAAAAAAAGCTAAGTGCTGTGCAGATTCTGATTGACAGATTCTCTTTTGCAGAAGTTCATTGTCCTCAGTAGCAACTGAGATTATTTTAGACAATCTTAAGCAACAGATGTTCTGATGTGTCCAAATCATATGGTGCCAGGCTTCAGGTGGAAGATTGCATTTTCTGAGAATAGGGAACTGCAGAAGCCAGGGAAAGAGAGACTAAGTTCAACCCATATTTATTCTTTGCACTTTCCAATGAAATAGTTCTACTGTTCATGACATTAGAGAAAACATTCTTCGTCTTGGGGTAACATACTTGTGAGCAAATAATGATCGTGAGCACACTGGGGAGAAAGTGCTAGAAAATGTCTACTGTCAGCACCACAAATTGTAAGGAGAGTAGTTAACCTTCTTCTTCCTTTTAAATAATTGTTTGTCATAGAGTATTCTTGGAAGTTATTTGTCTTCACTATTTGAAGTTCATTGAGGTTTTCTGTGGTCTGGCCTTGGTGGGAACTTGGTGGTAGTTGTGCATAGTGTCTGATAAATATCAATTAGACCTAATTGGTTGATAATAGTCCATTATCTCATATCCAGAGGCCTTTTTTCTTTTTAGTATGTTTGCATATTCTAATCCACTTTCTTTTCTAACCATTTTTGGTTAGAAAAATACCAAAATACCATTTTTGGTATTTTGAAACTATCATTAGATGCCATACTCACTTTTTTTTTAATAAGTTGAGCCTTTTATTCTTATAAAATTTGTCTGTCTTTCCAGTTCTTCTCCCTGTTTGAAATCCTTTTTTAAAACAGATTTCTCTTTTTTTTTCTTTCTTTTTTTCAAAAACAGGTTCTCAGCTGGGAGCCAATGGCTCATGCCTATAATCCTAGCTACTCTGGAGGCTGACATGGGAGGATCACAGTTGGAAGCTAGCCCACGCAGGAAAGTGCTTGAGACTCCTACCTCCAATTACCCCACAGACAACTGAAGTGGCAGGTTGTCAAAGTACTGGAGTGACTATAGCCTTGAGTAGAAAAGCTCAGGGACAACGCCCAGGCCCTGAATTCAAGCCCCATGACCAACAACAACAACAAAAAAGTTCTGTGTAACCCAGGCTAGCCTCAAACTTGAAATTTTTTTGCCTCAGCTTTGAGAGTACTGGATTACAATTGTAACCACAAAGTCTATTTCAGTATTAACCACATCAGCTTTCCTCTTCCCTTCCTTCCTTCCTTCCTTTGTTTCTTTCTTTCTTTCTTTCCTTTCTTTCTTTCTTGTATGTCAGTCATGGGGCCTGAACTCTGGGCCTGGGCTCCATCCCTGAACTCTTCAGCTCAAGGTTAGCACTCTACCACTTGAGACACAACGCCACTTCCGGCTTTTTCTGCTTATGTGGTGCTGAGGAATCAAACCCAGGGCCTCATGCATGCAAAGCAAGCACTCTACCACTGAGCCACCTTCCCCGCCACTCTCTTTTCCTTCTTTCCTTTTCATTATCTTTAAGTAATTGTACTGAAGGATTTCAACTAGACAAGTCAGTCTATAAGTGCAATATATCTTCATCAGTGTCACCCACATATACATATATATGTATATATATATATGCAGCATATATACATGCAGGAACGCATATTTGTGTCCATATATATTATGTTCCTGTACATATATATGTGGGTATACATGCACATACACACACACACACACACACATTTTTGGAGGGTGCTGGGTCTGAACCCAGGATTTCACACATGCTTATATACACTCTGCCACTTCCAGTTCCAGCTTCCCAGTTGCTTCAGTTAATCTATGCTGCTGAGTTGTGTGTGTGTGTGTGTGTGTGTGTGTGTGTGTGTACTGGTCCTGGGGGGTTTGAACTTAGAGCTGTCCCTGAGATTCTTTTGCTCAAGGATAGCCCTTTAGTATTTGAACCACATCTCTATTTCCAGCTTTTTTGGTAGTTAAGTGGAGAAAAGAGTCTCCTGGGGCTGGGAAGGTGGCTCAGTGGTAGTGTGCTTGCCTTGCATGCATGAGGCCCTGGGTTCGATTCCTCAGCAACACCTAAGCAGAAAAA
>NW_012267219.1:33509277-33510118 GCF_000151885.1 Dipodomys ordii | reverse complement strand
TTTTTTCTTTTTGCTTATGTGGTGCTGAGGAATCAAACCCAGGGCCTTGAGCATGCAAGGCAAGTGCTCTACCACTGAGCCACCTTCCCAGCTCCTAAACTTTTTATATTATAAGGTAGACTTGTTATTCCTGAGTTCTAATTTGTTTTTCTCTTTTGTTCAAGACCGGGACTTGAACTCAGTATCTGATACTTTTGCTCACTGGCTAGCATTCTATCACCTAAGCTGGGCTTCATTGGTGGCGTTCTACCACCAAAGTCATGCTCATTGGATGGTTCTCTGCCACCTGACACCCCCCGCCCCATACACACACACCATCCCCTCTACCAGTGCTGCGTGACTGTACTTCTCTGAGCTGTATAAACTTGAGCAAGTAACTGCATTTCTGTTCCTACTCTACAATACTTACACATGGAGTCAGTTCTGGCATCTGAGAAATATTCACCAAATGTTAGTTCTTGCTTTAGAACTCTTGCTGTTTTGTTGATGCGAAAACAGACTCCGGGAAATGAGGTTAACATAAAGAAGGTCTCACAGCTAGTGATAGAGGTTTTTCAAACCAGTTCTACCTGGTTCTAGTAAACTCAACCTGACTTTGTCTTTTTATCTATGGAACCAGACTGAGCAGGAGATTGTGATGGTGGCCTGTCGTAGGGCTCCAGAGAGGCTTTATTGAGATAATTCACTGGAGAACGGGAAAATTAAAATGTGAGTGTAGGTAACTCCTCTGAGCTCGTGTAAGACCTCCAGCCTCGCTCTTAAGTGGTAAAATCAGAACTCAATTTCCCCTTAGTGCAGCTGCTGGTTGCACGAATGTTCTTGTAATTTTTGAACAAGCTCT
>NW_012267219.1:33503073-33507078 GCF_000151885.1 Dipodomys ordii | reverse complement strand
CAGAAAAAAAAACAAAGGTCTATATGCAAGTAGGGATATTTTTGCCATTAGAGAATATTATACCTAACATTTGGACACTTTACATTTGTGTTTCTTGGTATACTCATAAAGAAGAGCATAAAGGCAGGGAAAAAAACTGGCTTAAGCAGAGTTGTTAAGGCATCCATGTTATTTTCTTCTTGTACTGGGCATTGTCCTTTCGCTTTTTAGTGGTTGATTGGAGATCAGAATCCCACAGACTCTTTCTTGCGCAGGGTGGCTACCATCCTCAGATCTCAGCCACCAGAGTTGCTAGGATTACAGGCATGAGCCACCAGCACCCACTGATGCCTAATACTGTCCACGAGCTTTTTTTTTGCTCAAGGCTAGCACTCCACCACTTGAGCCACAGCACCACTTCCAGCTTTTCCTGCTTATGTGGTACCGAGGACTTGAACCCAGGATTTCATGCATGTAAGGCAAGCACTCTACCACTAAGCCACCTTCCCATGCCCCTGAATCTTCTGTTCTTATCTTACTTTGTTTAATAAAGAACCCAAGAGTTAGGGTTTTTTTCTCAGGTATAATAACTGAGTTTTGGAGGAAAAGAGAAAATTAAGCATTAAATTGTCAACATCTGTGGAAAATTCTGATGTTTGACTGGATAATCAATCATTATCTGGGGTCTAAAGTGGATATGTTTCAGGAGCGGCAAAGAAGGAAAGATGAGATCACTCCTATTATTAGCTTAACCAGCGCAGCCCACAGCACGTCAGAGATTGAGAAGATTCAGAGAAAAGGTGGCGCAATTCCAGATTATCGCAGAAGGAGGAGATAATCTAATTTTAAACAAAGTAATCGCAGTGGCTGAGATGGATGAAGGGTGTGGTGAACCAGGAAATTTAGATTAGTTCTAGTCTCTCGAAGGAAATCAGACACTTTGGGACCAGCAAAGTCAGATGAAGGGTGAAGCACTGCGGTTGGCAAAGTTCACCTCTTCTATATAGCTCACTCATCCTGAATACTGCATTTGTTCTTCCTGAATTTTTTCTGGGTGGAAAATAATGAAAACAAAATTATTTTTTTCCTCCAAATATTTCTTTATTAAGTGACCACATAAACTTCATAAGTGGCATAGTTATACTGAAGTCACAAACACACTTTAATCTTCACAATGATCATCATCATCATCTTAATCTACAAAGCTTATGAACTCTACAAACCTTAACAATAAGACGATTTCTTCCAAATTGGGTGATAGGTACATTTCTTTCCTTTTGCTTAGTGTTAGCTGCTCCCGCTTTCCCTCTCATCCCTCCCATCACTGCCCTTGAGTTGCTTAGTGCACGTCCATCAATGTCAGTGCAGCGGATGGGCCCCTCTGTTGTGTTTTTTCCCTGCTTTCCACTGGCTCTGTGCCCTCCTCCCAGCTTCTCGCAGATGCGCACACGTATACACCACAAAGTGCTAAGACAAATTAAGGAGAGGTCCTTTGTTTCCTTGTCTTAGGGGTTCTTTTCAGTCTATATATTATGTACATATGAAGAGGTGCTTGGATATTACAATTTGGTATTATTCTTCCAGGACTGATCTCTTTTGATTTCATTGTGTATGAGTATCTTGAGTCCTGTTTGTCATAGCTCATTGCTTTTTGAATCTAATATCTGCATATGAGGGAGACCCTGTGCCCTCTGTCTCTCTGGTCTTGCTTATCTTGCTCAACATGATTTGTTCTCCTTCCATCCATTTCCCTGCAAATGTCATTATGTTATCCTTGCTAATGGCTGTGTTATATTCCATTGTATATAGGTACCACAATTTTTGGATCCATTCATCTGTCATGGGGCATCTGGGTTGTTTCCATATCTTGGCTATTGTGAACAGTGCAGCAATGAACATGGAAGTGCAGGTGTCTTTGTATCCTGGTTCTTGATGCCTTGCAGTGGTATGGCTGGGTGGTAGGGTATGTCTATGTTTAGCTTTCTAAGGAACTTCCAGACTGCTTTCCAGAGTGTATTAGTTTACCACCAGCAGGACAGTAGCATCCCTCTTTTTCCACATCCCCACCAGCACTGTCATTGTCTGAATTTAGGATACAGGTATCCCAAGGTTGCTTTTCTTTGCATTTCCTATAACTATTATTTGAAGGAAGTGTAAAGTGAAAAACTGAAAATATAACCAGGAGCTAACAGATCTGAGGACCATGGCTCACAGGCAGTCGAAGAAGGAAAGTCTCAGAGACTCTTATCTCCAATTAACCACCAACATGCTGAAAGTGGAGGTGTGGCTAACATGGTAGAGTACTAGCCGTAAGCGAAAAAGCTCAGGGACAGCCCCCAGGCTCTGAGTTTGAACCTCAGTACTGATACATACATGGTGGGGGGGGGTGGCACACACGTCTGCTTGCTGGTATGTGCATTGTTAGATTTAACAAAAGCAAAAACTATTAACAAATGTCCCCAAAAGCTCTTTAACATTCAAAACTGAATACTAATATAAGAAATGATATATTTTATGTTGAACAAGCTTGAAGAGGCTCATACTGTAGCATTTTGCAGAATAAACAAGACAAGAAGCTGACAAGAAGTTGATTGGCAAAGGTGAGTAAGGTAAGGGCAGAGGTTCTTTTTCATAAGTCAAGTCAGTCTTCTGATAGGTTGGCAGAACTGTAGAAGTGCTTCAAAGAGCCAGGCAGCGGTGGCTCATGCCTGTAATCCTAGCTACTCAGGAGGCTGAGATCTGAGGATTGTGGTTCAAAGCCTGCCCAGGCAGGAAAGTCGGTGAGACTCTTATTTCTAATAAACCACTAGAAAACTGAAGTGGCACTGTGGCTCAAGCGCTAGAGCACTTGAGCTGAAGAGCTGAGGGATAGTACCCAAACCCAGAGTTCAAGCCCCACGACGAACAACAACAACAACAACAAAAAGTGCTTCAAAGGCAGGGTACATAGCAATGTCCAGCATATTTCTGTTGCTATAATAGTTGCAAACAGAGTAGATCAGGTAATCTTTGAAAAGGATGAACATCAGGAAAAATAAAAACAATGAAAGTAAGCAGCTGGACTACTCTACCACTTTGAGCTGTGGCTCCCTTTCTTGTTTTTAGGTAGTTAATTGGAAGATATGAGTCTCAGGGCCTTTCCTGCCTGGGTTGTCCTATTATCCTAGCAGCTACAGTAGCTAGGCTTACAGGAGTGAGCCACAGGGACCAGTTCAAATTAAACTTTTTACCACCACTTAAAAAAAAAAAAAAAGGAAAGAAAGTAAGCAGCTGGGATCAACCTCAGGAGACCTTTGTAGATAATTGATCCAGATATTTTTTTTGGTTCTTTGGTTCTTAACTGAGGCCAACAGGTAATAGAAGAATGGAAGCAGTCAACCCATTTGATAAGACACTGTTCTATTTACTAGCATGAAAGTGAGCATGATTTTGAAACCAGGTATGACAAAAATCATCTCTGCATTATCCACCATTCTTTCAGATGAACAGTATTTATCAATGATGTCTTAGTGAATGTTGACAGCATTGAGTTTCCATGAGGTACTTCCACAGTTAGAGAAATGGCCAGCCGGTGCTGGTGGCTTACACCTATAATCTTAGCTACTCAGGAGGCTGAGACCTGAGGATCACGGTTAAAGCCAGCCCAAGCAGGAAAATCCTTAAGATTCTTTTTTTTTTGTTTTGTTTTGTTTTTTTGGTCAGTTGTGGGGTTTGGACTCTGAGCCTGGGCACTGTCTCTGAGCTCTTCAGCTTCAAGGTGAGTACTCTACCACTTGAGCCACAGCACCACTTCTGGTTTTGATCAATAACTGGAGATAAGAGTCTCATGGACTTTCCTGCCCGGACTGGCTTTGAACCATGATCCTCAGATCTCAGCCTCCTGAGTAGCTAGGGCTGCAGGTATGAGTCACCAGTGCCTGTCTGGCTTGAGACTTTTTTTTTTGGTCGGTCGTGGGGCTTGAACTCTGGGCCTGGGCGCTGTCCCTCAGCTCTTCAGCTCAAGGTGAGCACTCTACCACTTGAGCT
>NW_012267219.1:33480694-33489373 GCF_000151885.1 Dipodomys ordii | reverse complement strand
GCGCTGTGGCTCAAGTGGTAGAGTGCTAGCCTTGAGCTGAAGAGCTGAGGGACAGCACCAGAGTTGTGGGGCCCAGAGTTCAGGCCCCACAACCGGACCAAAAAAAAAAAATTGTACAGGGACTTTTCTGCGCTGGTTGGCTTTGAACAGTGATCCTCAGATCTCAGCCTCCTGAGCCACTGGGATGACAGATGAGACTCCACGGGTACCTGGTTCTCATGTCTTTTCTCCCTTCCTTCCTTCCTTTTTGTTTTTGGGTCCAGTCGTGGGGCCTGAACTCTGGGCCTGGGTGCTATCCTCAGCTCTTCAGTTCAAGGCTAGTATACCACTTGAGCCACAGCACCACTTTCGGCTTTTTTTTTCTTCTGCTTATGTGGTGCTGAGGAATTAAACCCAGGGCCTCATGCATGCAAGGCAAGCACTTACCACTGAGCCATCTTCCCAGCCCTTCCTTCCTTCCTTCCTTCCTTCCTTCCTTCCTTCCTTCTTTCCTTCCTTTCTCTTTCTCTTTCTTTCTCTCTCTTTCTCTCTTTCTTTCTTTGTCATGAGGCTTGAAATCTGGGCCTGCGCACTGACTTTCTTTGTTCTCCTTAGCATGGGCATGGTTTCATAGACTGTACCTTAATTCAGATGTCTTGAGATTTGGATCAGTTATTTGTGGAATAAATGCTGCATGCAATGTTGCATTATGTCAGAAGAATTACTAGTGGTATGTTAGTGATAGGTATTATTTATTTATTGTACTGTTCCTAGGGCTAGATCTTAGTGGTTTTTTTTTTTCCTGGAGATTGGTGCTCTATCACTTGAGCCACTGCTCCACTTCTGGCTTTATTTTTGCTGTTAATTGGAGATAAGAGTCTCATGGACTTTCCTTTCTTGGGCTGGCTCCAAACTGTGATACTCAGATCTCAACCTCCTGGGTGGTTAGGATCATAGATGTGAGCTACCAGCACCCAGCCAATGATAGGTATTTATTGAACTAAGTAGTTAAGGTTATTTATAATTACACAAATAGATTTTCTAATTCTTCCCTATTCTGTTTTTATTGTTAGAAACCAGTCTAGTGTTCTTCAAAACCTCTCACTGAGCTGGGTGGTGGCTGCTCATGGCTATAATCCCAGGTATTCAGAAAGCTGAGATCTGAGGATCAAGGTTTGAAGTCAGCCCAGGCAAGAAAGTCTATAAGTCCCTTATCTCCAGTTAACCAGCAAAAAAGCCATAAGTGGAGCTGTGGCTCAAGTGGCAGAATGCTAGCCTTGAGTTGTAAAATTTAAGGGACAGTACCCAGGCCTAGAATTCAAGCCCCAGTTTCAGCATACAAACAAACCAACCTCCCATTGATGAAATACATTAAGCAAGCACAGGCTGAAATGTCCCCTTGGGGAACACAACCAAACTATATCCAGCCTATAATATTCTCTTGTTGGTCCCCAAGATTCATGTTCATCTCACAATCCACAACACAGCCATTCCCTCTACAATAGTCCTTAATGTGTTAGCTATCCCAGCATCACTGAAAAACACAAGTCCAAAGATTCATCTAAGACTCAAGGAAAACTCTCTGAAGCGGTGAGCAAGGGCCCCTTGCAAACTCAAATCACACACTTCCATGATGCGATAGTAGAGCAAATAAGAAATAAACATTCCTATTCCAAAAAAAAAATATAGAAATAGGCAACTAGATATGTGTTACTGGCCTAACACAGCAGACCTGACATTAAATCTTAAACCTTGGAGTCTGACATCCTGTGCACACTAGGGCATGGGGTGAATCCCTAATTGCTTTGTTGGCTGAAGCCACATGGTTGAACTCTCTGCTTGCTGATGTCTACAGCTTTCTGCAATGGCTACAACAATGAAGCAAACTTCTACCTACTGTCCCAGACATTCCTTGCAATCTCAGTGAAGCCACCATGACTTCCTATCTCTTGCATTCTGTGCAGCTGCAACATTAATGTCAGGTGGACACCAGGTCTACCACCAGCATGAGCTGCCTCAGGGCCTGACTAAACGATGGCCCTAAGAATGGCCATCCAGCACTTCACTGGCTGAAAGGAGGGAAACAAATCCCCAGGCAGCCCTGCACAGTCAGGCAGTGGAAAGTGCCCTGACTTCATTCTCTGAAACTATTCTGCCATGATTTCTAGTACCCTGGAGGCCTCTTATTGTCTTATGATTTGTGTTTTTTGTTTTTTTTTTTTTTGGGTCCAGTCGTGGGGCTTGAACTCTGGGCCTGGGCGCTGTCCCTCAGCTCTTCAGCTCAAGGTGAGCACTCTACCACTTGAGCTACAGCACCACTTCCAGTTTCCTGGTGGTTTATTGGAGATAGAGTCTCATGGTCTCTCCTGCCCGGGCTGGCTTTGAACCACGATCCTCAGATCTCAGCCTCCTGAGTAACTAGGATCGCAGGCGTGAGCCACCAGCGCCTGGCTGGCTTGAGACTTTTTATCTACAATCAACCACCAGAAAACCAGAAGCAGTACTTTGACTTAAAGTGGTAGAGCAGTAGCCTTGAACAAATGGAGTTCAGGGACAGTGTCTAGGCCCTGAGTTCAAGCCCAATGACGAAAGAAAGAAGGAAGGAAGGAAGGGAAAGAGAGAAAGGAAGAGAGAAAGAAAGGAAGAACAGGAAGAAGAAAGAGGAGAAGGATAAAAGGAAGGAAGGGAAGAAGGAAAGGAAGAAGAAAAGAAAGAAAGAAAGAAAGAAAGGAAGGAAGGAAGAAAGGAAGGAAGGAAGGAAGGAAGGAAGGAATAATAGAGGAGAAGAGAAGTTGCTGTTAATGGGTTCACCACCGTGCTCCAGGTCCCCGAAGATCTCGAGGCGAACATGGCAACAACTGCGGGGTCTAGTACTTTTAGAACCATCTTGGCCAGGCCATCCACAAAATCTTTCTACTCAATACTTGAACCCAGTTTTGTCACTGCCTCAACAGCCTTCAAACCAGCCTCTGTCCCAGGCTGTGTTGATTCCATTCTATTTGCCCTTAACCTTACCAACCAAATAGGATATTGTATAGCAATAAAACAAATCTGTGCAGCTTTGGCTGCACAGGCACCTGTGGCTCCTGACTGTAATCCTAGCTACTCATGAGCCTGAGATCTGAAAAACTGAAGCCCAAAGCCAGCCTGAGCAGGAAAGTCCATGATACTCTTCTTTCCGCCGCCCCCCTCACCCCCCCCAAGTCCTGCGCTTGTAACTTCAGGGCTCAAGGCTAGCACTCTACCACTTGAGCAACAGTACCTCTTCCAACTTTTTCTGTTTATGTGGTAATAAGAAATTGAAATCAGGGCTTCATGGATATTCGGCAAGCACTCTACTACTAAGCCGCTTTCCCAGCCCTCTATGAAACTCTTATCTCCAATTAACTATAAAAAAGCTGAAAGTGGAACTATGGATCAAGTGGTAGAGAGCTAGCCTTAAGCAAAAATGCCCAGGGAGTCAGGCGCCAGTGGCTCATGCCTGTAATCCTAGGAATCTGAGATTTGAGAATCATGGTTTGAAGCCAGCCTGAACAGAGAGTTCTTGTTTTGTTTTGTTTTGTTTTTGCCAATCCTGGAGCTAGAACTCAGTGCCTGAGCACTGTCCCTAAGCTTCTTGTGCTCAAGACTAGCACTCTACCACTTGGGCCACAGCACCATTTCCAGTCTTTTCTATTTATGTGGTACAGAGGAATTAAAGCCAGGGCTTCATGCATGTTAGGCAAGCACTCTGTCACTAAGCCACATTCCCAGCCAATGTTCCTAATATTTTTAATGATTAATGTGATTAATAACAATAGCACGATCATCACAACCATTATTTGTTATGCGACACAAAGAGTAAGCAACTGTGCAAAGTCACACAGCATTATGTCTGAAGAAAAGAACCACCTTTATGGAACTACTATATAAAGGCAAATTAATCGTATCCTTCCCTTCATATGTAGAAAAGTAAAATTCAGTTTAAACCACACCATTGACTGGAGGTCATATACTGACATGTACAAATATAAACAGGTCTAAGTTTGGGCCCTTCAAGCTTTTGGAGTGTGTAAAGGAGGTGAATGAAGTAACAACCTGAACAAACAAACAGAAGAGCTTGTGGAGCATAGTTGCTATATGGATGAGGTAGGAATATATCAGGAAGAAAACACAGGGAAGAGGGGCATTGGAGTGAAAATTTTTGAAAATACACCTTCATTATCTTCCACTCTTCATTATCTTCTAATAGTTGTGATACTGATGTTGGTAGTCTGTCTTCCAAAGCCAGTGGCAAAACTGACTTTGTAGCTTATGTACATTGGGTGATGCAACTGCTCCCAATTACTGACTGAAAGGGATTCCAAATCATGGAACTTTGAACTTGGACTATTGAGTTGAGCATAGTGGCTCATGGTTGTAAACCTAGCTACTGAGAAGGCTTAGAAACCCAGGAGAATCACTGATTATAAACAATCCTGGCAAAAAGTTGTGGTTTTTTTTTTTGGCTATTTCTGGGGCTTGGATTCAGGGCCTGGGCATTGTCCTGAGCCTCTCTGCACTCAAGGCAGGCTAGCGCTCTACCACTTGAGCCACAGCACCACTTTCAACTCTTTTCTGTTTATGTGGTACTGAGGAATCAAACCCAGGGCTTCATGCATGCTAGGCAAACACTCTACTACTGAGCCACTTTCCCAGTCCACCCATTGCAAACAATGGTGGCAAGTGCCTGTTACCTCAGCATCTGAGTGTAAATAGGAAGATTGCATTTATTCAGGTTGGTCAGAGCATGAATGTGAACTCTAAAATATCTAAAGCAAAATATACCTAAAGTGGCAGGGCACTGATGGCTCACGTCTGTAATCCCAGCTACTCAGGAGGCTGAGATCTGAGGATTGCAGTTCAAAGCCAGCCTGTGCAGGAAAGTCCGTGAGACTCTTATCTCCAATAAACCACCAGAAAATCAGAAGTGGTGCTGTGGCTTAAGTGGTAGAGCACTCACTTTGAGCTGAAGAGCTGAGGGACAGTGCCTAGGACCAGAGTTCAAGCTCCACAACCGACAAAAACAAAAAACAAAAAAACAACCCTCAAAAACAAAAACCTAAAGCAAAAAGTCTGACAGCATACATGGCTCAAAAGTGGTAGAGTGTCTGTTAAGCCAATGTGAGACTCTGAGTTCAAGACCTCATACTGCACCAACAAAACAAAAACAAGAAAGCAGGGAAAAACCAGAAACCAAAAACGTGAGCAGTGGATAGTTCTGTGTAAACCCAAAAGAGTTATTGATCACTGAAGAATGAGCCACTATTAGCTAGTGGCTGTTAATTATCTGGGCAGGACCTTTCCTAAGCACTTTGAATGTGTTTGCTCTTTTAATCTAGTCAACAATTTCACCCTGGGGTAAGTACTATCACACTATCGATGAAAGTAACTCCATGAAAGAAACTAGAGCACACAGTGTCCTTCTAGAGTTTATACTCTGAACCTTGTTCTGTACTTCTGGGCAAGCATCAGAATGGCCAGAGGTATGGTGTCAACATTTTGGTCTCTCCCAGGATCCTTAGAACAGAGTTAGACTTGAGAACCAAGGCATTCAAGGGTCTCTAGTTAGGCTGGGCTCAAACCCAAGGCTACCATTCTACTAAATCCACTCCTGTCCCAGGAAAAATTATTTCTACTTTAGATAAAGTTCTAGTAGTCTAAAACACTTTGCAGTGGATCTTTACTTGTTCCCAGGAAACTCAGGTCAATCTTGTAGGAAATATTCTTTCTTCTCTGAGTGTATTACATTGCATTCCATGTGTGACTCCATTTTGACTTGCCCAGCTTTCTTTTTCTGGATTCTTGTATGGCTTTGTGAAACTTGGGCGAGACTTGCTAGACTCTCGCCCTGCCCACTTAGTTTAAATGTTAGCCAATCGTGAGAGACTATGGTTCCTGAACCTGACCAATCCCGGCAGGGAGGCAGGGGGGCAGCAATGGCTGCCGTGCTTGCCGGCATGTGTTGTGCCTTATGGCCCTGTTGGTGTGCTCACAAGGCCTTCTGTGCATAAGTAAACGTGGCCTGGCTGAATTCCTTATGAGTTGGTGTATCCATCAGAAAGAAATATGTTGCCAATATATCGTTAGAAAGCCGTCCAACAAAGGTAAGAAACAGGATCAAGGCATCCAGGATTCAGCTTTTGGTTATACCACATGTCCTGAAATAGAAATGCCAGCCCTGAAGAAACAACATGCCAAGAAAAACAAGGCCGCAGACTACCCTGTGCACTGAGCCGAGGAAATGAACAGGAACAGCCGGGCACTGGTGGCTCACGCCTGTAATCCTAGCTACTCAGGAGGCTGAGATCTGAGGATCACGGTTCAAAGCCAGCCTGGGCAGGAAAGTCCATGAGACTCTTATCTCCAGTAAACCTCTAGAAAACTGGAAGTGGTGCTGTGGCTCAAGCGGTAGAGCGCTCACGTTGAGCTGAAGAGCACAGGGACAGTGCCCAGGCCCAGAGTTCAAGCCCCATGACCGACAAAAAAAGAAAAAGAAAAAAAGAAAATGAACAGGAACAAACTGTTGAGAGACAAAGGTGGACCTTTTGAGAGCTTCTATTAAGTCTAGGTCCAGTCAAAAATAAAAATCTGGATGGGCTGGGAAGGTGGCTCAGTGGTACAGCGCTTGCCTTGCATGCATGAGGCCCTGGGTTCGATTCCTCAGCACCACATAAGCAAAAAGAAAAAAGCCAGAAGTGGTGCTGTGGCTCAAGTGGTAGAGCTCTAGCCTTGAGCTGAAGAGCTGAGGGACAGCGCCCAGGCCCAGAGTTCAGGCCCCACGACCAGACCCCAAAAAAAATAAAATAAAAAATAAAAATCTGTGCTGGGAAGGTGGCTCAGTGGTAGAATGCTTGCCTTGAGCGCATAAGGTCCTGGATTCTGAAAGGTTAAAGTTTGAGGCAGTGACCACTCACTCGTTGCTTGTTTCTGTCTAGCAAAGCAACACTTGGTGGTAATCCAAACACCTGGTTGATTGTGTGCCTTTATAAGACCTGCAAATCCTTAGCTAGGGGCTCTCCTCCTAGGCTTCACTGCGGAGTTTAGGACAAGGCCCGAGCTGCAGCCCATTTAAATAAAACAGCTGTAGAGTCTGATTCTCGGTGGTCTTCTTGCAGGGGTCCTGCAACCTTGGCATAACATATTAGTGGGGGCTCATCCGGGATACCCCCCAAAGACCCCGAGACCTCAGACTCCAAAAGTAAAACAGCGCTGTCTTTGTTAATTTGTCTTGTCCTGTCATTTGTCTGTTTTTCCCTTGTGAGGACGGCCACTCCGATTCATAAAGGGTTGTCGAAGCAGACGCGCTTGCACGACAACCCTGGAGGAACTGGAAGACGTCCCAGATCCTCTTGTGGGGCGGGGGTCCTTGGAACCCCGCCGTGTGGGGTAGGGGTCCTTGGAACCCCGCTGTGTGAATTGTGGGGCGGGGGTCGGTTTGGTGTTGGGCCGGAACTGACCAAGAGAGCCTTCTAACCGAGGCCCAACTCGCCCACTGTGGGTCTGCTCCTTCTGCTGTGGGGCGTGGATGTCCCATTACAGGAGTCAGCAGACCAATTCGGGAAATCTCCATGTCACAAGCTTTTTTTTTTGGAGCTGTCAGGCCTGTGTGTGCCTTGTTTGTACTGTTTATTGTTTTTTGGACTGAATGACCGATGGGACTGGAAACCATGGGCACCACTCCATCTAGCCCCCTACACTTACAAAAAGAAACTGAGAAAGAGGAAAAGAAAAGGCACCCCCTGGTTTTTCAGGGAGATAACTTGGAAGAAGAAATGTTTCCTCCCCCATCCTCCCCTTCCCAGGTTCCTTTTGCAGAACCTGAAAATGATCAAGAGGAGGAGGGAGCTATAGAACCCTTGGCACCTGCCGTTAAAGTTTCTGAGGGGCCAGTCACTCGCTGCCGCTGTGGGATCAGCCCCCCCTTCTAATGCAGCTGTTTTTCCCTCATGCACCATAGGTCCTGTGGATGCGGATGGTCAACAGCAACTCCAGTATTGGCCATTTTCTACCAGTGATCTATACAATTGGCGCACCCAAAATGCCCCCTTTTCTGAGAAACCCCAGGATTTAATTCATTTGCTTGAAACTATTCTCTTTACTCATCAGCCCACTTGGGATGATTGCAGTCAGCTTTTACGGGTCCTTTTTACCACCGAAGAGAGAGACCGTACCCGAGAGGCGGCCCGGGAACATATCCCTGGCCCCACAGGAGCGCCCATCATGGATCTTGCCCTGATCGCTGCCTATTTTCCTGAGATCCAACCAACATGGGACTACAATCCGGTTGAAGGTAGGGAGCGACTCCTCGTCTACCACCAGACTCTGTTGGCAGGTCTCAAGGCGGCAGCTCGCCAACCTACTAATATGGCCAAGGTTTATGATGTAAGACAGGGAGGAAGTGAAAGTCCGGCAGCATATCTTGAGCGGCTCATGGAAGCCTTTAGTCAATATACCCCATATGATCTTGAGACCCAGGAGTCGGCTCAGATGATTATGTTTGCCAATATAAAATCAAGCTGCGGGGCTGGGAAGGTGGCTCAGTGGTAGAGCGCTTGCCTTGCATGCATGAGGCCCTGGGTTCGATTCCTCAGCACCATATAAGCAAAAAGAAAAAAAGCCGGAAGTGGCGCTGTGGCTCAAGTGGTAGAGTGCTAGCCTTGAGCTGAAGAGCTGAGGGAC
>NW_012267219.1:33468150-33469169 GCF_000151885.1 Dipodomys ordii | reverse complement strand
TCTCCAATTTAGTAGAGGCACTAGCTAGCAGAAAAAACAGTAAGATTCATTTCCATAGGGCTAATTTAAATGCAACAGTCTTTGACAGCCTCCCTCAATGTTTTTGCTGAAACTTCAGAATATTGCTTACTAATCATTTGAAGGGAAACAATGTGAGCCATGAGAAAGCAAGTTTTATTGAGAAAAGCAGTTCGCTTATATCCATTTAGCAAAAGTGGCCTTTCCTGGGGCAGAATTTGTAAAGCAACTGAACAAAGCTTGGATTGGGGGTGGGTGGGAAATACTTTCTTTTTTAGCAACCTGAAACTCCACATTATTCAAAGCTCTTCTAAAACTATTGGATAACAATAGAACTTTTATTACCCCATGATACTTGAGTTTGAATGTCTTGTGTTGATCAGAAATCACTAACGCATAAACCAAGTAGACAGGTACAGTGAAGATCCAGAACAGATATAACTTAGGAAGGTCCTGACTACCAGGCTTTAGAGACCATCCAGAATGAAAGATCAAGGAAAGAAGAAAAACTACCTCACATAGTGGCCAGGCCAACCAAGGATCTGGCATGTTCATAACTAAATGAGTTTACCTCAATACCATGCACTGCAATAATATAGAATTGGCCTTACTTGGTTTAAAGAAAGCACAGACTGAACTGGGAATATGGCTTAGTGGTAGAGTGCTTGCCTAGCATACATGAAGCCCTATGTTTGATTCCTCAGTACCACAGAAACAGAAACAGCTGAAAAAAAAAAAAGGTAGTTTTCGTGTTGAGTACTGGTGGCTCATGTGTATAATCTCATAATTACTCAGGAGGCTGAGATCTGAGGATGACAGTTCAAAGCCAGCCTGGGCAAGGAAAGTCCGTGAGTCTCTTATCTCCATGTAACCACTAAAAAGCTAGAAGTGGTTCAAGTGGTAGAGTGCAAACCTTGTATGAAAAAGGTCACAGACAGTACCCAGAGTTCAAGCTCTAGGACCAGCACCAATACACACACACACACACACACACACACACA
>NW_012267219.1:33452476-33467515 GCF_000151885.1 Dipodomys ordii | reverse complement strand
GCTCTACCACTTGAGCCACAGCGCCACTTCTGGCTTTTTTCTTTTTGCTTATGTGGTGCTGAGGAATCGAACCCAGGGCCTCAGGCATGCAAGGCAACGCTCTACCACTGAGCCACCTTCCCAGCCCCAATTGTGAGGAATTCTAAGGAAAGAAATTGTCCATGATAATACATCTTGTATTATAGTGGTTTTCAAGTAAAATCTTTATTTTTATTTTTTGGGGGGTCCGGTCGTGGGGCCTGAACTCTGGGCCTGGGCGCTGTCCCTCAGCTCTTCAGCTGAAGGCTAGTGCTCTACTGCTTGAGCCACAGAACCACTTACGGCTTTTTTCTTTTTGTTTATATGGTGCTGAACAATCGAACCCAGGGCCTCATGCATGCAAGGCAAGTGCTCTACCACTGAGCCACCTTCCCAGCCCCTCTCATGCCATTTTTGTTCTTGCTGGTAACCTACCTTTCTAGCTTCACCTCCACTTCTGGCTTTTTGTTGATTAACTGGCAGTAAGTCTCTTGGATTTATCTTCCTTGGCTGGCTTTGAACCTTGATTCTCAAATTCCTGAGTAGCTTGGACTATAGGCATGAGTACTGGTATCTGGCCTAATCTTTTCTTCTTTTAACCAGCAGAACTTTTTTTGTTTGTTTGTTTGTTTCTGGTTCCTGGGCCTGAGTGCTGTCCCTGGACTCCTTTGCTCAAGGTTAGCACTCTACCACTTTTTCTTTTGTTGTTGTTGTTATGGGGCTTGAACTCTGGGCCTGGATGCTGTCCCTGAGCTCTTCAGCTCAAGGCTAGTGCTCTACCACTTGAGCCACAGCACCACTTTCCGTTTTCTGGTGGTTAACTGGAGATAAGAGTCTCATGGACTTTCCTGCACAGGCTGGCTTTGAACCTTGATCCTCAGAGCTCAGCCTCCTGAGTAGCAAAGATTACAGGTATGAGTCACCCATACCAGCTAGAAGGCTCTCACATGGGATGTCACCACATAAAATACAGAAAAGCTGTCTTGTCCATCATCATTCAAGGACATTACAAAACTGCAGGAAGAAACCATGGGCCCAGCCCTCCCCTAATACTGTACCAGTCGGAAGACTGTGTGGCAGAGAGGTTCACAGGTTGGCAGTAAAACATAAACCTGGAGGAGGGAGAGGGGGAACTCAAGACTGAAATGTTGGCCCTTGACTCTCAATCTAGCATTCCCTTGAAATCAACAATTTTATTCTGTTTTAAAATCGAGAACAGGTTCTAGCACACAATAGGGACAAAATACTGAAGGAATACATTATCCTGACTCTACCAATACCAAAAAAGCAAGAATACTTCTAAAGAATGAGCACAGGGCTGGGAAGGTGGCTCAGTGGTAGAGTGCTTGCCTTGCATGCCTGAGGCCCTGGGTTCGATTCCCCAGCATCACATACGCAGAAAAAAAAAAGCTGGAAGTGGCGCTGTGGCTCAAGTGGTAGAGTGCTAGCCTTGAGCTGAAGAGCTGAGGGACAGCGCCCAGGCCCAGAGTTCAGGCCCCATGACCGGACCCAAAAAAAAAAAAAAAGAATGAGCACAATGATCATTGTAATAAACCATGCTGTTTCTAAATGAAACTTCAGATCAGATCATAGTTGGGCTTAGGATGCATTTTAACCTTTGGCAAAGCAGAGGGAATTCGTTGTCATTGGAGAAGCGTCTTCTCAGTTGAAGCTGCTGAGATGGATGGGAAAGATCAAATGGCTGCCGTCCACTTTGGCTACGCACCCTTCCCAGCCTCCCCATAACTGACTCTTTCTCATCTTTCACTCTTCAGCTTTAGCTGAAATGTCACCTTCTCAGAGACAGTCTCTGATCTGCTTATCTAAAATAGCCCCTTCTCCTCAGAGAGTTACAATTCATCATATTATCCTGATTTCCTCTACAGCATTGATTGAAATATGCATGCTGTTTACTTACTTAGACGTTGAAAGTTACACATTCTCCTTCTTTTAGAACAAGACTCCAGGGCCAAATACAGTGGCCAGCCCACAATGAATACATATTTATTAAATAACAGAATGAATAGTCAAATGATTTTCCACATCTGCCTGTGTCTATCTACATGGCTATGATAAAGAGCAGCATAGCTTGCCCTGTTTTAGCTGTGGCCTTTAGTTCCAGCAAGTCCACTGGACATGTATTGTAGCCAGCTGCCACTGCCAAGTCTGTTGCTTGCGGAGGTTTGCCCAGCACCGTCCTCCTCTTTAAACTCTTCCTACATATGGGATGTGTGTCATGCAACTCTAGCCCATGGCGTGGCACGGCTGCTGGGACAGTGAGTGCGGGCAGCTTCTGGACTTTCCCCCTCGATCTTCTTTGCATACTGGATATTCTAAACCTGTATCTATTTGTTCCTGAGTTACAGTCACTGTTGGAAGAGATGTGATCTTCTCCTTGTCAGCCAGGAAGGCTCTGTGTTGTCAAGATGTCCTAAAAGCTAGGTTACAGTGGCATCAAGCCCTGTCTGACTCTGACCTTGGGCATCAACTCCAGGCTGGAATGCAGTGTCCTGCTCCAAGAAAGAGAGAGAGGAACCAGGGATGGCAGACTTTGCAGCTCCTATGAAGATCTGTTGTACTGTGAGTGCCAGAGGTTTCAGCCCATAGTGGACTGGTGGCTTAAATCATGGTAGCCAGGAAGGAGAGACCCCTCCACCCCACCTTTACATCCTGGGTTAGCCTCAAACTTGAGATCCTCCTTCCCCAGCTTCCAGAGGGTTGAGATTACAGACATGTGTCACCATGTCTGGCTATAAGGAAATTTCTTATTTAGAGCTGGCTAGTTACCTTCCCTGAAGCAGTATATAGCAATGGTGCGCATCAAAGCAGGTCTTGATGTCAGACAGCTTGGAAGCTAACCTCCAGAGCTTAGCTGCTTACTAAGTAAGGTCTGCATAGAGCAAACTGCCTAATTTCCCTAGGCCTCGATTTCATTGAGGATGATGAAATTTACTTTTTAGGGGTTCTTGTGATGATCAAAAGTAATGCAGTTAGATCAATCAGCACACTGACCAATGTGGAGAACAGTGGATAAATGTCAGTAGGAGGCGCACCTGTAGTCATGCTCAGGTTTGGAAGATCATGACAGTGTTTCCTCCTCTCCCCCCACCCCACCCCGTGCTGAGAATCAACCTTAAGGCCTTGCAAAGGTTTTATTAGGCAAGCCTCCACCACTGAGCCACACCCAGCCCTTGTTTTTCTTTTGAAAAATGTGGCCAGGCAGGGACAGGTAAAGACAATCAAGCATATTTATACTTGGCAGGGTATGGGTTGTGAATGCTTGTGGTCCGAGCTATTCAGGAGGCTAAGGTGATAGGGTCACTTGAGTCCAGGTTTTTCTGTTTATGTTTTTGGTGCTGGTCACGGGGCTTAAACTGGACCTGGGCACTATCTGAGCTTTTTGCTTAATGCTAGCATTCTACCACTTGAGTCATACATAGCTCCACTTTTGGCTTTTTGGTGGTTAGTTGGAGATAAGTCTCATGGACTTTCCTGCCTAGGGTGGTTTCAAATCTTGATCCTCAGTTCTCAGCCTCTTAAGTAGCCAGGTTCTAGGTATGAGTCACTGGCAACTGAGTTGTAATTCTTTTTTTTTTTTTTTGGTCAGTCCTGGGGCTTGAAATCAGGGTCTGGACACTGTCCCTGAGCTTCTTTTGCTCAAGGATAGCACTCTACCACTTGAGCCACAGGGCCACTTCTGGCCTTTTCTATTTATGTGGTGCTCAGGAATCGAACCCAGGGCCTCATGCATGAAAGACAAGCATTCTACCATGGAGCCACCTTCCCAGCCCCTGAGTCTTTATGCTCTTAAAATTCTTAGTCTGGGGTTGGGATGTAGCTCAGTGGCAAAGTGCTTGCTTAGCAAGTGCAACATCCTGGGTTCGATCCCCAGAACCAAAAAAGACAAAAAATATAGTTAAAAAAATTTCTTAGTCTGGGGCTGTCATGCCCTTCTGATAAATTCAGGGTAGGAGATGACAGAGAGCTTTGCAAACTCAGAAGCAAAGACCACTTCTCCCTGTGACTAGCTTGTCAGAAGCCAGAGAATTAAATAACATAAAAAGATAGTTAAAAGCATTGTGTCTGTTTTCTGAGAATTTTCACTTTATTTTTTCTGGTTTTGAACTCAGGGCCTGGGTGCCGTCCCTGAGCTCTTTTACTTAAGGCTCATGCTCTACCACTTTGAGCCACTTCCAGTTTTCTGGTGATTAAGTGGAGATAAGAGTTTCATGGAATTTCCTGACTTGGCTGGCTTTGAACCAGGATCCTTGGATTTCAGCCTCCTGAGTAGCAAGGATTACAGGTGTGAGCCAACAGCACCTGGCTATACCAAGAGTTTTTACAGTCAACTAGGCCATCTACCCAATCAATAATTTGATAATACACAGTAAAGTTCTTCCCCCCACCCCCCACCCCCCTCCGGTCATGGGGCCTGAACTCTGGGCCTGAGTGCTGTCCCTAGGCTCTTCAGCTCAAGGCTAGCGCTCTACCACTTGAGCCACAGCACCATTTCTGGCTTTTTTTGCTTATGTGGTGCTGAGGAATTGAACCCAGCGCCTCATGCATGCAAGACAAGCACTCTGCCACTGAGCCACCTTCCTAGCCCTGAGTATAGTTCTTTTCTTCTGTCAAAAATAATAATTTTTAAAACAAATATTGTAAGATGGTTTAAAATAACAAGTGTTCCATAGAAATGTAAAGTAGGGTAGGTCAGAATGGCTTCGAACTTTTTCCCACAATCGTCAGTTAGGCAATATTCAAAGAACTTCCTTATTTTAACTTTAAAACTTACAACAACTTCTCTATGTTGATAATAAGCAAGGTTCTTTCTTTTTCAAGCAGGGAGTTCATATTGCTTGAGATGCAATATAGTTTTGGTATAAAGCAGATTGTTTAGACAGCCACTGAGCTGGTGATATAATATCAATGTGATACAAAGTTCCTATGAATAACATGTAGTAGTGTGTGTGTGTGTGTGTGTGTGTGTGTGTGTGTGCGCACGTGCGCGCGCCAGTTCTGGGGCATGAACACAGACCTGAGAGCTGTCCACTGATCTCAGCCTCCTGAGTAGCTAGAATTACAGGTAAGAGCTACTGATGCCAGGTTGTATATCTGATTTTGAAATGTGAGACAGAAGCAGCAGTAACAATTTTAGTTGTTTTTAAAACTGAAGTGACAAAGTCAAATTTTAACGTAGACTCATTTTAGATAATTGTAATATTTTCATCAGACCTAATTGTTTAGGGGCTGGGGGTTTAGCCCAGCGGAAGGGTGCCCGCCCAGTGTGCACAAGGCCCCTGGGTTCAGTCCTCAGCCCTGGGGGGGGGGGGAAAGACATAAAAGCTACAAAAGAAAAAAAAAAGCTACAAAAGACCAAAAAAAAAAACCAAACAAAAAATAAAAACAAGGCAACGGCACAGACCTAATTTTTAGATTCTATTGCCTCTTTTGAGTAGATTGGGAAAAATGCATATTGGCTGGTTCCTCCATGTTCTAGAAAACAACGATTATGTGACACTAGGACATCTTATTTCTCTCTGCAACAGTAATGCTATAGTGACACATGCATTCATTCAATAATAAGGTTTTGAGTATTTACTATGTGTGAGACCTTATGTCAAGCCTCACAAAACAGAAAAACGTATAGAACTGGAGCCTAGAATGCTAGCCGCTCCAGAGGTGGAGAGCCGAGGGTCACGGATTGAAGGCAACTTCAGTAGGGAGGTCGGTGAGATCCTTATCTTCAAAAAGTCTTAAGTGGAGGTGTGCTCAAATGGTTGCACACTAGCCTTTAGTGAAAAACCAAGTAAGAGCAAGAGGTTCTGAATTCAACCTTGTACCAACAAGTGTGCAAGTGCATGTGTGCGTGCACACACACGTGCACATGCACACACACACACAATGTTGGGCTATAAGTAATGTGCACGGACAATGAGTGTAGAATTCTATGTACCAATCATGACTACTGTGAAAGAGGAAAAGGAGGAGCCTAGTCCAACGGCTCACACCTGTAACCCTAGCTACACGGGAGGCTCAGGTCTGAGGACTGAGGGTTCTACTCAGGCAGAAAAGTCTATGAAACTCTTATCTCCCAATAACTAACAAAAAGCTGGAAGTGGCACTGTGAGCCAAGTGGTAGAGCACTAGCCTTGAGCCAAAAAAGAAAAGAGTTGGGCAATGGTGGCTTACGCCTGTAATCCTAGCTACTCAGGAGGCTGAGATCTGAGGATTGAGGTTCAAAGCCAGCCTGGGCAAGAAAGTCCATGAGACTCTTATCTCCAAAGAACGACTCAGAAAACCAGAAGTAGCACTGTGGCTCAAGTGGTAGAGCACTAGCATTGAGCTAAAGAGCTGAGGGACAGTGCCCAGGCCCAGAGTTCAAGTCCCATGACAGACAAAAAAAGAAAAGAAAAGAAGCTGCGTGCTGGTGGCTCATGCTTGTAATCCTAGCTACTCAGGAGGCTGAGATATGAGGATCGTGGTTCAAAGCCAGGGCAGGAAAGTCTGTGAGACTCTTTATTTTTTTGATCTGGTCATGGGGCCTGAACTCCGGGCCTGGGCGCTGTCCCTCAGCTCTTCAGCTCAAGACTAGCACTCTACTTGAGCCACAGCGCCACTTCTGGCTTTTTTTTTTTCGCCTGCTTATGTGGTGCTGAGGAATTGAACCCAGGGCCTCATGCAGGCAAGGCGAGCGCTCTACCACTGAGCCAACTTCCCAACCCAAGTCTGTGAGACTCTTATCTCCAATAAACCATCAGAAAATACTGGAAGTGGAGCTGTGGCTCAAGTGGTAGAGTGCTAGCCTTGAGCTGAAGAGCTGAGGGACAGCGCCCAGGCCCAGAGATCAAGCCCCATGACTGACAAAAGAAAAAAAGAAAGAAAAAGAAGAGCTAAGGAACAGCACCCAGACCCTAAGTTCAAACCTCAGACCACACACACACACACACACACGGAACTGAACTGATCTACTTAGAATAGCAAGAGACTGCTTTGCCTAAGAGAAAGATCGTGAAAAGATGGCTGGAATAATATAGAGAAAAATAAATGGAGAAAGCATCTGGGGGAAGAACATTGTAATAGCATGAGTCACCAAGAGACAAGGATACGACATTACTTTAAAGATTACCTGTAGGCCAGCACCCTCAGCATCCCCTGGAATCTTCGACTTCAGGTTCAGGGTCTATGGGTAATTTATATACAAATTGAAGTCTATGGAGTTCTATGGAAGGCTGATCCTTTTGCAGAGTACTGGAGCCAGAGAGGTAGGATTCCCCAATGGTAATGGTAAACTGCTTTAGAACTCAAATCTAGACAGTCTTGGCCATCCCACAATGTGAGTACTATGGGAGATCATATGAGAATGAGGAATGTCGCCAGTGACCGTGATCAGCCCGCTGGGGGCCGGGACACTTCCTGCACACCATGGGCCAATGTCACAGCTGAAGGCGCCAGACCAGGAAGCCTCCTGAAGCAGGCGGTTTGAATAGTCTGTGGTGGGCACAGGGCAAGAAGAGGAAAGAACATTATGGATACTTAGGAAAGTTCCTACATCTGGGTGTCAAAATTAAATTATTTGTTACACAATTAACTTCAGAGAAATTGAAACCCAGGTACGCAATAACTACTACAGCTATATATATAGTTGGTCACATTTTGTAGGACATAGGACAGCTCTTGTTTCCAGAGTCAGCTGATAGATTTGAACTCAGTGGACACTCATGTGACAAAACAACTTTGAGAAGGGAGTTAAAAAATAAATTGGCACTGGTGGCTCATGCCTGTGATCATAGCTACTCAGGAGGCTGAGAGCTGAAGATCAAGCCAGCTTGGGCAGGCAAGTCCATGAGACTCTTATCTTATTTAACTACCAACAAGCCAGAAGTGGAGCTGTGGCTCAGATGGTAGAGCACTAGCCACAAATGAAAAAGCCAGGTGAGAGTTTGCAAGCTAGTGATCACGCATCATATCAGAAAAATAAAAAACAATTATGAGCCAGGAGCTGGTGGTGTCACCCCTATAATCCTAGCTACATAGGAGGCGGCCATCTAAGGATTGCAGCTTGAATCCGTAGGGGGATGGGTACAGAGAACCTTGTGAAACTCTTATTTCCAATTAATGACCAAAAAAGCCGAAAGTGGAGGTGTGGCTCAAGTGCCTTGAGTGGAAAAGGTCATGGACAGCGCCCAGGCTGAGTTCAAGCCTCAGGACTGGCATAAAGAAACCCAAAGGCTGGGTGCTGGTGGCTCACGACTGTAATCCAAGCTACCCAAGAGGTTGAGATCAGAGGATAGCGGTTCAAAACCAGCCCTGGATGGAAAAGTCCATGAGACTCTTATCTCCAGTTAACCACCAGAAAACCAGAAGTGGTACTGTGGCTCAAGTGGTAGAGCATTAGCCTTGAGCTGAAGACTGAGGGACAGCGCCTAGGCCCAGAGTTCAAGCCCCACCATCGGCCAAAAAAAAAGAAAGAAAAAGAAACCCAAAGAATAAAAATTTAAAAAATGGTTATTGGCTGTTTTGCTGCTGCTTCTGTCACACTAACAGGAAAAACAACACCACCAAAACCACAACAGGTAACATCATGGACAGAAAACTAAACCAGCTAGTGTTGCTTATAAATAAAAGAGCAAAGGCTTTGGAATTTTACTTAAAAGCAAACAGAATGTGGCTAACCAGTCAATAACCACTGGCAGCTGGGCAATCAATCCTGTTGTATCACCAGTCCTGGGGCTTGAACTCAGGTCCTGGGCACTGTCCTTGAGCTTCTTTTGCAGAAGGCTAGTGCTCCTACCACTTGAGCTACATCACCACTTCCAGCCTTTTCTGTGTATGTGGTACTGAGGAATCAAACCCAGGGTTTCATGCATGCTAGGCAAACACTCTACCAGAGACACATTCCCAGTCCCAGTCTCCCCTTTTGTGGATAAAAGTCTGCATGAATAAAGAGATCAATTAATCCAGCCACTAAAATAACTGTGTGTGTAACCCTAAAGAAGAAAAAAAATGCCCAGTAAGAGTCGGGCACACTGTAGCTCGTGTCTAGCTACTTGGAAGGCTTAAACTGGGAAGATTATGGTTCAAGGCCAGTTTGGGAAAAAAGCACGTGGCTCCTTCCCAAACAATGGCTGAGGATAGCAGTGCACATTTATTATCCCATCTACCTGGGGAGAATTAAATAGGTGGATTACAGTCCAGGATGACCTAGACAAAAACAAGCCCTGATGTGAAAAATAAAAGGAAATGGGCTGGTGGTTTAAGTAGTAGCCTGCCTATCCAGCTGGTTTAAGGTCCTGAGTTCAAACTCCGGTACTGCCAAAAGAAATTACGCAAGCAAATCCATGTAAATTTGATAAATAACACATGGTTTCAAATGCCTCAATTCTGAAGCAGGTTTTTACACAGCAACAACAGACCAAATGTGGTGTTAAGAGACCCATGAAAATTTAAAACATGTGGTATTGTTTCTTTTGAGCAGATGGTGGGTGAGAGCTAGAAAAATGTAGAGGCTGTTCACAAGGGCTAGAAGAATAAGTGGTTACAGGCAGTGATGAAATACCATAGGAGCTAGAGAACACATGAACACAGTAGTTGTAGACTAGTGGTAAAAAAGGTCATTTGAAAAACTTGGTAACTGGGAAAGAACAAGACAAAGGGTGACATGGTCCGAAAAAAAATGTACTCTTTAGGTGACTTATGTAACTGTGACCCCTCTGAACATCACCTTTATAATAACAATAAATAAAACACCCAAAATGTGTTAATTTTTTTATTTTTTATTTATTTTTGTAGGTTGTGGGGCCTGAACTCTGAGCCTAGGCGCTCTCCCTCAGCTCTTCAGCTCAAGGCTAGTGCTCTACCACTTGAGCCACAGCACCATTTCCAGATTTTTCTGCTTATGTGGTGTTGAGGAATTGAACCCAGGGCCTCATGCATGCAAGGCAAGCACTCTACCACTGAGCCACCTTCCCAGCCCCAACTTAATTTTTTAGAGCTGGCTTTGGAGAGTTTCAGGCAGGATCTTGAAAATATCATTCATTTGGCTTCTGAGAGATGAGTAACGATAAAGTATGGGAACCGACTGATTCTACAGAGAATTGCTCATATTTACATTATTCTAAAATAATTTGAAGGAAACATAGCTAAGAACTTCACAGTCTAGGAAAAACAAAAGAACAAAAACAGACAACAAAACCCTGTTCCTCATCAGAAGTCTCTTCACCTGCCAAGTGACGATGTTGTACTCATTCCCTTACTTAGGTTAACTGTACATCATCTGTACAATAAAAAAATAAGAATTACAAACTGAAATTTTAAAAAGGAGAGGTGACTTGAATGTGAAGAGAGAATTCTTTGAGATGTCAGAAAGATTTATGGAGGTGTGTGAGACTAATGTGGTGACAATCTTAAAGAGATTATTCTTCATTGTTCTGACTCTCTCAGAGGAGTCTGTGACTAAAAGAATTATGATTTTTTTTGGTCAGTCCTAGGGCTTGAACTGAAGGCATGGGTACTGTTCTAGTGTTTTTTGTTTTGTTTTGTCGGTCGTGGGGCCCGAACTCTGGGCCTGGGCGCTGTCCCTCAGCTCTTCAGCTCAAGGCTAGCACTCTACCACTTGAGCCACAGTGCCACTTCTGGCTTCTTTTTGCTGGTTAATTGGAGATCAGAGTCTCACGGCCTTTCCTCTGGGCTGGCTTGGAACTATGATCCTCAGCTCTTAGCCTCCTTTAGTAGCTAGAATTACAGGTGTGAGCCACGGGCACATGGCTGTGAATATTGCTTTGAGAGACTGAATGAACCTCAAGAAGAGTTGTTGGAAAGCTATGTGATTTTAGAAATAGTGGTGAAAATACATCCACATTTTAAAATTTAGTAAATTATTATGGACCCAGGAATGGGAGAACATTAACTGATCATTCAGCTTTGAATAAATTGGTCAATTGACAAATCTACTAAGAATTAGTCTGGAGCAACATCGCCACCGTGTGGACTCAGGATATTTATAGCTTCTGAAACTATAATTTAACAGGTATTTGTTTAGTATCTATGTAGAAAAAGTGAGGAAGAAAATCACATTTTAGTGAATGTAAAAAAATAAAAACTAAGTACAAGCAATAAGAAAATGATGTGTGATGGGAAGTACTTTAAAAATCAGGATATGCTGCAATGTTCGGGTTTTTGGCAGTAATAGAGTTCAGTTCAGGACATGACACTTGCTAGGCAGGTTCTCTACCACTTTCTCTAGTCTTACAAATTGAGAGGAGTAAAGATCAGGCAGAGATGAGATCTGATCACAAGTGTGTGTGTGTGTGTGTGTGTGTGTGTTGGTTTGTGCTAGTTTTCTGTTACTGGTGCTTAAACTCAGGACTTAGATTTTTTTTTTTCTTAAGGTTGTTTCTCTACCACTTGAGCCACACTCCCATTTCCAGATTTCTGTTGGTTAACTGGCGGTCTCTGCTTTGTCTGCCAGGGCTGGCTTTGAATAAGGATCCTTAGATCTCGGCCTCCTGAGTAGCTAGAATTTTTATTTTATTTTATTTATTTTTTGTCAGTTGTGGGACTTGAACTCTGGGCCTGGGGGCTGTCCCTCAGCTCTTCCGCTCAAGGCCAGAGCTCTACCACTTGGGCCACAGTGCCACTTCCAGTTTTCTGGTGGTTTACTGGAGATAAAGAGTCTCATGGGCTTTCCTGCCCGGGCTGGCTTTGAACCATGATCCTCCAAATCTTAGCTTCCTGAGTAGGTAGAATTACGGGCATGAGCCACTGGCACCCAGGGAATAGCTAGAATTATAAGCATGAGTCATGGCTTCAACAACTTTTAAAAGAATAAATATATATTATGTCTTGGGAATTACTCCATATATTTCATAGGTGTTAACTTATTGTGCCTAAAGTTTTTTTTTATTTTTTATTTTTTTTTAAAATTTGTGCCTAAAGTTAAAAAAAAATTAACATTAAGTAATTAAGTAGTTGTACAAAGAGGTTTCAATCCAGCCTGTCAGTTTCTGAGTACAGCTCATCCTCCCCCCTCCGTCTGGTGGTGGGGGTTGAACTCTGGCTCTGGGCGCCGTCCCTGTCCCTGAGCTCATCAGCTCAAGGCTACTACTTGAGCCACAGTGCCACTTCTGGTGGTTAATTAGAGATAAGAGCCTCATGGACTTTTCCTGCCCAGGCTGGCTTTGAACCACAATCCTCAGATCGCAGCCTCCTGGGTAGCTAGGATCACAGGCTTGAGCCACCAGTGCTGGCAGCACATCTTGATTAATGTCACCTTCCATCATTCTCCACCATCTTTCCCAATCCCACCCATCCCCTCAATTTACCTAGTTCCATTTTCTTTTCTTTTTTGGGGGGGGTCCAGTCGTGGGGCCTGAACTCTGGGCCTGGGCACTGTCCCTCAGCTCTTCAGCTCAAGGCTAGCCCTCTACCACTTGAGCTACAGCACCACTTCCTGCTTTTTTCTTATGTGGTGCTGAGGAATCGAACCCAGGGCCTCAGGCATGCAAGGCAAGCGCTCTACCACTGCGCCACCTTCCCAGCCCGCCTAGTTCTATTTTCATATAAGTACACTCATCTCCATGCACCTGCCCCCTCGCCTTATTACATCTTTTAAAAAATTGCCTCAATACTTTTTTCCTAAAGGAAATAAATAGTATTATGAGGCAATAACCTTTCAAGAAGTGTTGAAAACCTTTTATTCTGTTCTAGCCTTGAGTCAACGTAGTACAGCCCAAATGGGACATAGTATCCTCAAAAAATTAAAAATGCGATTACAATGGTTTGCTCATGAACATAAAATGAGATTAGCATGTCAGAGAGATAAATGCATTCCCATGTTCACTGAAGTGAAGCCACAGGAGCCAGGATAGGAGAGCATCCTAAGAGTGATTAATAAAAGATATGTGACATACACATATAGACACACAGATTTGTTTTAAAACTTATATACATTATTCAGCCTAAAAAATTGCAGACTTGGAGAACATTATGCTAATTGAAATAAACCCAGCACACAAAAGTGAACCCTTCATATGTGAAATCTAAAACCAGATTTGAGGGCTGGGAAGGTGGCTCAGTGGTAGAGCGTTTGCCTTACATGCCTGAGGCCCTGGGTTCGATTCCTCAGCACCACATAAGCAAAAAGAAAAAAGCTGGAAGTGGCGCTGTGGCTCAAGTGGTAGAACGCTAGCCTTGAGCTGAAGAGCTGAGGGACAGCGCCCAGGCCCAGAGTTCAGGCCCCACAACCGGACCCCCCCAAAAAACATAACAAAACAAAAACTAGATTTGATAGGAGCAGAACACATCGGTGATGCCAGGTTGAGGGTGCTGAGATGGAGAGAGAGCAGTAGAAGAGTACTAAGTTACATTTAGTCAGAATAAGAAAATTCTGGAGATTCATTATCAAACATGATAACCATGTGAAAGGAGGGACTGGGCACAAGAGTCAAGATAACGAAAAAGGGACAATATGCCATGGACAGAAATCACTGGCAGTCAGGAAAGAGGTAACAGGACAAGCTGAAAAGTACAGGAAACAGGGAAACAGAGAAAAGTAGAAAATAGTCCACAGGGCTGGGAAGGTGGCTCAGTGGTAGAGCGCTTGCCTTGCATGCCTGAGGCCCTGGGTTCGATTCCTCAGCACCACATAAGTATAAAGAAAAAAACCAGAAGTGGCGCTGTGGCTCAAGTGGTAGAGCGCTAGCCTTGAGCTGAAGAGGTGAGGGACAGCACCCAGGCCCTGACTTCAGGCTCCACGACTGGACCTCCCCTACCCCCCCCAGAAAAAAAGAAAAGAAAATAGTCCACAGGCCAGGCACCAGTGGCTCATGCCTGTAATCCTAGCTATTCAGGAGGCTGAGATCTGAGGCTCGCAGTTCAAAGCCAGCTGGGGCAGAAAAGTCTGTGAGACTCTTATCTCCATTAAACCACCAGAAAACCAGAAGTGGTGCATGGCTCAAGTGGTAGAGTGCTAGCCTTAAGCTGAAGAGCTGAGGGACAATGCCCAGCCCAGCCCAGAGTTCAAGCCCCACAACTGCCGAAAAGAAATAGAAAAGAAAAAAAGAAAATAGCTGAGGGGTCCCGAGAAGCCAAACCCACAACCTCAGTAGCACCAAAAAGAAAAAGAAGCAAATCCTAAGGACACCATCTGTTTTGTATAAGAAAATATAAAAAAAGAATAATGCTAGCCAGGCACTGGTGGCTCATGCCTGTAATCCTAGCCACTCAGGAGACTGAGATCTGAGGATCCCAGTTAAAAGCTAGCCCAGGCAGTGAGACTCTCATCTCCAATTAACCACTAAAGGGTTGGAACTGGAGGTGTGGCTCAAGTGGTAAAGTGCCTTGGTAAACTTAGGGCAAGGTCCTAAGTTTAAATACAGGAAAAAGAAAAAGAAAAATAGGAGCCGGGCACCAGTGGCTCATACCTGTAATTCTAGCTACTCAGGAGGCTGAGAGCTGAGCATTGTGATTCAAAGCCAGCCTGGACAGGAAAGTCCATGAGACTCTTTATCTCCAATAAACCACTCAGAAAACCTGAAGTGGCGCTGTGGCTCAAGTGGTAGAGCACTTGAGCTGAAGAGCTGAGGGATAGCACCCAAACCCCCCACCAAATTAAACTTAAAAACGAGGAAATCCAATCCATCCAGACCTTCCAGGGACCTTCAATAATCCAAATGGCTTCTGGCAGAAAGGAAAGGGCCTCGCCCAGTGACCTTTCTCCATGTACACACGAGCGCTACCTTGATGGTGTGGACCGTAACATATGTCAGCCATGCTTCCTCAAGGAGCTGAGGACTTCCTTAAGACCGGCTGCTCCGAAATCCCTGTGACTGGAGGAAAACAGATCGGTTACAACTGAAACCACAGCGGGTTTGACACCCAGGCGGTGTGAGCAGCGGGGATGGGCTAAGGGCCGCAAGCGTGAAAGTCCCGGGGCTCCGGCGCCCCTCGCCGGCCCCTCCCGGGCCAGCTTCCCCGGAGGGGCTCGCCCCCAGCGGCTGCCAGGCCGGCCAGCCCTTCCCCCTC
>NW_012267219.1:33451955-33452215 GCF_000151885.1 Dipodomys ordii | reverse complement strand
ACTTACGCAAGGCCCCGGCTGATTCGCCACTGACTGACCGGTGTCCGAATTTACCAAGAAACGCCGATTCTCCCCGTCCGGAAGCCCTTTCCACCCAGACAGGGAGAGGCCGGAGGGACTTTCGTGAGGCCGGAACGTGGCTGCGGCTCTGACGTCCACGGCGTCGACTCCCGGCACGCCGCGGCCTGGCGTCGAAAGTGCCGTCGCGGACCCGCAGGCCGCGGTTCCCGGCGCGCAGGCGCAGTGGCCCCGGCTCCCGC
>NW_012267219.1:33442531-33451530 GCF_000151885.1 Dipodomys ordii | reverse complement strand
CCTCCCTCCCGGTGCGCTGTTCCCGGCAGCGTCCACTTCCTGCTCCCGAGCACCGGCCTGCGCTGCCCCGGCCTCTGTGAGCCTGTGTAGCCCGGTCCTTCCGCCTCCCCGACCTGTGAACGGGAGACACGGTGTGCCAGGTCGCACCCAACCCGGCTCCACGTTCCCGTGCGCCTTTTTCCAGACCCGAGGCTTTGAACTGTGCCGTTTCTTTTGCAAATAGCCAAGTGTGGTGTGGCATCGCGAATTGCGCTTTCCTATTTCATACATGCCCGTATACGCGCATGCACGTGCATGTGTCCATGTCCGTGTATTCATGGTGCCCAGCTGGCCTCAAATCCTGTGTGTTTCTCCTGAGCGCTGAGACAGGTGTGCACACCAGCACCTGGTTTTTCATACTCTTGATGTAACTTAAACAAACCTGTGGCAGCTTTTAATGGGAGAGAGAATGTGCCACAAAGAACTTTCCTACTGCACAGAACCCAGGGATGCAGTGAACGTAGATCTAGATCTGGTTTTTAAAGTGAGTTTTTCCATCAGTGGTGGTGCTATTTTAGTTTCAAGTGCTGGGTGTATTGAGTAGAGGAGAACTCTTGGTGGCTCAAGATGGTGATGGGGTACTGCTGCTGTTTAAGAGTAAATGCCTTTCATTGTTCCAGTGCCCCTCTGACTGGCCCTTAGGTTTAACCAGTTGGCCTGGAGACGATGCGAAGCTATCCCTGTTCTTGTGGTTAGAAAATCAACTCCACAAAGGCTGCAGCTGCGTTTTTAATTATGTAGTGTGTCGTTTTCTGCCTGCTTGGTACGATACTAGAACCTAGTAATTTTGACTGATATATTTCATTAGAAACAAAAATTACCTACTTACCATCTAGGAAAATATACTTTCATTTGGTGTATAGCTTTTTCAAAGTTGAAATTGAATGCTTTGTGGACCTAATTTTGAAAAAGAACATGGAATACATTTTCGCTTTGTATTATCTTGTAGGTGGCTTTTTCTCAAGTATTTTTTCCAGTCTCTTTGGAACCCGGGAAATGAGGATTTTGATTTTGGGATTAGATGGTGCTGGAAAAACCACAATTTTATACCGATTACAGGTTGGAGAAGTCGTTACTACTATTCCTAGTAAGTGTTGGCATAATAAGCTAATTGTAGCAGTTCTCTGGGTTCCATCTAAGAAAATTTTATGGGTAAATTATATAGTAAGTTAGTTAAGTTTGCATATTTCTACTATGAACATAATATTAACACCTTTTTCATCAACTGAGAGGCATTTTGATGTTCTGTATACCTGTCGTGGTGCTGAGCCAGATCTGTTATTTAGAGCTAAAGCTGGCTTCAATACTCAAGTCTGAGAATCAGTATCTTTGCTGCTGAAATGTAGGTATCTCCTAGCTTTGAAGAGGAAATAAATTAAGTAGTAAGAGTACTCTGTTAACTTGTGTAGGGAATTATGTAGATGGTAAGTAACAATACAAATTAGTACTTTTTTCTGCATTTGCTACTATTTTAATTATGATTATTTTCTCTTCCGTTACTTTGGTTACTTAAAATTTTGATTATACAGACCAAATGCAAAACTGGTACTTAAAAATTTTAAGTCAATTGTTGCTTTTTTTTTCTTTTTCTGTAGTGGTGAGGATCAAACCCAGGGCCTTGTGTATTGTTGCTATCTTAAAAAATAATTTGCAAATAGCCCTGCTTGATTACATTAAGAATGCTATTGATGGGCTGAGATGGTGGCTCAGTGGTAGAGCGCTTGCCTTGCATGCAAGCATGAAGCCGTGGGTTTGATTCCTCAGCACCACATAAGCAGAAAAAGCTGGAAGTGGCGCTGTGGCTCAAGTGGTATAGCCTAACCTTGAGCTGAAAAGCCAAGGAACAGCAACCAGGCCCAGAGTTCAGGCCCCACAACCAACAACAACAAAGAATGCTATTGTTGCTTAAATGTTTTCATTGCTGACCTAACTTATAGAGGTAAATACGATTAAACTAAATGGATTTCCCAGTTTGCTATGCTTCTACAGTTACCCAAATAGGAGTATTTTTATTTCTCTGTAACTACTGTTTAAGCTTCAAAATTAAAAAAAAAATATGGGGCACTGGTGGTTCATGCCTATAATCCTAGCTACTCAGGAAGCTGAGCTCTCAAGATCAAAGTTCAAAGCCAGGCTGGGCAGGAAAGTCTGTGAGTCTCTTAGCTCCAATTAGCCACCAGAAAACTAGAAATGGCTCTGTGAGTCAAAGTGCTAGAGTACTAGCCTTGAGTGAAAAAGCTCGGGGACAATGCGTAGGTCCTGAATTCAAGGCTCAGGACTAGGAAACAAAACTAAGCTTTTTTTGTTTGTTGTTTATGCCATTTCTGGGGTTTGAACTCAGAGCCTTAAATTCTTGTTTGGCCTTTTCATTCAAAGCAGGTAGTCTACCACTTGAGCCACTTCTCCATGCTTGGCTTTCTGTTGGCTAATTGGAGATAAAAATTTCACAGACTTTTCTGCTGTGAGTGGCTTTCAACCAGGATCCTCAGATCTCAGCCTCATGAGTAGGATTATAGGCACGAGCCACTGGTACCAGCTCAAGGGATTCTTTTATAAGTTGAGGGCAGTGCTCATCTTGCTAATTGATGGGGTATATGTTTATCTTTCTCAAAATAGTTTATCTTCAATAATATCTCAGGCAATAATTGTGATTTGGCAATTGTTATTAATTGCAAAAACTTATATAGATTGGATACTTTGAAGGTAGAGTACATTAGTCTACAAATGCTACTGATGTGATTTCTCTTGCAGCTATCGGATTTAATGTAGAGACTGTGACATACAAAAACCTTAAATTCCAAGTGTGGGACCTAGGAGGACAGACAAGTATCAGGTATGGTATGCACATCAGATCATTTTGTGGTATTTAATATTTATGGATTCTTCTGCGTGTTATCAGCAGTGAACCAAAATATATTATCTGATATAAACTAGATGGGAGCTCCTGGTTTAAAATCTGAAATTTTCTATTTCCTCAGAGTATCCATTGAGTTAAGACGCAAGGAAGCCAGTTAAATGAAAACCTTTTCATGAAAATAGGAAGGTCTAATTACTTTAGTAGTTTTCAGCTGAAATGCTTATTTCCATTTACTCTTGTTAGCTCCCACCTCTGTGAAACAGACATAACAATGCTATTTAGAGCTAATGTAAACATAGATGCCTCCTGCATTTTGGGACTTGATGTGACAATTGTGAATACTTGGTAACTGACAATCATAGTTCACTATAGCACCATCTTAAAGAGATTCATATTACATTCCCTAAATGCCTGCCTTTAGCTCATTTCATTTCTTAAGTCACTTTTGAGTTTATTCCTAATTTTAGTCTTTTCTACTTCTTAGTAAGTATTATCAATGAATAGTGAGTTACATAAAATCAAAATAGCAGAAAGTCCATCCCTGATAAAGGATTCTTGCTTAAACATTTTAATGATCGGGTCTGTGTTCGATATTTTTTTACCAGAACATCTAGTGATTTTATAGAATGTAAATACACTGTTGGCCTGAATGAAGTATGAACTAGTTTGGAATTCCCTGCTCCTGTGATGTTTATTTTTTAATTTTTGTCGGTCATGGGGCTTGAACTCTGGGCCTGGCTGGTCTCTGTCCCTGAGCTCTTCAGCTCAAGGCAAGTAAGTGCTCTACCACTTGAGCCACAGCTCCACTTCCAGTTGTCTGGTGGTTAATTGGAGATAAAAGTCTCATGGACTTTACTGCCCACGCTGGCTGCAGACCACAATCCTCACTCAGATCTCAGCCTCCTGAATAGCTAGGATTACAGGTGTGAGCCACTAGCGCCCGGCTTCCTATGATGTTTAATGGGTTCCAGCACCATTACATGGGAGGGGTAGGAGCTGTCTATCCATCAGGAGCAGCAAATCACTGCATCCTGATTGGACAGTCCTGGGCAGGATTAGCATTTGATTGCCACTATTTCTCCATCATTGTCTTGAGTCTACCATGGAAACTGACATGTCTTTTAAATATATTCTTCCCCTCTGAATTTCCTTTAGGCCATATTGGAGGTGTTATTATTCCAACACAGATGCAGTCATTTATGTGGTAGACAGTTGTGACCGAGACAGAATTGGCATTTCCAAGTCAGAATTAGTTGCCATGTTGGAGGTAAGCAAACTACTACATTAAAGCATGGGGCATTAATTTATATTTGCTTGCTATTTCTATGACTTTCAGCTGTTTCAGAAGTATTCTAGTTCTGAGCACTGTGTATTCTGGGCTTGTACTCTAGGCCTGGATGCTGTCTGAGCTTTTTTTGCTCAAGGTGAGCACTCTACCACTAGAGCCACAGCACCATTTCCAGCTTTTTTGAGTAGTTTATTGGGAGAAAAGAGTTTCAGGGACTTTCCTGCCTGGGCTGGCTTTGAACCATGATCCTCAAATCTCAGCCTCATGAGTAGCTAGGATTACAGGTGTGAGCCCACAAGAAGGGTACTTTTTACATTAAAAAAATTATTATATCTTTAAGTAGTTGTACAAAGAAGTTCCCATTCTATACAACAGTATGAGTACAAGGTGTCTGACAACATTGTTACCCATCACTCCTAACTCATCAAGAAGGGTATTTTTAAAGAAGATATAGACCTATATATAAATGCAAACTGAAATATGTTGATTTATTAAGTGAAATATTTGCATAATGCAGTATTCAGAAAAATGTTCAGACTGTCAACAGAGATCCTGTTAGGAAGGTAATACTATAGGTGAAACTTGTATTTTTTTTTTTTTTTGGTCAGTCATGGGGTTTGAACTCTGGGCCTGGGGGCTGTCCCTGAGCTCTTCAGCTCAAGGCAAGTGCTCTACCACTTGAGCCACATTGCTACTTCTGGTTTTCTGGTGGTTAATTGGAGATAAGAGTCTCATGGAGCCGGGCGCTGGTGGCTCACGCCTGTAATCCTAGCTACTCAGGAGGCTGAGATCTGAGGATCCCGGTTCAAAGCCAAGCCCGGGTAGGAGAGACCGTGAGACTCCTATCTCCAATAAACCACCAGAAAACCGGAAGTGGCGCTGTAGCTCAAGTGGTAGAGCGCTCGCCTTGAGCTGAAGAGCTGAGGGACAGCGCCCAGGCCCAGAGTTCAAGCCCCCCAACCGACAAAAAAAAAAAAAAGTCTCATGGACTTTCTTGCCCAGATTGGCTTTGAACTATGATCCTCAGATTTCAGCCTCCTGAGTAGCTAGGATTACAGGCGTGAGCCACAGGTGCCCAGCATGACTTCTCCCCCCCACCCCCAAGTCCTGGAGCTTGAACTTAGGGAGTGGATGGGCACTGTCCCTGATCTTCTTTTGCTGAAGGTAGCATTCTACCACTTGAGCCACAGCACCACTTCGTCTTTTCTGCTTATGTGGTACTGAGGAATCAAACCCAGGGCTTCATACAGGCTAGGCAAGCACTCAACCACTAAGCCATCTTCCCAGCACCTGTACTTTTTTTTTTAATGCTTCTCTCTAATTTTGAATTAATTTATGACCATTGTAGAGAATATCCTTTTAATGTGTTATTTGGCATTTCTTCTCAAACTTACAAAGCAAACTAATTAGAGGAAATACATTATCTTCCATTTTATCTAGGAGGAAGAGCTGAGAAAAGCCATTTTAGTGGTGTTTGCAAATAAGCAGGACATGGAGCAGGCTATGACCCCCTCAGAGATGGCAAATTCACTTGGGTTACCTGCCTTGAAGGATCGGAAATGGCAGATATTCAAAACATCAGCAACCAAAGGCACTGGCCTTGATGAGGCAATGGAATGGCAAGTATCATGTTTCTGGAAGCCATGTGTATATTTGTGTATGCTCACAACTGTGTGCACATGAGAAACCGTCGGGACAAAATTTTCCTTTGGATTAATTTGTGCCAGTTCTGGGGCTTGAACTCAGGTCTTGGGCACTGTCCCTGAGCTTTTTTTTTTTTGGGGGGGGGGTCTGGTCGTGGGGCCTGAACTCTGGGCCTGGGCGCTGTCCCTCAGCTCAAGGCTAGCACTCTACCACTTGAGCCACAGCGCCATTTCTGGCTTTTTTCTTTTTTTGCTTATGTGGTGCTGAGGAATCGAACCCAGGGCCTCAGGCATGCAAGGGAAGCGCTCTACCACTGAGCCACCTTCCCAGCTCCTGAGCTTTTGTGGTCAAGGCTAATACTCTACCGCTTTGAGCCAACTTTTTGGTAGCTCATGGGAGATGAGTCTCATAGACTTTCCTGCCTGAGCTGGCTTTGAACCTCGATCCTCAGATTTCAGCCTCCTGAGTAGCTAGGATTACAGGTATGAGCCACCAGCACCTGGCTCCTTTTGATTTATTTCAAATGGGTCATCACTGTGTGGCCCAGGCTGGCTTTGAGATCATTTGTTCCTTCAGCTTTTTCTCCCAGTGGTCTTCATGTGCATCTGTCTTTGAGCCACCTACCTGATCAGAGAAACTATTTTCTAGTCTCTTGCTTACTTCCCTGTCTAAAATACCTTATCCTTCAGTATATTGTTATTCAAAGCAGATTAGTTTGGTTTGTGCAGCGGCTTATTGGATAATGAGCTTCTTGAGAACTCTGAGACTAGTTTCCCTCTGAGCCAGCCACATGTGGCCCTGCACTAGTAGCAACCTAGAAAAATTTTTTTTCTATTATTTGGGCAAAACAGAGAGAGATAATGACCTAATAAAGTGCTTAGAGACCCTAAGCACTAACATTTTAAGTGCTTAAGAGTCTACCTTGACTATGAAATCTATATTGTAAATGTTCATGCTTTGTACCTGAAAGCTCATCTATGAAACTCTTCATTTTCTCTTCATAGGCTGGTTGAAACATTAAAAAGCAGGCAATAACTCAATCATTCCAGCTCCTTTGAAACCAAGACATCATCGTGTCTCTCCGTCAACAGTCAGGTGTGCTTCATGTGACATGTAAAAACTGTGATTGATGTCATATACAGAACTGACTGTAACAACTGTAATATTAAAAAAAAAGTATTTGGTTGGAGGGAGGGATAACTTGGTCAAATCACCTGAATGTTCAGTGTAAAATATTTCTTCCTTGCTCTCCTGTGTTAAGGTATGCTATTTGTATGGAGTTCTTACTTAAATATAATTCTATTAAAGAATGCACTCTTCTCAGAGGGAAAAACCCTCCTATTTTTGAATTAGTTGCATCTTGTTTGTATAGACACTAACAGATATATTAACTGAGGTTTCTTTTTCCCTTAAAATAAAGTCTTCCCAAAGATTAGACCCAGTAGAGTAGGCTAGAAACGTACTGTGTACTATAGCCTTTGTTTACTTACCTGACTACTGTTAAGCTTGCTTATTTAAAAGCTTCTGGTTACAGGCATGAGTATTATTTTGGTGGCTAGCTTTACTGACTGATCTGTAATTGTCATCCTAAGTACTTTACAGTCATCAAAAGAATTTAATGTATATTGACTTAATTGATTCATATGGTAACCCTGTAGTCCTTCCTGGTTTTAGACTCAAGGTTTTAATAGGTTAGCTTACCCACAGACATAAGGACTCAAAGTAAGACTTTTGGGTCTGAAGCTTGTCTCATAAATTATACTGTAAGGCTGGGAATGTGGCTTATTTGGTAGAGTGCTTGCCTAGCATGCATAAAACCCTGGGTTCAATTCCTTAATACCACATAAACAGAAAAAGCAGGAAGTGGCGCTGTGGCTAATGTGGTAGAGTGCTAGCCTTGAGCAAAAGAAGTTCAGGGACAGTGTCCAGGCCCTGAGTTCAAGCCCCAGCACTGGCAAAAACAAAAAACAAACAAAAAACATATATTTCTGAATATATCAACACTGACAATACACAGAACCAAACTTAAAATTATGGTAGTCAGAAAACATGGAAAATAATGTCTATATAAACTTAATTGTTCATGGTAATTTTACATGATATGGTTTAAAAAAAACCAACAATCCTGAATGGTTATATTTGATGGAATTAACAACATAATAAAGAAAAAAATGACATTAAATAAAAAATATTTTAAGAAGTGTAAAAGAGGTCTTTACTGTCTTCCATGTATCTGCCTGTTATTAGTAATGTAACTTGGTTAAAAGTTAACAGTTTTACTTGTTCTACAGAATGTAGTGAAGCATTCTTGATTTTTAAAAATTAGGCTTACTGCTAAGGCTAAGGCTATTCAAAGGAACTTCTCAAAGAACTCAGTTCACAGGATCAGTAGTAGTGTGACAGTGGTAAGCACAAACCTAAAATCACTCAAAAAGTGTTAAGTTGGACAACCAGTGGTAGAGTGCTTGCCTAGTATGCATGAAGCCCTGGGTTTGATTCCTCAGCACCACATAAACAGAAAAAGCCAGAAGTGATGCTGTAGCTCAAGCTACCCTTGAGCAAAAAGGAAGTCAGGGGCAGTGTCCAGGCCCTGAGTTCAAACCCTAGGACTGAGGGTGTGGGGGTGGGGTAGAGACAGAACTGACAACTTAGGTGTTGGTAAACAGAGCTCTTAAATCTAAGAACATGGCTTTGTTTTCTAGTCTTCCCTGCCCTTGGAGATGTTGGCTTTTGGCTTCTTTCCCCCACATTCATGGTCATTCTCTTTTCACCTGTGTGATTCTTACTCTTGTTCAATCACATTTGTAATCTGGTCTCTGAAATCCTTTTTGGAGATCATCTGAGCCACAGCCATTGCTGTGAAGCAAAGACTATTTCTGTATATATAACTAGCATGGGTATCATTCTCCACCAGAATATATTCACAGCTGAAGTATGATCTATGTCAGCCAGGAGAGTACTTCTCTAATTTGTACTTGGCTTCTCTTCTGGCCAAGGGCACATGATGGAAATGGTAGAAGAAAGTTTATACTTTGAGGTGCTAGGCTTATACTCAAAGGACAGTTAATGGAACCAGGCGCTGGTGGCTCACGCCTGTAATCCTAGCTACTCAGGAGGCTGAGATCTGAGGATCGCGGTTCAAAGCCAGCCTGGGCAGGAGAGACCATGAGA
>NW_012267219.1:33414974-33440756 GCF_000151885.1 Dipodomys ordii | reverse complement strand
TTTTTCTATTTTGCTTATGTGGTGCTGGGGAATCGAACCCAGGGCCTCATGCATGCAAGGCAAGCGCTCTACTACTGAGCCACCTTCCCAGCCCCTCTGGTCACCTTTTCTACTGATTATCTTTGCTGATTTACTGGTAGTTGTTATATATTGGACACTAGTGATCCTATAAAACAGTATTCAGCATATATTATATCCTAGTTTGTAACTTTTCATAAGCTAAAGTTATTAATAGTATTGAAGCAGGATTTATTACGTTTACTATGTCAACAGCAGTTTTTGTGTCTTTTGGTAGCTATAGGCCAAGCCACTTACCTTATTCTTTTTAAGAGTGTCATAGCTATCTCAGCTTTATTAAGCTAACATTTAACCAATAGTATTAACTTGGAAAGAAGTAGCAGCTTATGATACTGAATTTCCTACTTCCTGGCTACTTCTCTTTATTTGTGTAGATATTTTTAATGCCTTGTTAGAATTTTACATATTTTTCACAAAAGAATTGTGAATATTTTATTGTATTATTTTTTTTTTGGGGGGGCGGTCATGGGGCTTGAACTCTGGGCCTGGGCGCTGTTCTTCAGCTCTTCAGCTCAAGGTTAGTGCACTACCACTTGAGCTACAGCACCACTTCTGGCTTTTTCTGCTTATGTGGTGCTGAGGAATTGAACCCAGTGCCTCATGCATGCAAGGCAAGCACTCTTACCACTGAGCCACCTTCCCAGTCCCACATAGTTTATCTTAAATAAACTTAAATCTGTGATAGTGGAGAATGTACCAAACAGTTCACACTTTATAGACTGAATTACGCACATAGCATGGGGAGGTCTTATTCCACTATGGCTAAATCTTTCAGGCTGTGAGTCTTTTGTCTCTTGGCCTTATAGCCTGGACGCAGGAACTCTATTTTCCTCTTCTTTGCTTCACTTTTATTTTTATGTTTCTTCAATTTTTTCTTGGCAGCAATATCAGGATTAGTTACAAACTTGAAGAAGAAAGAACAGAAATTAGAACGTTTTAAGCCAATCCAAATCAAATGCAGAAAAAGTGCCATATTATTTACTTTTAAAATTTAATAGTATGCTCACTAATGAAAATATTGAGCCCCAGATATGAGTCTCTACCTCCCAAAACCTCTTGCCCCTCTCGATGTGACACACACGAGTGCATACCCTCAGCTAAAAATGTTTCGGTTACGTCACATTAAGTAAAACAAGCCATATTCTAAAACAAACTCACCTCTAGAGCCTTCCTCTTTTTCCGGAGTGCCCTCTTCTGATTAGCCTGTTTCTGTACTGAGGCAAAGGCTAATGAGAAGCTCTCAAGCCCAACCAGCTTTTTGAGTAATTCTATAATTTCCTGGGAAAGGTTCTTCAGCATAGGATCTAGTGACACACACAGAGTAGTGATTAGACTCAGGCATGCGACACCCAAGTGAACAGCACAGAACACTTGAACTCCTGCTACAGCATTTAAACACCAATCCCAAACTGGCCTGTGCCTCAGACAAGGGAAGACAAGCAGAAGTGCTGATACCAAACACCCACTGCCACCTCAGCCAGGATGCAACAGGAAATCAGAGATTATGAGGCCTACTTCTCAGTAGAACCTGGCCCTGAAGACACTAAAAGCAAATTCAAGAACGTGACAATGTTTGACCCTACCTTTATAAACCTGCTCAGGTTTGTGCAGATGTAGGGAGAGGTAAGATTGCTTCTCTAGCTTCTCTCTAATCTGTGGCTCACAGAAGCTTAGCTCTGTCCACAGAAATCTTTTCTGGGGATTAGAGACTAAGAAGCAAATGAAAAGCTAAATAACTTAGATTTCTGCATTTTCAGCGTTCAGGGTATGTGTTGATTGGAAACACCAATCCTTTCCCACTAGTAAAGCCCTAATGCCTGCAGATCTTAGGTATTTAGTAAAATGTTGGCTGACTCAAAAGCAACCCTGATCCTGGCTCTCAGCAGCCTCAAACGTCACCAAGGCTTTTCTACCCTTAAGACTGGAGTGTGGAAATTTCGCCCAAAGTTGTAGAACTGAAAAATCTCCTGGGCTGGGAATGTGGCTTAGTGGTAGAGTGCTTGCTTACTAGCATGCATGAAGCCCTGGGATCCATTCCTCAGTACCACAGAAAAAGCAGGAAGTAGCACTGTGGCTCAAAGTGGTAGAGTGCTAGCCTTGAGCAAAAGCAGCTCAGGGACAGTGCCCAAGCCCTGAGTTCAAGCCCCAGGACTAGCAAAATAAATAAACAAATAAATCTGCTTCATTTGCCTATTTTTTAAACCTTTCCTTTTGGAGACAGTTTTACTAAGTAACCCTTAGCTGACTTCAAACTGCAGCGTTGTATCTAGCTACTTTTAAACTTCTGTTTTTTCTTTTTTGTTGTTGTTGGTTGTGGGGCTTGAAATCTGGGCCTGGGCCCTGGCCCTCAGCTCTGTAGCTCAAAGCCAGCGCTCTACCACTTGAGCCACACTTCCGGATTTCTGGTGGTTTATTGGAGATAAGAGTCTTATGGACTTTCCAGCCCGCACTGGCTTTGAACCATGATCCTCAGATCTCAGTCTCCGGAGTAGCTAGGATTACAGGTGTGAGCCACTGGTGCCTGGTTTACATCTGTTTTTCTTGAACTCAGGGTGGGTGCTGCCCTTGAGACCCTTTGTGCTCAAGGCTACCACTTGAGCCATAGCTTTTGGTGACTAATTAGAACAGGCTCATGGACTTTTCTGCCCTGGATGGCTTCCAACTGTACTCCTCAGATCTTAGCCTTCTCAGCAGCTAGGATTACAAGTTTGAGTCACTAGTACTCAGTTTACCCTGCAATTCCTAAGAAGAGAATATAAGAATATTTTATTGCTTATTATGTAGTTCATAACAAGATGAAGTTTACTTTTTTTTTTTTTTGTCAGTAGTGGGGCTTGAATTCTGGGCCTGAGTGCTGTTCCTGAACTCTCCAGCTCAAGGCTAGAGTTCAACCACTTCAGCCACAGCGCCACTTCTGTTTTTCTGGTGGCTTATTGGAGATAAGAGTCTCACAGACTTTCTTGCCCAGGCTGGCTTTGAGTTGCAATCCTCAGATCTGACTCCGGAGTAGCTACGATTATAGGCCTGAGCCACCGGTGCCTGGCTTTATTCATTTTTTTGAAGACAGGGCTCCCCCTATGCAGCCTTGAACTCTTGCTTCAATTTCCTGAGGGCTAGGATTACATACATATACCACTACACTTCAAACCTATAAGGTTGAACAATATACCAAATCAGTTTTCTTTGCATAATCAATGCTTAGGACTAAGGCACCACTTTTAGGAAAGAAACATTCACTCTCTCTGAAAGCATATAGAAGAAAGTCATCAAATACAAATGTAAACTGGATACTGGTAGCTCATCCCTGTAATCCTAGCTACTCAGGAGGCTGAGATCTAAGGATTGCAGTTTGAAGCCAGCTTGGGCTGGAAAGTCCATGAGACTCTTATTTTCAATTAACCACCAGAAAACTGGAAGTGGCACTGTGGCTCAAGTGGTAGAGTTCTAGCCTTGAGTGAAAATGTTCAGGGACAGTACACTATGACCAACAAAAAGAAAGAAGAAAATAAAATTAGTATAAACATGCTGGCTTATGTGCAACTAAACTGTCTTCATAAGATTTCATCCTTAAACTCTGTATGAACTGAAGACCAAAAGGAAGGAGGCAACTAGGAGAGAAGTTAGAACCCCTGGTATGTAGGAAGACAGAAGGTGGTGACCATTACCTTGATCTGAATATGTGCTGTTCAGTTCTCGGTAGAGAGGCGAGATGATCACTGGGAGATACGGCTTTACCCTGTCCACCCCCAGATCCACTGCAACAGCCCCAAGGAACTTGAAGATGCATGTTCTCTATAAACAAAGGTCATTTTTACTGGAAATGATTATTTTTCAGTCATAAGAACTCGCAGTATTAATTTAGAAGATAAGGTTCTACCTTCCCTACAACCCAGCCCAACCACTTCTAGGCATCTACTGTGAATATCATGAGCCAGGAAACAATAAAGACACCTGCACATTCATGTTCACCGCCACACTATTCACAATAGCCAAGATATGGAAACGCTCAGATGCCCCACAATAGATAAGTGGATCAAACATTTGGGTACCTATACACAATGGAATTTTACCCAGCTATTAGAATAATGTCATTTGTAGGGAGAGGGATAGAACCAGAACAAAATATTTTAAGTGAGGTAAGCCAAGCCCAAAGAGACAAATGGCACATATTCTCTTGATATGCAGAAATTTAGATCACTGGGATATGGTAAATTACATAGGATTCTAGATACTCATACATAGTGCGACCTAAAGAGGATGCTTTTAGGAGGGAAACAGGTGTGATGCTTCTTCATATTTACATAAAATAATATACATACATACTGAAACCAATTCCAAGATATGGAAACAACAGACATCTTTTTTTTTTAAGTTTTTAGTTTTGATGGTTCTGTCTTCTTTACCTTATATATAGTGTATTTAAGCACACATCTTTGGAAGCATGGGAGGAAGGGCATAAGGGAAATAGGGTGAAAAGGGCAGCAGTGGAGCTCACTGGACACTGATGAAAGTGAACCATACAACTCATGGGTGGAGATGGGAAAGAAGGACTGGGAGAAGAGAATGAGGGAACAAAGGCACTGTATGAAAGGAAAGGTACTCATTTCCTGACTCATGTCATTGTAATCCCTCTATATATCATCTCTATAATAACAAATAATAACTAATAATAATAAAAGACAAGGTTCTATACTGGGACAGATTGTTGGGGGTTTAGGTTCAAAATGTGAGGTTCCTAGGGATTTGAGAGGAGCAATAATAATATTAAATTTTTTTGGGAGGGGGGTCTGGTCGTGGGGCCTGAACTCTGGGCCTGGGCGCTGTCCCTCAGCTCTTCAGCTCAAGGCTAGCGCTCTACCACTTGAGCCACAACGCCATTTCGGCTTTTTTCTTTTTTGCTCACGTGGTGCCAAGAAATCGAACCCAGGGCCTCATGCATGCAAGGTAAGCGCTCTACCATTGAGCCAGCTTCCCAGCCCATATATTAAATTTCTCTAAACAAAAAGGCCACTTATATCCATCCTGTCCCACCTTTAGGAGGTTTCTAGGTGAATAAGCAGCTTCCAGTTTTGCCATCCGAGACAACTTCTGGATCAGCCACAGAAGAGTGGCTGGTTTGCCGGGCTCTTCCTTCTCCTCTTCCCTTTGTCTGTCAGGCTCTGCCTTTCCATTCCCATGGGTCTCATTTTCTTCTAATGCATCCCTGGACACAGAGTCTCCTAAAGCTTCGTGTTGTACCAAGACTTTTATTTCACTTTGCTTATCTTCAGAATGTGGTTCTAGTAAATATACAACTTTTGCTACAAATAACAAATTTTTCACAACCTTTAAGAAAGATGTGTGGGGAGAGATAAAAAAAGAATTAAGATTCTGAAACAAGCATGGTTCTCTAGAGCATAAGCTATCATAGGCATCTGACAACTGGAAAATACAAGCAAACAGTTGGGTATTGCACTATTAAATCAATGAAGGCTACATCTTGGACAATATGTTCTTCCACATAATATGTCCAAATCCATTTGGAACCTACTGGCCGAGTTCCACCTTGCAAGGTCACACAGGATAAATTAAAATGTCCTAATGGAACAACTACCTTTTGATGTTGTTGTTGTTCCAGTCCTGGGGCTTGAACTTGGCTCCTGGGCACTGTATTTGAGCTTTTTTTGCTTAAGGCTAGCATTCTACTACTTGAGTCAAAACTCCACTTCTAGCTTTTTGGCGATTAATTGGAAATATAGGTCTCACAGACTTTCCTGCCCAGGCTGGCTTCAAACCATGATCCTCAGATTTCAGCTTCCTGAGTAGCTAGGATTACAGATGTAAGCACTGGTGACTGGCCAACTACATACATTTTTTTTTTTTCTCCTGCTTATGTGGTGCTGAGGAATCGAACCCAGGGGGCCTCGTGCATGCAAGGCAAGTGCTCTACCACTGAACCATCTTTCCAGCCCCACCTAGTACATATTGAAAGAAAACTTTTACTCTATCTTCATTAAATTCTTTCAATCATTTTCCTTTTTTTTTTGCTGGGCCTGGGGCCTGGGTGCTGTCCCTCAGCTCTTCAGCTCAAGGCTAGCGCTCTACCATTTGAGACACAGTACCACTTCTGGCTTTTTCTGCTTATGTGGTGCTGAGGAATCAAACCCAGGGCCTCACCGCATGCAAGGCAAGCACTCTTATCACTGAGTCACCTTCCTAGCCCCTCTTTCAACCATTTTATGGAGAGATATATTAATTGAACATTGTTTGGTTGTTCTATTTATTTATTTATTTTGCTGGTCGTGGGGCTTGAACTCAGGGCCTGGGTGCTGTCCTTGAGCCTCTTTGTATCAAAACTAGTGCTCTCTCACTTGAGCCATATCACAACTTCTAGCCTTTTTTCTAGATTATTGGACTTAAGAGTCTCATGGATTTTCTTGCCCTGGCTGGCTTCGAACCATGATCCTCAGATCTCAGCCTCCTGGGTAGCTAAGATTACAGGTGTGAGCCACCAGCACCTAGCTACTTGATTGTTTCATATATAGTATGTTAATTCAACTTTAAAAGATCTCAGTCTTGGGCTGGGAAGGTAGCTCAGTGGTAAAGCGCTTGCCTTGCATGCATGAGGCCCTGGGTTCGATTCCTCAGCACCACATAAGCAGAAAAAGCCTGAAGTGGTGCTGTGGCTCAAGTGGTAGAGTGCTAGCCTTGAGCTGAAGAGCTGATGGACAGGGCCCAGGCCCAGAGCTCAGGCCCCATGACTGGCAAAAAAACACACACACACAAAAAAAAAAAAATCTCAGTCTTGACTAGCATGCATGAAGCCCTGAGTTCAATTCCTCAGTACCACATACACAGAAAACGCCAGAAGTTAACCAGGCACCAGTGGCTCATGCCTATAATCCTAGCTACTCAGGAGGCTGAGATGTGAGGATTCGTTTCAAAGCCAGGCCAGACAGGAAAGTCTGTGAGACTTTTACCTCCAATTAACCATCAGAAAACTGGAAAAGGTGTTCTGGCTCAAGTGGTAGAGCACTTGCCTTAAGCTGAAGAGCTCAGGGACAGTGCTCAGGCCCAGAATTCAAGGTCCATGACTGACAAAAAAAAAAATAACCAGTACAACAAAGGGCTAGAGGCATGACTCAGTAGTAAGAGTGCCTGCCTGGCAAGTGTGAGTCCCTGGGTTCGATTCCTCAGCACCACATACAAAAAAAAAAAAAAAAAAGCCAGAAATGCTGCTGTGGTGTAAGTGGTAGAGCACTAGCCTTGAGTACAGAGAGGCTCAGGGATAGAGCCCAGACCTTGAGTTAAAGCCCGTGGACTTGCCAAAAAAAAAAAAAAGAGAGCAAGATCCCTGTTGGGTTCTGTTACAAGGAAAGAAAATGAAGTCTTAGATTTATCAATTGATTCACCCAAGTACAAAGTGAATGGTGTATCAGGATTCAGAAATCTTTAGAATTCATGGCTAAGTTCAAGGCCAACTGAACATCTCCCTCAAGTCCCATCTATTTCCAGTTAGTTAGAGTATTGGTCTTATAGTAATGGACCCATTCATGAATCCCTATCTCTGTGAATTCTATTAAATCTCTGATAGATTTCAACCTAGTAACATGAGGGAGAAAAACAAGATGGCTTGGGTTCATTCACTATCCTGGCTGTTCTGCTAGATGTTTCCAAAGTCTAGTGCTCAGAACTCCACCTTCTCTATACCTGGCTTAGCCATTAGGAGTTAGTGCCAATACCTTCTCAAACTTGACCTCTGAATACAGCCTGGGTGTGAAGGCTTTCTCTTCCTGTGGTAGCCACTTCACAGTGTTAATTTACCCTAAGATATGCAACTAAAATCCCTCTTTTATACTATAAATCTCTCTTGGTCACCTTAACTGTCCATTAAACTGATAACTATGTGAAACATACTCCATTGTCTACCCTAGCAGGATTTCTTTGTCCCACACTGCTCTGCACTGTGTGCCTATCCATTCCTTTCTTGATCCTATCATAAAATGGGGACAGGCTCTAAATTACAAAATGTGATAGAAAGGTCAGTGCTTATGACATGAAAATATTCTTTAGGTGGAGATATTGACCTGGTTTCTAGTCTCTGGCAGTCTGTATTACTCTACCCAGTCTAATAAAATTCACAGAGGGGCATGATAAAGGGCCATGGGATGGCCAAGGGCCAAGTGGTGTTTGCCCATTAGTTTCTAGTCTCACTTCTCTATCAAAAGGGAAAAAAAGTAAATCAACAGCAAATTAGTTTACAACCTACTTTAAACAGTTATCTCTATTTACATGTTGTAATATGGAAATACATAATATACCTTTCTTTTCTATTTTTTTTTTTTTTAAGTTGGTTGTGGGGCCTGGGCACTGTCTCTGAGCTCTTCAGCTCAAGGCTCTACCACTTCTGGCCTTTTCTGCTTATGTCGTACTGAGGAATCAAACCCAGGGCCTCATGTATGCAAGGCAAACACTCTACCACTGAGCCACCTTCCCAGCTCTACTTTTCTTTTCTTTTGTCAGTCATGGGGTTTGAACTCAGGGACTGGGTGCTGTCTCTGAGTTCTTTCACTAAAGGCGAGTGCTCTACCACTTTGGGCCACAGTATCACTTCCAGTTTTCTGGTTAATTGGAGATAAAGAGTCTCATGGACTTTCCTCCCCAGGCTGGTTTTGAACCACAATCCTCACATCTCAGCCTTCTGAGTAGTTAGGATTACAGGCATGAGCCACCAGTGCCTAACATCGTGATACACCTTTTTCTAACAAGGGAATGACTTATCTGTTATTAAGGACAGTTCTCAGAACATAGTATACTCAGAACACATTACTGTTTTTCCTGATTTCTTAAGATAAAGAGAGAAAGGTAATTATATCTTATTAGAAGAATAATTAACTGACCAATGCCCTTTAAGCCTTTTGTTATAGTGAAGTAGCTGTGTTAATGCTGAAAATGCAGCCTCCCACTGAAAACTTTAAATTAGAGCCAATGCCTATCTGCCAACATAGTCTCCAAAGTTACATTTAAGCATATGCTTTTATTTTACCAAACTAAAAATGGGCTAAAAACTAAACAAATAACAAATGTGAGCTTATCCTCGGAATGCTGAAGAATAGTAGGTTGCTTCTACTAAACTAGGAAGACTACAATTCTTACCTGTTCTCCAAGAGACTGATCTAAGAATTTGGAATGCAACTGGTGGCAAGAGGCAAGAGAGATACTTTTCATCTGAAAAGAAATGGGACATTGGCAGGGTGAAATTCACATAACAGGATGTTTCTGATTACTTATGAAACCCAGCCATAACTAACCATAATTTGACTGATTATATTTTGTTCGGTATGACTACTTATATAGATTTGGAGAGAAAAAGTTCTTGATCAGAAACTGAAACTGTTCCCTTGTGAAACACCCCAAGTGTTTCAAGTATAAAGAAATGGAATTCTATCACATTCTGCAGAGATGTTGGTAATAATCCTTAGTCTATTAGTGGAGAGAGCACTTGGAAACATTTGGGTATTTTTTCTTTTCTTTCCTTTCCTGACATTCTCCACTCATGTCATAAAGGACCATTAACATGAAATATAGACAAATCAGAAGTCTGGCTCAATTGATGGTAAAGTTATCTTTTAAAAAACCTGGCCTTGGGGCTGGGAAGGTAGCTCAGTGGTAAAGCGCTTGCCTTGCATGCATAAGGTCCTGGGTTCGATTCCTCAGCACCACATAAGCAAAAAGAAAAAAGCTGGAAGTGGCGCTATGGCTCAAGTGGTAGAGCGCGAGCCTTCAGCTGAAGAGCTGAGGGACAGCGTCCAGGCCCAGAGTTCAGGCCCCACAACCAGACCCCCCCCCCCGAAAAAAAAAAAAAAGCCTGGCCTTGAGGATGACCTCTCTTCCGCTGTTAGCATTCCCATATTGGTTCACACATGTAGCAAGTAGTCACTTAAAGTGTTTTCTCCAAGGGCTGGCCTCAGGACAGTCAAACAACCACAGCAAGACGTCTTACAGGTCATGAAGGAAGGAAAGGTTTTACGAGAAACCTTACCTTTTGGTCTAGATCACCTGTTAGAAACCTGACTGCTACAGGGTCTGAGAGTTTCTTTTTTCTCTTTTTGGTATTCCATTTTTGAATAAGCTCCTCAGGCTGGCAAGCGGCAAAGAGTAGTCCAAAAATCTGGGCTGCTGTGAGCCACACCCAGCTGTGAGGATGTCTCAGGTGGGTGTGCACGTGACCTAGGGGAATGGAAATACATTCTTGGATGTCTCATATTCCTCGTTCTCTGGTAGCCAACATATCTGAATTAGCCATAGAATGAGCATCTATTATACACATGTGTGGGACAGGGAATCAAAGCTGGTCAGAACAGTCCTGCTTCTCTACACAAGAGAAAATCAAGAAGCAAGTAGAAAACCAACTCCCTATCTTTAAAGGATACTAAAGAGGTAGGTGTTAACACTGGCTCTATGCAAACTAGTTCCATACAACATATAGGCATCCTATATGAAGGTGTTTCAGATTCAAGGAAGAGGACACCCATGTTCCATCTTCCAGAGTGAATGAGACAAGTATATAAAGATACATGCTTGTTTCTATTACTGAAATTGGTAGGCCCAAATAGCTGCCTGGAACACTCTCTCTTAAGGTTTTCTACCTGCCAAGCATAGAGTTAATGGTGTTTATATACATTATCTCATACACCATTTAGACCAAAAGACCAAAGTCTTTGGCTTAGGCTATGTAGCCACTTGCAGAAAGCAGATCTGCAAAGCCTATAATGTGTCTCAAAGAGGATGGATCAATCAAATCATTTCAGTTTCAGCCTACACTACTGTATTTATCAACAAACGTGTTCTTATTGTTGTTCTATATTTGTTGGGAATATACTTCAGTGGTAGAGTACATGCCTGACATGGACAAGGCCCTGAATTCAATCTCTAGTTTCACAGGAATTCAAAATATGATGAACAAAAACAAAAAGGTTATAAGAGTCTATATGGGGCTAACTAAGCAGCAACCTCCCTGCCCCCAACACCTCTATTTTTTGTTTTGGTTGTATTGGGATCTGTATTCAGGTCTTGCTGGGCAGGAGCTTTACCAGTTGAATCATATTAATGCCCACTGTGCCTATTTAATAGACTGAATGGAAATATTGACCATTTACAAATTTTTAAAACATCAAGTTGTTTATGGAAAGTATTTTTAGGTTTTATTTTGTGCTAGTCTTGGAGCTTGAGCTCAGGGCCTAGGCACTGCCCCTGCACTTTTTTTCATAGCCAGTGCTCTACCACTGGAGCCACTGCTCTACTTCTGGCGGTCTGGTGGTTAACTAGAGGTGAGAGTCTCAATAGATTTTTCTGCCTAAGCTGGCTCTGAACTGCAATCCTCACATCTCAACCTCCTGTGTAGCTATGATTATAGGCGTGAGCCTCCTCCAGCTCCTGGCAAATAAATATTTTTGTCTGTCAATTACACCTTAATAAAGTTAGGAGGAAAGGGAAGAATGGAGAAAGGGATCAGAGGGGAAAAGAATATAATAAATTATTGCGCAGCAAACAAGACAAATGGTATTGTTTCCGTCTCATCTATTACCCCATAATTGATGTCTTTTCTTACATACTTATAAAATCATACACCTTTTTTCCCAGAAAGATCTATTTGATGGGAACTTTTACATTTTTCCTCACTGACTTTTTTTGTTGTTGTTGTTCATTGCAGGGCTCGAAGTAGGGCCTGGGTGCTGTCCTTGAGCTCTTTTGCTCAAGGCTAGCACCCTACCACTTTGGGCCACAGCTCCACTTCCTGTTTTTGAATAGTTAATTGGACATAGGAGTCTCAGGGGAACTTTTCTTCTGGGCTGGCTTCAAACTGTGATCCTCAAATCTCAGCCTCTTGAATAGCTAGGATTATAGGTGTGAGCCACCAGTGCCTGGCTGTTCACTCACTTTTTTGTAACATCTACTCTCTAAAGTGTTTCTATTCAAATTCCCCCAATCTGTTTTCAGTGATCTGGCCACAACTGATGTGCCTTTAGATCTGAATAGAGAAATACTTACTCCAGATTTTATTCAAAGTCTCAGAAGGCTTGGTAAGCTGAATAATATTACATTCCTTGATGAGTTTACTGATCAGAGTGAGAACGCTGAACAGCAGGCGGTCTGCAGCTTTCTCTTCAGTCTCCTCTATGATCTACAAAGGAGGATGCAAATCAGTTCCCATAACAACTCGGGAGTATCAACTGTACAAGGTCTCTTAACCTTGATACTATAGAGGTTTGGGGCCAGATATCTTTTGCTCTTGGGTACTGCCAAGTATATTCAAAGACGCTTAGCAGATCCCCTATCCTTTTTATCCTGCAGATGCCAATGGCAATCTGCAGTTGTGATATTCCAAAATGTCTCTGGACATTGCCAAATGTCCCCTGGGGGAAGGGGTGTCAAGATCACCCCAGGTGTGAACCTCTAATCTTCATGTACTGTGGAAGATAACTTAGTTTCACACATACACATTGCTTGGGCATTTTCCTTGGCATTTTGCTCAAGGCTAGCACTCTATCACTTGGTCTAGCTCCACTTCTGGCTTTTTGATGGTTAATTGGAGATAAGAGTCTCATGGACTTTCCTGCCTGGGCTGGCTTTGAACCATGATCCTCAGACTCCTGAATAACTAAGATTATAAATGTGAGCCACTGCTGCCCCTTTTTTTTTCTTTTCTTTTTTAAATTGCATAGCATCTTGCCTTATAGCCAGACTGACCTTAAGGACCTAATCCTACTCTAGCCTTTGGACTACAGGCATGTAATCATGCCAAGTCCCATTTTAAAAAGAAATTCCAATAGTATTGAATTCTTGCACTGATTTTTTTTTTTGGATCCAGCTCTGGGGCCTGAACTCTGAGCCTGAGTGCTGTCCCTCAGCTTTTCAGCTCAAGGCTAGCACTCTACCACTTGAGCCACAACGCCACTTCCGGCTTTTTTTCTTTTTGCTTATGTGGTGCTGAGGAATCGAACCCAGGGCCTCATGCATGCAAGGCAAGCGCTCTACCACTGAGCCACCTTCCCAGCACTGATTAATATTTTTTAAACACAGTGTCTATATTAGCTACACCATCTCAAGTAAAACTTTTAAAATAAGAATTAGCAAAGTTTAGCCCCCAAGCATATTACTTACATCTTTGAAGTTTTCAGGATCAATTTCCCTCTCAATCACAGGAAGAAGAGTTCCAAGTCTTCTCTCAAAATCAACCCCTTCACTTTCCACAAACAAGCCACAGATCAAGGCAGCAAGCTGTTTATTTAATTTCTACCAAAATCAAACCACCACAGATAATTTCAAATTATACCACAATCAGTAATATTTCTTTTAAATCATAGAAATCAGTAAAATATAGTTTTGAGGGCCAGCATAAAAACATGTGAAGAAATTTTCACATGTAAGAATAGCATATTAAAAATGATAATTCATTATCCACTGAGTACGTTAATTCCCCATTCCCCTCAAAATATACTTTGAGCCTTACTCCACACCCTCATTTAAGTGGCTTATCCAGCATGCTCCTCATTAACAAAGGAAGAGGAGTCACGCTATTTATATTATTCTAAAGATAGGTCAACAATGACTGGTGGCAGCCAGTGAGTGGACAGAATGATACACATTACATTCTAGAAATAAGCACAACTTGAAACAAAGGTATTCATCCATCTAGGCTACTTAAGCAAAACATGGTATGTTTGACACATATGTCTATCAACACAGGTGATTTTGCTGTTATTTTCTGTAACTACTTAACTTTTTGAAACTTTAAGAATATATTACTTGCATCATCAGGTAAGAGTAAAGTTTAGGCTAATTTATCAGTATGAGCATCAAGACCTGTCATTGAACTAACCTTCTTTGCTTCAAACCAGGAGGCCACCATTCCAAACAGCCAATCTTTCTTCTCAGGGCTGATCTTACTGAGTAAGGATTTGATTGCCATGGCCGCCATCTTTTTGCACATGGTAGAGTCATCATTCACCATCATCAGGCAAAGTGGGATGAAGAACATCCCACAGTTCTCATGCAGCAGTCCCTGCAGGAAAAATGCCCAAGTGAGCACCCTCAGAATGCAACTGCTATGGATACACTGACAAGGGAGGGCCCAGCTTCATAGGAAAACACAGCTTTTCTTTTCTTTTTAAAATTTTTTAATTGTTATTATAAAGATGATGTACAGAGGGGTTAGTTAGATAAGTCAGGTAAGGAGTATATTTCTTTTTGGACAGTGTCACCCCTTCCTTTGCACTCTCCCAGTTTGGGAAAACATCTTTATCACAGTACCTGAGGAAATGTGACAAAGAGGTAGGCAATCATTTCCAAGGCGGACTCTCTTCCAGTCTCATGTTCATAACTATGGCAAGAACGTAAGGCAAACTTGTTAGTATCTTCTAAGTTTATAGGTAATTATTGGAAAACTTAATTAAAAAAATGTTCTAAGTCCCCGTTTTAATGCTCACACCAAGCTGCTATGCAGTTTTAAGTGTAATTTTAGTACTTTTTTTTTTTTAACATTTTCCAAAGTGGATTTAGACATTAAGCAGCCAGATTAGATAGATGAGTAAAGGCAATTTATAGAACTTCTATTTGAAGCCAAGTGCTATGTGATAGGCAGGCTGAGTCACATTACAAAATTCTCAGAAAACATGCTAGTATATCTAGGTGCAGTTTTTATCTTGTTGTTGTTGTTGGGTGTGGGGCTTGAACTCTGGGCCTGGGCACTATCCCTCAGTTCTTCAGCTCAAGGCGAGTGCTCTACCACTTGAACCATAGTGCCACTTCGGTTTTCTGAGTGTTTTATTAGAGGTAAGGGTCTCATGGACTTTCCTGCCTGGGCTGGCTTTGAACCATGATCCTCAGATCTCAGCCTCCTGAGTAGCTAGTATTACAGGTGTGAGCCACCAGCACCAGGCCTGCAGTTCTTCTTCCTTTTTTTTTTTTTTTTTGGGTCCAGTCATGGGGCCTAAGCTCTGGGCCTGGGCACTGTCCCTCAGCTCTTCAGCTCAAGGCTAGTGCTCTACCACTTGAGCCATAGTACCACTTCCAGCTTTTTCCTTTTTGCTTATGTGGTGCTGAGGAATCGAACCCAGGGCCTCATGCATGCAAGGCAAGCGCTCTACCACTGAGTCACCTTCCCAGCCCTGCAGTTCTTCTTAATGGTAACCATATTAAAGGAAAATAAGAAACTCTTCTTTTGCCCTTAGAGTTAATGGTACAAGCTTACTTCAATTGAGCGAGTATGAATTCCAGGTTTGGTCTCAATTTCTCACCAAGGGGATAGTCAAGAATGTATTTCAGATAAACCTAGGAACAAAAATTACAGTTGATTATTTGGATACCATCTCTCTAGGATTTCTCGTTCTTAAGCTACTTTATAGGACACACTAGTAGGCTCTAAAGACCTCTCAGAAGGGTCATCAATCAGCTATCCAATGGACTCCAACAAAGTCTGTCTACAAAGTCTCCAACTATGCCCCTCGGCATTGGCCTGTTTACTTCTCCAGTGACCCTCTAGGTCAAGTCCAGCCTACCACTCTCCCTCTTTTTTTTGCCAGTCCTGGGACTTGAACTCAGGGCCTGGGCACTGTCCCTGAGCTTTATTTGCTTAAGGCTAGCACTCTACCACTTGAGCCACAGCACCACTTCTGGCTTTTTCTCTGTATGTAGTACTTGGGAATTGAACTCAGGGCATCATGCATGCTAGGCAAGCACTCTATCACTAAGCCACATTCTCAGCTATAGCCCACCACTCTCATTGGTTGTGAAGGCTTCAAATCTAACCCTGGATCATCAGAAGTTGACATGACAGGTGGTGTGCTGAACTGAACATGGACTGGTTCAACACTATACCTCCCCTTGAGTAAAAACAATATGAATACTGATAAAAATAATTTCTGTGACTACAAAATACCATCTATGTGCCAAGCAAGGTGGTTTTTATTTCATGGTTATTCTTCCTACTCCCTTAAGAAGCATCAGGTGACAACCATTTTACAACCCAAGAAAATGAAGGTGGCAAGCCGGGCGCTGGTGGCTCACGCCTGTAATCCTAACTACTCAGGAGGCTGAGATCTGAGGATCGAGGTTCAAAGCCAGCCCGGGCAGGAGAGACCGTGAGACTCCTATCTCCAGTAAACCACCAGAAAACTGGAAGTGGTGCTGTAGCTCAAGTGGTAGAGCGCTTGCCTTGAGCTGAAGAGCTGAGGGACAGCCCCCAGGCCCAGAGTTCAAGCCCCACGACCGACAAAAAAAAAAAAAAGAAAATGAAGGTAGCAGAGAGATTAAGTAGCTTGCTCATTGTGACAATGTCAGAGTTCTATGTGTCATATTTGTCCAAAAGCTCTGCTTTCAAACCACTGGTACTCAGCCTCCTTTATTAAAAAAAACCATAAAACTGAAGGGATGAAATTAAACTTTCCAAGGCTTTTTACCTAGCTGTAAGAAGAGATAGTATTTCTTTTGAAGGGTAGTTATAAATAGGGGTGGTGTATGTATACCCAGGGATCATAGTCCTATTAGCAGCTGGTTTTGCTTCTTAATTGTAGCAAAGCAATTTTTTCCCTCATATGCATGTTTCTTTTCTTAAATGCTGGTTTCCTGAGCAGTCCCAAACTTACTCAACCCAGGTGCTTGATTCCAGTTCAGACCTCCCACTTCTTGGTGTGCCATGTGTTTGTAAGATTAGGAATTTGATCATGTCACTCCTTTGCCTGAGAATTTCAATCGATTTTTTTACTGTTCTTAGAACAAAGGGTGACTTACTAGTCTGAGCCAAGAGGATTGGGAGTACAAGGCCAATCTGGGATACAGAGCAAAAACCTGTCTAAATAAAGCCCTAAATCTTTACCAAGACTACAAGGTCCAAGCTGATTTCACCTCCTCTCCACTCTACCAGCTCCTCAAACAAGTTTACATCAATGGCTCCCTTTACCTGGAATGCTAAGTCCAGGCTGTTTTCAAAATTCAGTCATTAAAAGATAAATGGAAAAGGTAGGCCCAGCCCTTCTATGGAAAGAAGCTCTCTCTACACACCTGTCTGCACTGGACTCTGGTAGGTTCATTTTGTGCAGAAATTGCCAAGTTGGATACTTTCCGCATGACATCATCAATTTCTGGGACCAATAATTTTCTTGATAAAATAGCCTGAAGTACAAAAGAAAAGACACACTCATTTCACATGTTTTATCACTGATGGGCAGAAGTCAGCTTGATGTGAAAGTGGTTGCAGGCAGATTTCAAGCACAATAAAAGCAGTTTCAAAAGAAAAAGAACAAGAATGAACATTTCAAACCAGTTATAACAGCAAGTTCTATGTTATATATCTTTTATCACAATAACGAAAGAAGATCCAATATGATAGATGAAAGTAGAGTTTCCTAGGAATATTATAAGAAAGATAACATTCAAATATTTTCAAAAGTGGATACCTCAGCTTGCATATGACCCATCACAAATACAATAATCTTTATAAATTAGTTCATTTCAGAAATCTATAGCTGGCCAAAACCATTATGATCCAAGCTATTCTAACTATGTGATGCGAGGCTCATAAACTTCAAAAGGCAACACCGCTGACATCATACCTTCAGAAGACCAAACGCAGTGGCTTGTCTTGAAGTATCATAAATGTCCTCCTCAGCATATGCCAGAAGAACTTGGAGCTGTTTTTCAGTTATCTGGTAAGACTTGACTTTCTTGACAATGACGGTCACGCACTGCAAATTGCAGCAACAGTGAAGTTAAACTAGCAAGCACCCCCTCCCCTCCCAAATGGTAAGGTCTTAACAACAATGCTTTTTCACCAAGGATAACAACCCTTGAGCCTTAGCAAACTTTTTTCAAAATTTTCTGAGCAAAACTACAAAGGGCAATGGAAAATCCAGGACCTGATTTCTCTGGGCACAGCTGTGTTACCTTACCTTGAAGCAGTTTACTACTAGGTGGAAGTTCTGGCCCTTGGCAGCCCCATGTCTTGCATAGTTCTTCAGCAAAATGAAAAGGTGCTTTGTCAGCTGCCCTGCTTTTTTTTCAATGGAAGGCAAAGGAAACCTCAAGACCCAGATCAGGCACTGCAAAGCACCTGTGATCACCTGCGAAAGCCAAGCAGATAGTCAACTTACAAAGTAGTATTCCATCAGTCCAGGCCCAGAGACTATGTGTACTGTATAATAGTTAGCTGGATAAACAAGATGCTGTACAGAACATAAGTTCCCTAAGTTCCCTGCACCTCCACGTGGAAGAACATACTGCTTAGCCATAGCAAGTGGAAGCAGTTCACAAGCAAACAAAGGTCTTGATTACCATAATTCTCAAGAACATGAGTAGTCGAAACAATTTTAGGAGTTATTTTTTAAAAAGTACATTTCAAAAAGCTTCCGTTTTCCAAATTGCTATTTCAAATGTAACCCATTCGTACTCAGTTTTATTATTATTATATTTACACAGTCCTGGGATCAAAGCCAGGGGGGCGTCATACATCAGCGAGACTGTCTCAAAAGTAAATAATTATAAAGATGGACAATACTTCAGTGCTTAACCAATTGAGAGAAGGCTCGGAAACAGCATAGAAATGATTAACTGTCATTTACTATAGTTAAGGGCTGTGCAGAAAGGTTCAGAAAAAGTGTGTTGGGACCAAGTGATCACACACACACACACACACACACACACACACACACACACACACACACACACACACACACACAGACACACCCCTCTGAATTTCCAAGGCTAAACCATAGCAATCACCAGAATAAGCTAGCCTAGCTTATCCCTTACTGCTCCAGCTGCTGTGATGTTATAGCCTCATTCTGCTGGACTGGATGAAGATGAGAGGGAGGAACATGGAAATCTCAAAGACTGTACTGTACTAGGTTTCAATCCCAGCCCTGCAACGGATGACCTGTGACCTTAGAAGTTACCTAGCTTCCTGGCACCTTCATTGGTGAAGAAGGTGATATGAGGAAGTTGGATATATATAGGTTCTGGAGTCTGACAAGATCCAGCTTCATAATGTAGATTATAATTAGATACCAGCCTTAGTTTTCTCGTCTATGAAACGGATACATTAAGAACATCTGTCTCATTGATGAAAATGAACTAAGAAACTTAAGGGGAGCAATGGGAGGGAAGAAATGAGAGGGAAAGAGGGAACAGTTTACACTAAGCAGCAGGAAAGAAATGTATACATCACCTGATGTGGAAGAAATAGTTGCATTGTTGTCAAAGCTCATAGAATTCACAAACATTATAAACCAAGATAATAACAATTTGCCTTGTGAAGGTTAAAATGTGTTTGTGACTTTATCACTCTCACAATACTGTGAAATTTGTGTAATCACTTGAAGTCAATAAAAAAAATCATAAAAAAAAAGAACATCTGTCTCAGGGCTGAAGGGATTAGAGACAGTGACAATGAAGATAACCATCATGATGACAACAATGATGATGATGATCATGACTGGCTTGGGTTCAATACCATTCACCCTCTTGAAGGTACTGGAAAAACCAAATGAGCCACTTAATATACCCAGAAGTGCTCTTAAAGACATCAAGGACTGTTCAAACAAGTAGAACTTATTAATGTCTGGTGTCCTAATGTTTCATGATATCCATATCCTTAATGCATGTAGAAAATCAATAACCTCATAAAACAAGAGCTACCAAACAGGTTGTAGGTATTCTGCACAAAGCAGTTCTATGAAGAAATAAACACTTCTATATGGACTGCAAACCAACATGTACCTTCACATCCATGGAATCCAGGCAGTCTATGAGCAGAGATACAAAAGGATCCAACATTTCCAGTACATGCTCACTTGAAGGACTGATCTTGGAAGTCTTTAAACTCAAATGTAGCAGCTAAAAGTTTAAAAACATTAGTTTACATAAGGTTACATGACAGTGGCAAATGTGAAATGACTTGAAGAGATGAACATGAAATGTTAAGATGGTTCTATTTAGAATAACGCAAGTTTTAAGGAATGAGAAACTGCCTCTAAGAATCATGGCAAGTTGGGAAGGTGGGAGCTCACTGGGAGTGGAGAGGCTGGGTCCATTTACCATACAAGCAAACCAGTTCTCAGCAGGGAGCCATGCTTTGCAAGTATAAATGCTAAGGGCTCAGACTGTACCAGTGCTAGGGCTATTAGGATTGTGGGGACCTCGGGAGAGGGAGGAATGGGTAGTGAAGGCGTGGGCAGAAAAGAAAGTGGCTGAAATATGTTGGAATACAACAGCAAGGGGCTAGAGCCTCACAGTGCAAATGAAGAATGGGGACCTAGGAAGTAGAGCTGTGGGTCAAGTGGTAGAGCACCAGCCTTGAGCAAAAAGCCAAGGGAGAGTTTGTGAAGCCCCGAATTTAAGCCCAAGTGCTAGCAAACACCACAAAAGTATAACAACAACAACAAAACAAAATAACAATAAAAAAACCTGTCCTAGGAAAAAAGGGAGCCAAAGGAAATAAGATGATCTAATTTTTATTATTTACTTTTTTGCAGTGCTGAGGAATGAGACCAGGTCCTGGTACATAGTAGGCAAGTATTCTTATCTGAGTTATACTCCTATCTCTAGATTCATATTTATAAAAGCTTACTACTATTAGCAAGAATTAGTTTTGAGTAGACAGTAAATCTCAAGAAAGTATTAGGTCAGAGTATTAATTCTGGAACAATAATACCATCAAAGTGTACTAGAAGAGATGAACAATAACTTGACAAATGTATTTTTGAGGCTGGAAGCAAGGCTCAGGTGGTAGAGCACCAGTCAGTGCATGAAAGTCAGAAACTGAGTTTGAGTCCTGGTTTCAGACCCAAAAAAAAAAAAAGTACCTTTAAAAATAATCCTATACAGCCAGTAGGCAGTGGCTCATGCCTGTAATCCTAGCTACTCAGGAGGCTGAGCTCTGAGGACTGAGGCTCAAAGCTAGCCCAGGCAGGAATCTCCGTTGAGACTCTTACCTCCAATTAACCACTAGAAAACCAGAAGTGGTGCTGTGGCTCAAGTGTAGAGTGTTAGCCTTAAACTAAAGAGCTGAGGGACAGCGCCCAGGATGTCAAGTTCAAGCCCCATGACAAAAAAAAGAAAAGAAAAGAAATCATATACTTATAGTAAGGCACTTCCAGTAAAAATGAACAGCTATGGAAAGTGCAGGGATTGAAATGGTACATACTTGCTGAAGAAGCCAAATCTTCATTTTAAGAGTAATTCTTAAGCTGGACATTGGTGGCTCTTGCCTGTTAATACTAGCTTCTCGGGATTCTTCTGAGGATCATGGTTCAAAGCTAGCCCAGGGCAGACAAATATGCAAGAATCTTATTTCTAATTTACTAGAAAAAGCCAGCACTGGAGGCCTGGCTCTCAAATGGCAAAGCAAAAAGTGCCATAAGCAAAAACAGTCAACTGAAAGCACAAAATCTGAAGTTCAAGCCCTGGTACCAACACACATGTGCACAAAAAAAAAAAAGAGTAATTCTTACCCGAAGCCCAGATTCAATAAATATGTGCATATTGGTTTTTCTGCTCACAACAGCTTTCGGTCCACCTCGGACTGGAGTTGGGGGGAGCAGAAGGCAACTCTGGGGTGGTAGACGTTGATCAGGTGCAGGGACTGCTGGTTTTCTGTCAGTCACAGTGTAAAGAACACAGTAGAAAAGACACTGTCAACTACATCCCAGGAAGCTAGTAGCAGGCTTTCTATGGACATGAGAGACCAGAACTCAACAGAGTGCTGTTTGCTATGGCTTTCTCCCCTACAGGCATGAGCCACCAGCACCTGGCCACTATCATTTTTTTTTTTTTTACTGACACAAGGTCTTCTAGGTATCCTAGGTTACCCCTGAATTCATAATCCTCCTGGCTAAGCCTCCCAAGGGTTGGGATTGCAGGTATACACTGCCATACCTGGCTTAAATTTTGTTTTCACTAAATCAATTCATTATTAAATTAATCCACTTATGAGTAAATGAGAAGCCCAAATAGCTTGTCCGAAAGAAGCACTCAAAGCTGAGTTAACATTTTCTTTCCCCCAAACTTACTTTTCTTTTTCTGTTAACAGGGGTAGATTTTCACTGATCAAACCATAACTGAGCAATAGAATGGATTCTGCTGTCATTTCCGGATTTACAATTAATCCTGCTATAATTCGTCGTAAGGTTTCATGAACTTTGCGGGCCAGCTTTAAACTTGTGGTATTTTGTAAGATCTAAATTGGCAAACATAAATGTCACATTGAAAAAACACAAAAGTACATTTTTAGTTGTTGTGATATTTTCTTTTTACTTGCTTAACAGTATTATTTTTCCTAATTAATAACACTTCAAAACAGATACCACACACAAATTAAAAGTCCATTCATAACCTAGGCCCCATAGACAACCACTAGAAGAAATGCATTGCCTCTGGCCTCCTTCCCCTCCTGCCAGCTCCCCGCTTCCCTATTAGCAAGGCTGCAGATAAAAATGTGAGCCTTGTAAGGTGTCAACCTGCCCAATGCCCTGAAGGAGTGATTAACAGGACATACACACACCCCCCAATGAACAAAATGTACAGTCACAACTCCACAGACACCGTAGGAATGAAGAGCTGCAATGGTCAAGTGTCAGAGTTTAAAATTAGTTAATGGGCCAACTCTAGTGAACTTAATGGGAATCCAGGACCAACCTCAGCAAAATACTCAGCAATTTCAAATTATTAACTTGTAGGAAATTTTTTTTCCATTTCAAAACATATCCAACATTCTTAGATGAAAATCAGATAAAACTGCCCTCATTCTAGAACAATAAAGTTCATATAACACCAAATCATCTGGAAGTATGAGTAGTTCATGTCACTCGATGCTATTTGCCTTACTTTTAATACATAAAGCAGTAATAAAATTAATAACTGTTACCTCTGCAACAGCCATATAAAACAACAGAAAAGCAGGTGGATTAGAATCCTTGTTCTCCAAGGAACAAATTAAACAGTAGGAAGAAATTGAGCTTTGGACCAGAAAAGTCTGAAACTAAATTCTTTTTTATTATTGTTGTTGTTTCATGGAGCTCAAACTCTGGGCCTAGGCGCTGTCCTTGAGCTCTTCAACTTAAGGCTAGAGCTCTACCACTTGAGCCACAGTGCCATCTCTGGTGGTTAATTGGAGATAAAAGTCTCATGGACTTTCCTGCCTGAGCTGGCCTTGAACAGTGATCCTCAGATCTCAGCCTCCCAAGTAACTAGGATTATAGCTCAGCCTGAAACTAAATTCTGATTCTCCTCTCCCTTTTCTCTCTGTCTCTGTCTCTCTCTGTTGGTTGTGGAGCTTAAACCCAGGGCCTGGGAATTGTCCCTGAGCTTTGATTCTTAAGCCTACAGCTTTTCCATTTTGAGGCATAATTCCACTTTGTTGTTTTGGTGGAAATAAAGTTTCATGAACTTTCCTGACCATGCTGGCTTTGAATCACAATCCTCAGATCTCAACAGCTACCAGTACTCAGTTTGACCCTCTGTTTTTTCTATGCTCCTTTCCATTCTCTTGAGCCTGAAGTCTCTTTTCTTTAAAGAGAAGTATCAGGGGGCTGGGAAGGTGGCTCAGTGGTAGAGCGCTTGCCTTGCATGCATGAGGCCCTGAGTTCAATTCCTCAGCACCACATAAGTAAAAAGAAAAAAGCTGGAAGTGGCGCTGTGGCTCAAGTGGTAGAGTGCTAGCCTTGAGCTGAAGAGCTGAGGGACAGCACCTAGGCCCAGAGTTCAGGCCCTACGACCGCCCCCCCCCACAAAAAAAAAAGAGAGCGAGAAGTATCAGTTACCTCAGTGAATATCTGTACAAGGTAGAAGCTGTGCTTAGGCAATTCATGCCAATTATCTACTGTTGGAAGTCTAGAAGTAGTAGTCTAACTCTAATGGCTACTTTTAGCTGTTGAGCTGTCTAGGCTGTAACATTCCCTTGCACTCCAGTTCTTACTGCCTTTCCTTTGACATCAGTGTCCTTTGACATCAATGACTATGTCTAGAGCAGCCACCTCATTTCTGCCACCTAGTGCCCATTTGATACTGGTTCCCTCAGCCCCAAGAAAACAATGGGTGAGCAAGTATAACATTTGCTCTGTAAGCTCCTTTCAGAAATTCAATAATACTGTTGCTGGGACCTCCTGTGTTGCAATCCTTACCTCTTTTAATGGAAGAATAAGCTTTGTAACCTGATCTTTTCCTACAAACTTGCCCAGGATTTCATAAGAGTCGTAACTCTTGCTTCTTCGGGCCTCCATAACTTTGGAGAGGATCTGCTTTACTTCTTTCTCTTCCGCGAGGGCACCAAACAGTTCATGGTTAAAGATCTTTTGAAGAAAGGACAAATGAGGATTATGTGCACTCAACAAGGCAACATAAGCAGTCTTTGACAGAGCTCTGGCATGTTCAATTGTAAGGAAGGCAAGTTGGACTGGACTGAAATGGTATGGGAGGAATTTCTATAGATTTCATTTGTTGTTGAAGCACTCTGGGGACCAACTGACAAGAGACAATGGAAAATATTAAACCTTATGATTGATGAGAAAAAAAAATACCTCACAGATACACAGCTGCTACTTCTTTTGTCTTAAGATAAGGTCATCCATCCTACCTCACCTCCCTAGTGCTGGGATTATCACTGTACCATACGTGGCTCAGGAGTTATTTTAATGAAACTCTAGTTCAATGTATTTTCATACAAATCTAGGCCACTTCTCTGATTCTTTTCTTCTTTTGGTGTTAGATATGGAACCCAGGATCTGGCACTTGCTAAGCAACCAGTTCACCACTGAGCCACACTCAGCCTTTATTTTCATTTTTATAAGCTTTTTGTTGTTGTTGTCTTTTGTGCTAATACTAGAACTTACACACAGAACCTCAATTTCTCATTTCTCATGACTGGTTCTCTATTTCAATCATGTCACAAGTTTTGGCTTGTTGCTGGCTAATTGGAGAGAAGAGTCTCTCAGTTTTATCTGCATAGGCTGACTTTGAACTTTGTTCTTCAGAATTATCTCCATGCTTTTGGCCTAGCCTCCTGTAGCTAGAGTTACAAGCATGTGCCACTGGATGCTAGATTATTGTTTCTTATTTTGTAAACTCATGTTTTGTGTTCTTTGCCCACTTAAAAAAGTTAGACTTACTACTATAAATCTTACCTCAATCATTATATCTAAACAAGGGTCCAAATCCCCGACATGAAGCTTGCTTGTGAGGCCTTGCAGCAACATGTGAACAGTGAAAGTTAGTACATGGACCTGAAATGAGATGCACCGTAGAAAAATATAAAGTTAAGAACCGCTCAGGAAAAGAAGAAACAATCAAAACATTGCCAAGAGAGCACTTGGAATTATGTGTTTATTATAGCTAACATAAGTGTCACCATTTAAAATTCTTTTAACCAGAACTGGGTTGTAGCTTAGTGGCAAAGTGCTTGCCTAGCAAGTGCAATGTCCTGGGTTCAATCCCCAGTACCAAAAAAGAAAAGACAAAAAAAATACAGTTAAAAAAAAAAAACCCGGGGCTGGGAACGTGGCTCAGTGGTAGAGCACTTGCCTTGCATGCTTGAGGCCCTGGGTTCGATTCCTCATGAGGCACCACATAAGCAAAAAGCAAAAAGCCGGAAGTGGCGCTGTGGCTCAAGTGGTAGAGCGCTAGCCTTGAGCTGAAGAGCTGAGGGACAGCACCCAGGCCCAGAGTTCAGGCCCCACG
>NW_012267219.1:33409791-33414498 GCF_000151885.1 Dipodomys ordii | reverse complement strand
TGGCTCAGGTGGTAGAGTGCTAGCCTTGAGCTGAAGAGCTCAGGGACAGTGCCTAGGCCCAGAGTTCAAGCCCCATGACTGGGGGAGGGGAGGGGACATAGGCACAAAGGTCTTTAAAAGCTAACTTGGGAAAGATAGGTTTGCCAATGCTGAATGTAATCAGAGCTGGCCACCAAGTGTTAGAAAGAAAACAAGTTTTTGTTTCAATCTGAGGCATGCAAATGTTAACAGGAAGCTTCACTATGAAACAAACACTGACTTAGTATTTCACACGTATTAAATCACTTAAGCCTCCTCTCTTTATTGATGGTGTAGGTGCTGAAGTATCAGCATTTTTCAGGAAGATGATGATGGTTCCATGGGTAGAAGGGTACAGTCAGGATTCTCAAGTTGGGCAGTTGGCACCAGAGCCATGGCTGAGCATCTCTCTACTATGCAGTCCCTCACACTCTTAATGCTGCAGAACTACCCAGGCAAACATCAGATTTGTCACATATTCATTGGAACTCCAAGGTACAGTCTCATTTACCTTACCTGTGTTTTCAGTTTTATGTATTTAAAATGTGGATTCTAATTTTATTTTTATTTTGTGCTGTTCATGGGACTTGAACACAGGGGCTGGGTGGTATCCCTGAGCTTTTTTTTTTTTTGCTCAAGGTTATCTTTCTACTACTTGAGTCACAGCTCCACTTCCAGCTTTTTGGTGGTTAACTGGACATAGACTTTCCTGCCTGGACTGGCTTTGAACTGCAATCCTCAGATCTCAGCCTCCTGGTTAGCTAGGATTTTAGGTGTGAGCCATGGTAACCAGCCTAATTTTTAAAACTCACTTGGAGTTAACCTCTGTTTTCTATACCATATTTCCCAGTCAACACAGAAGAGGGCACACAGGGAGAAGGCCTGCTATTAGAGTGTGAAGAGTAGGCTCTAAAATAGAGGGAAAAAAATCTATTTTTCTTTTCTTCTGGCTGCTCTTTTATATCTCAACCCCAAGCAATGCTGCAGTGGTAGTGGCAGTGTCCTTGAAATGAGGAATGGTAAGATCCCACCCTTTTGGTAGGGAATCTTCCTGTCTGTTCATTGGGATGGCAGTTCTGGCGGGGAGGGAAAACCCTAGTAGTTTTGCTTTTTCTTATACCACTTTGTCCCTCATGTGAGTATGGTTTCAGGAAGAGCATGACTCCAGTTTTTAGCTGAAATACTAAAATGAATGGAAATATGTCAGCCAAGATTTTTTTGGGAGGAATAATAGTGGGGTTTTGAACTCAGGGCCTTGTACTTGTGCCATGTTCCAATGCTTTTTTGCTTTAGTTATTCGGAGGTAGATGGTTTTTCCTGGAGCCTGCCTGAGACCACAGTGCTCCTACATATGGTCCCCTGGCTCATAGCTGGGATCATAGAAGCATATCACCATTCTCTGCTTATGGTTGAGAAGGGTCCTTCAAACTAACATGCTTCTTATCTCTTAACTCCCAAGTAGCTAGGATTATGAGCCAAGTGCTATCTATCTATCTATCCATCTATCTATCTCTCTTTGAGATAGGGTCTCGATATGTAGTTCAGGCTGCCCTCAAGTTTATAATCCTCTTGGCCCTACCTCTCTAGAGCTAAGATTTTATATATATATATATATATATATATATATACATATATATATATACATATATATATGTATATATATATATATATGCGCACTACTATTTTGGCTTCATAGGAACTTCAAAAAAATTTTTTTTTGTCAATACTGAGGTTTGAACTTAGGGTTTCATATATGCTAGGCAAGTACTCTACTATTTGAGTCATGCCTCCAGTTTCAGCTTTTTACTAGTTAAATGGAGATAAGAGTCTCTTAGATTTGTCTTCCTGGGCTAGCTTCAACCATGAGCTCAGATCTCAGTCTCTTGATTAGCTAGGATTACAAGTATAAGCCACTGGTGCCTATGTTAGGTATCACTTTTTGCCCAGGCCAGTCTGGATCTTGATTCTATTTATGCCTCCCACCTTAGCTGAGAGGTCAGGTACACACTAGGTACATACTACCACACCCAGGCTTTTCTGTTGAGATGGGTCCTGTGAATTTGCTCTGCTCAGGTTGGCCTGGAATCATTATCCTTCCAATCTGAGCCTCTTGCATACCTGGAAGACCAGCACAGAGTGAGCCCTCATGTCTAGCTATATGAAATAGAATATCATGAACTTTTTGTCCATGATGGCTTCAACCACAATCCTCCTGATCTCCACTTCCAAAGTGGCCTATAGGTGTGCTCAATAAAAGGTTTCTTTAATGCTTATTAGAAACTTCTGAATGTTGTTACCTGCTATTATCACAGTGGATCTTTACTAAAGACAGGCCAAAAGTAGCATGTTTGGGATGCAAATACTTAAAACTCTGATCCAAAGTATATAGTATATGATACAGTTTACCTGATATCCACGGACAAGAGTAGTCTGCAATTCTTTTAAAATATATTGTAGGAAGTGCACACCCAAATCCTCTATTATTTTGGAGAGAGTGCTGCGAGCAATGTCTCTGATTTCTTGTGCTCTGTTCTTGAGGAGGGCACACACTTTCAACAAAATACTAAAAAAAATGCAAAGTTGAAAAATAATTACATATAAACAGAAACAAATAAAAACACAAACATCCTTTTTCTTATAAGTATTTAGAACCCTAATTTCCCCATTAGCAAACTGCAGCTGTCCTTCTTTTAATGGAAGAGATTCAAAAGCCAGGAAGAAGAGATGTAATTTGGGAGTTTTACTGTGCATGTCACATGACGAACCTTGGCAGATTCGCCTCCATCACTTCTCGAGGCAGGGAATGCATCAGCTTCACCATGGCAAAAGCTAAAGGAACTCGAACCACTTCCTCGTCATTCACCACCTTTGACTTCACCAGCTTGTGTTCTTCTTCCCTTTTTGTCTATAACCAAAATTAAGGGAAAAGTGAAACCGAAGGACCAGGGATCTGCCAACACTGCAATCTTATATCTGAAAGACAAGCTCTTTTCTAGTTTAAGTCTATTGCTGGTTTACTGTCTTTAAGAAACTCAATTGTGGGCGGGCAATGTGGCTCAGTGGTAGAGCGCTTGCCTTGCATGCATGAGGCCCTGGTTCGATTCCTCAGCACCACGTAAGCAGAAAAAGTCAGAAGTGGCACTGTGGCTCAAGTGGGAGAGTGCTACCTTGAGATGAAGAGCTGAGGGACAGTGCCCAGGCCCACAACAGACAAAAAAAAAAAAAAAACCCCAAAAACAAAAAAACTCAATTGGGCAACTGGAAAATAATTTGCTTAAGATTACAAAAATAATCAGAATAAAAATATCCTGTTTAAGTTGGGCACGTGACACATTTCTATAATACTACTGCTTGGGAGGCTGAGGAAGGAAAAAAAAAAGCCACATTTCCACTGACGTGCTGTGCAGTATATGAAAGTCACATAAACCTGTGTATGGTGGCTCAGTCCTGGGAGGCAATGATCAGGGTACCTTGATTCAAGCCCAGTCTCGGTAAACATGTTTAGGAGACTCCATGTCAACAATGGCTGGACACAGTGGGGAATACCTGCCATCCCAGCAACACAGGGAAGCATAATGGCTAGGTGCAATGGCATGTACCTATCATCATCCCCAGGCACACAGGGAAGCATGAGAAGGACAGAAGCCCAGGGTGGCCTAAGCATAAAGCAAGACTCTATCTGGGGGAAAAAAATCCAATGTAAGCTGGGTACTGGTAGCACAAGCTTGTATCCTAGCTATTCAGGAGGCTGAGATCTGGATGGCTATGGTTCAAGAGCAGTCCAGGAAGAAATGCTCACTAGACTCCTTCTCCAAAATAATTAGAAAAGACATGGGTCAAATAGAGTGCTAGCCTAAACAAGTGCAATGCCCAAACAAACTTCAACCTCTGGAACTACCCCGTCCCCCAACAATGATAACAACAAAGTATCACATAAGACACATCTTTGGTTAGAATTTTCAAGGATTTGAGTAGCATTGTTTCTTTGTTTTTTTTCTTGTCAGTTGTGGGGCTTGAACTTGGGCCTGGGAGCTGTCCTTATGCTGCTTTGCGCTCAAGGCTAGTGCTCTACCACTTTAGCCACAGCACCACTTCTGGATTTTGAGTGGTTAATTGGCAATAAGAGTCTCATGGGGAATTTTCAGCCCTGACTGGCTTTGAATCACGATCCTCAGATCTCAGCTTCCTGAGTAGCTAGGATTACAGGCGCGAGCCACCAGTACCTGGCTTTGAATAGCATTGTTGATACATAAAAATAGGGCATCTCAAATAAAGCCTTATTTATCAATATAAAAAACTGACTGAGGTTGGGCTGGGAAGGTGGCTCAGTGGTAGAGCGCTTGCCTTACATGCCTGAGGCCCTGGGTTCGATTCCTCAGCACCACATAAGCAAAAAGAAAAAAGCCGGAAGTGGCGTTGTGGCTCAAGTGGTAGGGCGCTGGCCTTGAGCTGAAGAGCTGAGAGACAGCACCCAGGCCCAGAGTTCAGGCCCAACGACCGGACCTCCAAAAAAAAAAAAACTGACTGAGGGGCTGGGAAGGTAGCTCAGTGGTAGAGTGCTTGCCTTGCATGCCTGAGGCTCTGGGTTCGACTCGTCAGAACCACATAAGCAAAAAGAAAAAAGCCAGAAGTGGCGTTGTGGCTCAAGTGGTAGAGCGCTAGCCTTGAGCTGAAGAGCTGAGGGACAAC
>NW_012267219.1:33398032-33407241 GCF_000151885.1 Dipodomys ordii | reverse complement strand
ATTTATTTTTTATTTGTGAACATACTGTACAGAGGGGTTACAATTACATGGGCAGGATAATGCGTACATTTCTTACCAAGCATTGCAGCCTCCTCCTTTGGTTTACCCTTCACATCCCTTCCCAGCCTCCCCCCTCTGCCATTAGTTTTTGTTGATTCCACTGTGTGTATTTTGTTTCCCTAATTGTTGCTCTAGTTTTCTTACATTTTGCATTCATTGGTTAATGATGTTCTTCTTTCCACACCTAAAGGCAATGGACTTTTAAGAAAATAAGCTATAGTTCTACAATTTAGATCTGTCTTCTCTATAACCAACTGGGTTTTAAAGACTACGCCATTTATTTTAGGTTCTACCAGACTCACTAACGCGTCATCAGCACAAAGAACAGAAAGAGGAATAAGCGGAGTTTTATTTTTAAATTCCTGATTATAAATTAGAGTAAAAGGTAAAAATGAGTAAGATGAAAAATCTTACTTAAAAATATCTTAAAAACTAGGGCTGGGAAGGTGGCTCAGTGGTAGAGCTCTTGCCTTGCATGCACGAGGCCCTGGGTTCGATTCCTCAGTACCACATAAGCAAAAAGAAAAAAAGCCCAAAGTGGTGCTATGGCTCAGGTGGTAGAGTGCTAGCCTTGAGCTGAAGAGCAGAGGGACAGTGCCCAGGCCCAGAGTTCAGGTACCACGACTGGACAAAAAAAAAAAAATCCTTAAAAACTCACCTGCTGGGTGCCAGTGGCTCAGACCTGTAATCCTAGCTACCCTGTAGACTGAGATCTGAGGGTCACGTTCAAAGTCAGAGTGGGTAAGAAAGTCCGTGAGACTCTTATCTCCAGCTAACCACCAGAAAACTGGAAGTGGCACTGTGGCTCAAGTGGTAGAGTACCTGCCTTGAGCTGAAGAGCTCAGGGACATCGTCCAGGCCCAGAGTTCAAGCTACACAATCGCTGGAAAAAACAAACAAACAAAAAAACTCACCTTCTTCATTCTGAATTTTTCCCATTTGTTCTTCAAGAGTTTTGTAGTCAAAATGGAATGCTTCTAATACTATTACTAGCAAACTGTTAAAAACAAAAAAAAATACAGAGAAATTTTTATTTGAATATCAGTATCATTTAACTAGTAAAAGAAGAGTAAACTAGACACAAATATTAAAATTATTTTTAGCAGCATTTTGAACAAGCATTTCCATAAATGTTTAATACAATGTAAAAATATGCTAAGATGTCAGACAGATCAATTGACGAAATCATTTTATGGTTACATTTTAAAAACAAAAGTAAGTCTGACCATACCTGACACCCAACTTTTGATTGATTTGCCCTGTCTGTAGGACATGAATGAAATGTTTCAAGTAATATACATATGGTGGCCAAGAGAGATGTCTGCAAATAGCTCCAATAACCTCTGTGGCAGCAATTGTTATATTTTCATGCTGTAAAATAAACACACCAAGAGAAGTGATGCATAAGAAATACCTAGCACCACATGAAAGCTATAGTTTTATTTCATTTCTTATGAACCATTAAGGAGAATAATAACTGCTGATAAATGGAGTTGATCAGAATTAAGTCCTAGAATATAAAAATAAAAGTATTATTTTAGTAACATGAGAATTTCTAGGCGGGAGAATATTTTGTGGCTGATCCCTCTGTGTTAAAATAATAAGAACACAAGAAATAGCCACTATTAGAGACAGAGTATTTACTATTTGCCAGGGGTACTTCAAATGGCTCTAGAACTCTCCTATTTTTTCTTTTGCCAGTCCCGAGGCTTGAACTCAGGTACTAGGCACTGTCCCTGAGCTTCTTTTGCTCACGGTTAGCACTCTATCACTTGAGCCATATAGCACGACTTTTGGCTTTTTTTGTTTATGTGGTACTGAGGAATTAAACCCAGGGCTTCATGCATTAGCTAGGCAAGTACTCTACCACTAAGCCACCTTCCCAGCCCTCTCCTATTCTTTTAATTATGATGATGATATCAATATGGATATCACCAACTCAATCTATATTTTGAGTAGAGGCTTACTATTTTCTAGATCTAATACCTTACCTTGAGCATCTTCTCATTAAAAATTGGAGTCATGGCAAAAGGCATGATATAATTCTGAAGAGACTTAGAAGAAAGCACAACTTGGCCTTCTAGGAGCTGTTTGGCCAGTTTCTTCAAGGCCCTTGCTCTTCTGTGGATCTATAAGTCAGATATTAAGATGCATCTGAGTTGAATGGTCTCATCACAGTCACTCCCCACATGTTCTTTGTCCATGGAAAGTTTAAAGGAGTGGCACACAGGCCAGGTGTTACAGGGTAAACAAGCCTGCCTTCATCATTTCCAGAAACACAATTCATAGCATTTGTTTAATGATAAATTCCAAACCACTTAAGCTTCTTAGAGAAATAGAGAAAAGTGACAATATTCTTATTGGTGGTATGTGATATAACCAAAAGAATCATACTGTAGGAAATGATCTTCATACACGTAAATTTGGCTGATGATCAGGGGGATTAAGGAACAAGAGTAAACCTTTTAAGAGAAAGTGCATATTTATAAATGAGACATAATTGTTTGAAATACTTGTTTTGAACATGAGAAAAAGTAGAATAGTCTTCTACCTGAATATGCTTCATGTTCTCAAAGAAGTCCATTTCTGGATCATGACAGTGAGTAAGTTGTACCAAGTCTTTAAATTCCAGTTGATTTGGAAAAGTTTGAATTAAACAGGAAAGTATCATGGTATAATCCTGTTGAATACTCTGCAAATGTCAAGTTGAGAAAAAAAAAATGTGTTTTAAAAAGGATTGGTTTCCTAAATAATATATGAAACAATAAAAGCCATTACAAATTAACATTTTCATTATAAAAAAATAAACAGCTACATAAAGTCAAAAGTGGATATTCTCTTTTCTATCACTTTGGTGACCATTTACACAAAACAGTATTTTAATTATTTAACTTACTTATGTAATTATTTTACTGGGACTTGAACTCAAGGCACAGAGGCTATCCCTGAGCTTCCCTGCTCAAGGCTACCAGTTGAGCCACAGCTCCACTTTTGGATTTTTGATGGTTAATTGGAGGTAAGAGTCTCACAGACTTTCCTGCCTGAGCTGGCTTCAAGATCCTCAGATCTCAGCCTCCTGAATAGCTAGGATTATAGACACAAGGCTACAATCAAATATTTTAGTTCAATATATTAAACCTAGCAGGATGGAAAAAAACAAATGAAACCACGAAAGATTAAAGTTGTAATACCTCTGTCTGACTCTTCAACCCTTTCCTCAGTTTCTCCAGGAGGGATCGGTGAATGATTTCTCTGTATTCTTTCTCTGTGACATTCAAGGCAGCTAGTTTTTTGATGATACTCATCAAGCACATGCTGGCATTATCACTTAAAGACATATCTCCTAACTGAAAATAAGAAACAGAATCAAGACATACTGTGTAATAACTACATAAAATATGGAATATTTCCCAAGAAAGTAAAATTTTATCAGTGCTCTGTGAAAAATCCCTATTAGAAAGGGCCCATGAATCCCCGAATACTGCCTATTTTATGAAGAATCAGACGCAAGGGCAGGAGGAAAGAAATTATTTTCAAATATCATGCTTATGGAGGAAGTGGCGCTGTAGCTCAAGTGGTAGAGGGCTCGCTTTGAGCTGAAGAGCTGAGGGACAGCGCTCAGGCCCAGAGTTCAAGCCCCACGACTGACAAAAAATAAAAATAAAAAACAAAAAAAAAACAAGTATCATGCTTATGGAGAACTATCGCTTAATTTCACAAAGTATTTTGAAGCATTGTTTTAATTTGGCTTTACTCCACAAAGTAAGCAGAATGAGAGGTTCATTAAAGTCACAGGTCATAGTGGAAAAGACAAAGCTGGTGGAGTGTTTCAGTTTAAGGGACAGACCGTGAGCACAGAGAACATACTCCCAACATATCAACTAGGCAGTGACTTAGAATTCTTGTGTTGAAATTTAACATATGAAAATGAGTCATAAATGAGGATTTTTTTTTGGGGGGGGGTCTATCATTGGGGTTTGAACTCATGTCCTGGTCTTTGTCCCTGAACTCTTTTGCTCAAGGCTATTGCTCTACCACTTTGAGCCACAGTGCCACTTTAGATTTTTCTGGTGGTTAATTGGAGCTAAGAATCTTGTGGATTTCCTGCCCAGACTGGCTTTTGAACCAGCCTTTGATCCTCAGATCTCAGCCTCCTAAATAGCTATAGGATTACAGGCATGAGCCACAGGCACCCAGCTACTGTATCTTTTTTTTTTTTTTGTCGGTCCTGGGGCTTGAACTCTGGGGCTTGGGCCCTGCACTCTTCAGCTCAAGGCAAGCACTCTACCGCTTGAGCCACAGCACCACTTCCAGTTTTCTAGTGGTTTATTGAAGATAAGTGTCTCATGGACTTTTCTGCCCTGGCTGGCTTTGAACCATGATTCTTAGATCTCAGCCTTCTGAGTAGCTAGGATTACAGGTAGCCACTGCCTCCCAGCTTTGTATAATTCTTTTTTTTTTTTGGGGTCCAGTCGTGGGGCCTGAATTCTGGGCTTGCGCGCTGTCCCTCAGCTCTGCTCAAGACTAGCGCTCTACCACGTGAGCCACAGCGCCACTTCCGGCTTTTTTTCTTATGTGGTGCTGAGGAATCGAACCCAGGGCCTCAGGCATGCAAGGCAATCACTCTACCACTGAGCCAACTTCCCAGCCCCTGTATAATTCTTAATACCAAATAGAATGCCACAAAGATGACTGATGATACTATTTGGTGAACAACAATTATGGGCTTAATTTACTCATTTTTGGATTTAATTGAATTGAGCAAATTTCATCAATTCTAAGTGGAAGCCACCATCCCATCTCCCTCAAACTTATTAAACATTAATTACTTTCTTTTCTGTCTGGCCTCAAACTCAGACTCTCCTGCTTTCACTGCATAGAAAGTAGAATTATGGGAATGTGCTATACTTGTTTATTGAAATGTCTGTCTTTCACATAATGAGTATAGAAATAAGCTAGCTCTTCTAGACTAAAAAATTTTAATCTAAAAGAAATTTTATCTTAAAAACATTTGTTCCCCCTCTCAATAATTAAATTAGGTAGATAGTTGTATTATCAAAGTAATAAAAAAATAAATTCTTGCCATTAAAACTTACCTCCATATTATAGAAACAATTATGCATAACTGGAATTAGGTAGTTAAAATCCACGGCTTGCATTTCCTTTATGTAAGAGGTAATTGTTTGGAATGCTGAGAAGCGAACATCAAAGTTGATATCATCAAGATGTCTTTGGTCAAAGGCATTAAGCTATAAGACATGATATTGAAATCACATAAATGAAGCATAGATCCTAAGTACAACACACTGATATTTTTTAAGCCAAGGAGAAATAAAGTTTCTTTCTTACCTTGACAATATCTGTAATATATTTCAGTCCACTTTCAAAATCAGAAAGACTCTAAAAGTGAAAAACATGTATTAGTGAGTTACACCTTCTTTTCCAAACTCTTCCCATCAGTTCCCTATACTCACTCAAGTTCATGTAAAATCATACGTACTTGTACAAAGAAGGCTACTCTAATGCTTTAGGTGTCATAATTATCTCTGAAAGAGTAATTTGAGGTGATGATACACATTCCCTACCTGGAAAACTGTACAGAGCAACTGTCTTGACAATTTGTTCTTAATAACTGAAAAGAGTTTGGCCAGAGGCTTGAGGAAGCTTGTAGGGTCTTGACAGTGTTGTAACAGGTTTTGCACCGTCACCAGAATATCAACCTCTGTATCCTGAAAGACAGTGATGAGAAATTATACTTCAGTACTTTACAAAACTGCTCAATTATTATATTGTTATACCACTGGAAGTAATTAGTTAAGGCTAAGACTGACTGAAACCCCTCATCCCCCAAAAGCTTCTAGATATTAACTAAAGATGAAAAGCACAATAATGTTTCTAATAGTTTCTTTCTTCAATGCTAAGAGCGTGAGTCAAATCCTAGGACTGGCAAAGAAAAAAAAAAATCTTAAGATTCTCAGGGACTTTTGTCCGGCTGGCTTTGAACCATGACCCTCAACCTAAGCCTCCTGCAAGAGCTAATGAAAATAAATAAATCCTTCTCATGACCCACAGATTTGTGGTCCTAAAATCTGAGTCACTCTGTATAGAAGATGCTTAGCAGTCTTCTGATGACTTATATACAAGTCTGAGCTACTGCAGGACTTTTATTTTGGGGGAGGGGGGGAGGTTGGTTGTGGGGCTTCAACTCTGGGCCTGGGCTCTGTCTCTGAGCTCTTCAGCTCAAGGCTAGCGCTCTACCACTTGAGCCACAGCTCCACTTTCTGGTGGGTTGTTGGAGCTAAAGAGTTTCATAGACTTTCCTGCCCAGGCTGGTTTTGATCCTCAGATCTCAGCCTCCTGAGTAGCTAGGATTACACAGGCATGAGCCACCAGCACCCAGCTGTAAGACTCTTAACTGGGACTAAAAATCCTATTAAGGACTCTTAGCTATGTCTGAATATGTACAACCAGATTTTCACTCAGTTTTGCAACTGTGATACAAATTTTAAGTATACAATGTATTTCTTGGGGTTCATTTACTATCAGAAAAATACCAAATCCTGAAATGTGAAGCTAAACAAAGGACAATGAAGAGACTAACATGTGAATTTTTCTTGTAGAAGATTATGTCTCTACTTTCTTACCTAGTCTCATTCTATTCTGTCCCAATTTTTTCCATCTAGTTTAAATTTTTTATATCTGTGTAGTCTTAAATTCTTTTGAGACAAAGGTATGAGAAAATTCACTAATAAAATTTTTCCTGGCGAATGAACCTAGTGATAAAAGTTCTTCTACGATAACGTAAAAGTAAATGGTTTTTGAGTCTGTACCTGAGCAACATTGCCACGATGGAGGAATGGGAGGAGAAGTGTAATAAGCAGAGAACTCTGTTCTTTGTCTTTCATAAACTTGCTGATCCTACAGAAGGAAACAAACAGGAAGATGCAAAAATTAAGAATGTTTTCCTAAGAAGTTAAACTGTAGAAAAACACTGGTGACTGTAAAATGACACAATTTTAAGACTGCAATACAAAGGTGGCTTTCAAGTATGTAAACAGGGCCCTTTCTTAATTTTCTCCAGCCTCAAACTCATAGCTACTAACACTATAGACAATTTTAACAGTGCTATACTCTGGCAATTAGTGACTTCTTATTTTGCAAAGATATAACATTGTCACCTTGCCACCACTGCATTGTGAGATGAATTTAGTGAAAGTGTTTATCGTGATTTACAATTGTACATAACTTAGAAATACAACACTTCAAAGAATTTTCCAGAAGAGTCTAATGTGGCTTTCTTTGGATGTAGTTGAAAGTAACATAAAAAGTAAACTTTAACAATTAAACCCAGTACACATCAAATTAAAACTTGAGATAGAATCACTTTTTCACTAGGGTTTTCTAGCCTTGCCCTTACAAAAATCAATTATACATTGCTAGTTCTATGACCAAGCAGACTCCTTTAAAAGCCTTCCAAGATCTCAACTCTCAAAAAGAAAAAAAAAAAAAACAATCTGTCCTTTCAAGTTAATTATTTTTATCAATTAAACTAAAGGACAAAAACAAAAGGATATGATCTCACAAAACTCAAAGCCTCAATTAAAATATGCAAAGGCTAAATAAACAAACCTACCAAGTCTAATTAGGTCTTTGAAGTCTGTTGTCTTTTAAGATAAATAAATAAATGCAGATGTCATAAAAGGTTTCTGGCAATTATAGCAGCAGAGAAACAATTACTATCAACTTAAAAGGAGAAAACATTTAAAACACTGATATCTTACTTTTTTTGATGATGGTGATTGAACCTAGAGCTTTGTACAAGCTAAGCACATGCTCTTCCACTGACCTACATTCCCAGACTTTGGAATATTTCCCTCTCTCCCCCACTTTTACAGAGACTGAATTAGCACTATTAAAATTTATTTTAATTTGTCCAAAAGCAAAAAAAAAGAAAATGAAAAGCAAGATAAAGTTCCTTAAAAGTTAAAAGCATGTATGGTACTATTACCTTCAATTACCAATATGTCACTTACTTTGAAAGAATGCCAAGTTCCTTACTGACTTGTGCCCTGTTCTTTTTCTTCTTCACCTTTTCTGCACTTATTGTGCTTTTGCTGAGATACTGAAGAATTGCAGGTACATGAGGTAGAATTAATCTTCCTCCTACAGTGATAGGCTCTGGAACACAGTAATTATTTTGATTTTAATAAGCTCTCTCTCTCTCTCTCTCTCTCTTTTTTGTTGGTTATGGGGCTTGAACTCTAGGCCTGGGTGCTGTCCCTGAGTTCTTCAGCTCAAGGAGAGCTTCTACCACTTAAGCCACTGCATCACTTCCAGTTTTCTGTTGGTTAATTGGAGATACGAGTCTTATGGACTTTCCTGCCTGGGCTGGGTTTGAACTATGATCCTCCTATCTCAGCCTCTTGAGTAGCTAGGATTATAGGCTTGAGCCACTGGCACCCAGCTTAATAAAGTCTCTTAATGGATTATTATACAGTATCTTGTTGATGAAAGTACTCAACTACTAACAAGCATTTAAATTTCAACCATAAACATAAAGTAACTTTCTTACTCAAAAGATTACATGGTCCCCTATGACCCAGCAATCCCACTTTTGCGCATTTACCCAAATGATCACAAACAAGACCATACTAAAGCTACCAGCCCAACTATGTTTATTGCAGCATTATTTACCATAGCTAAGATATGGAACCAACCCAGATGTCCCTCAGTAGATGAATGGATCAAGAAAATGTGGTATATATACACTGTAGAATTCTATGCCTCCACCAGAAAGAATGACACTGCCCCATTTGTTAGGAAATGGAAAGACTTGGAAAAAATTATATTAAGAGAAGTAAGCCATGCTAAAGAAACATAGGTCCCATGGTTTCCCTTATTTGCAATAACTAGTATATGTCTGAGACAAGCAGAAAAGGTCAGATAAGATGATGTTAGGTAAAATGATCCCCAAGATAAGGACTCAAGTGGTTTTTTCTTTCTTGCTATTGTTTCTAACGTATTTATAAGGTGATTTTTTTGTTGCTTTGTATTTCCCTTCCCCACGGTATAACCCGTTTTCACTGTATTTGATGTTGGTATAATTTGTGGAGGGGAAGGGAAAAAAACAAATTGTTTAAATAGGGATA
>NW_012267219.1:33381502-33397937 GCF_000151885.1 Dipodomys ordii | reverse complement strand
TGGCCAAGATAGGAAAGGGAAGTTCTAGATTCTTTAAAGGAAGCCAGTATTTTAATTTTTAAATGTTCAGAAAAGACTGAAAATTCATACAGCTACAACCTTTCCTAAAATCAAGCCTCTCCTGTAACCTTCTTAGCTATAACTAAACCAGTTATCAACAACTGCCTTAAAAAAAGATTACATAGATAGAGGATAGTTGAGACTTTCTGAACAGAAAATAATCTGCTTTCCTCTATATTAAAGAAAATTTAGAAAAAAAAAAGAAAACTTAGGTTTTTATTAGTGAGTATTAACTTCCAGGCAGAAGAAAGTGGATGCAGGTTATTAAGAGCTTTCTGAAGCAAGTTAAATTCTACTTTTTCTGTGCTGGGAAAGAACTGCTACCCCTGAGGTCTAAGTACCATTTACTCTGTACAGGATACACACCATCTGTATCTTCTGCAATGTGGGTGTACACGCATCCGGTGACCAGCAAGCTTGATACTGTTTCCGTGGGCTCAAAATCTGGAAGGTTAAGAAGGTCATCAACTATGTCCATCACAATTCTGGCTGTGGCATCAGAGAGGTTCTTTGCTGAGAGAATCGCAAATACATTGGTCAGGATATCACATTCTGGGTGCCCAGGTTTCTGTTTAGCCAGGAAAGGGAAATATCTGAAAAAAAATTAATAATCACTTTTTTCCTCAGTATGTTTAGGTGTAAAAACGTGTTTCATAAGACTTTTCTTTTTTTTTTTTTTGGTCCGGTCATGGGGCCTGAACTCTGGGCCTGGGCGCTGTCCCTCAGCTCTTCAGCTCAAGGCTAGCGCTCTACCACTTGAGCCACAGCGCCACTTCCGGCTTTTTTCTTTTTGCTTATGTGGTGCTGGGGAATCGAACCCAGGGCCTCAGGCATGCAAGGCAAGCGCTCTACCACTGAGCCACCTTCCCAGCCCCTCATAAGACTTTTCATACTGAGTTGAACAAACATATATGTGAGAATAAACATTGATAGTATTAATTAAGGTGGTGTATGCCTGTAATCCCAGCTACTGGGGGTTGGATAGGAGCAGGAAGATTTTAGGTACAAGACATGTCTAAGCAAAGTTAGCAAGACTATCTCAAAAATAAAAATAAAAGCAGAAGGATTGAGAAGGCATGGCTCAAGTTGTATACTGCTTGCTTAGTAAGTATGAGGTAAAAAATCAAAATCAAAAGACATTTAGCCGGGTACTGGTGGCTTCGTCTATATTCCTAGCAACTCAGAAGGCTGAGATCAAAAATCCCAATCCAAAGCCAGCCCAGGCAGGAAAGCCTGTGAGACTCTTAACTCCAGTTAACCACCAGAAAACCAGAAGTGGAGCTGTGGCTCAAAGTGGCCGTAGAACACTAGCCTTGAGTGAAAAAGTTCAGGGACAGTGACCAGGCCCCCGAGTTCAAGCACCATGACCAACCAACAAACAAAATCTTCAGATATTCTTTAACATAATTCACACTAGCACACTGAAAGAAAAACCCCTAAGAGGTTATATTAATATATCTTTCTGTCCAATAAATATTGGGCTTAGGTTAAGCACTAGTGGCTCATTCCTGTAATCTTAGCTACTCAGGAGGCTGAGATCTGAGGATCACAGTTCAAAGCCAGCCTGAGGCAGAACAGATCCCGTAAGACTCATCTGCAGTATCATTCAAAAACTGTAAGTGGAGGGGCTGGGAAGTTGGCTCAGTGGTAGAGCGCTTGCCTTGCATGCCTGAGGCCCTGGGTTTGATTCCTCAGCACCACATAAGCAAAAAGAAAAAGACCGGAAGTGGCGCTGTGGCTCAAGTGGTAGGGCACTAGCCTTGAGCTGAAGAGCTGAGGGACAGTGCTCAGGCCCAGAGTTAAGGCCCCACAACCGGACCAAAAAAAAAAAACTGTAAGTGGAGCTGTGGCTCCAAGTGCTAGCTAGCCTTAAGCAGAAGAGCTCAAGGACAGCACCTAAGACCTGAGTTCAAGTCCTACAACTGACCAAAAAACACACAAAAAAGGACAAAACGACTGTGCTTAGTATAGGCAAGTTCTTTTTTTTTTTTTTTTTTAATTGTGAAAATACTGTACAGAGGGGTTACAATTACATGGGCAAGATAATGAGTACATTTCTTATCAAGCACTGTAGCCTCCTCCTTTGTTTCCCCTTCCCATCCCTTCCCATCCTCCCCTGGCCTCCCACCCAATCTTCCCCGCATGCTCCCCACGCCCCAGTATAGGCAAGTTCGGAGTAAAATACCTCACATATTGCCAAGTCTACTATTAATGAAGTAAGTCTTGTTATGTATCTAACAAATGGCAAACACTGGGAATTTTAGTCACTCACTCAATATGCAATGAATAGTAACTACATGGGGATTAAGAGGAATAACTCTCTGTAGGGGAAGACATACTGATAATGGTATCTTTCCGCAAGGACTTAAAACATTATGAAGAGTGAGGGTCCAGCTATGTCAGTGATGACAGAGCTGTATAGTGGTAGAAAGTGCTCAGGACACAGTCTGAGCTACATGGTGATTAGAACCAGTACAGCTAAGACTATCCAGGGACAGTCCTAGCTTATTTGTTTAGGCTTCACTATTTAAAGCATCTTCTTTTACCTTAAGGAAACGCTTGAATATGGATAATAAATTATCACTCTATTTGGTGAGTCTTTGTTTTCTTGAATTCATCTAATCAAACCTGATTTGAACATTATTGAATGTATGTATGTATGTATTGAATATCATAGAGTACTCCATAAATCTGTACAATTTATGTCTTTTCAGAAAAAGTTTCAGGGCTGGGAATGTGGCTTCGTCGTAGAGTGCTTGCTTGGCATGCATGAAGCCCTGGGTTCCATTCCTCAGTACCACATAAGCAGAAAAAGCCATAACTGGTGCTGTGGCTCTCAAATGGTAGAGTGCTAGCCTTGAGAAAAAAGAAGCTCAGGAACAGTTTCCAGGCCCTTAGTTCAAACCCTAGGACTGGAGAAAAAGAAAAAGATTCTCATGTATCCTAGACATCATACACTTTGCTATCAATCAGTGCCTTTTCCTCAACTGCCTCATCCTCTATAATTGAACCAGAAGTAATTCATTATATAGAAAGACCATAAAGTAAGTTAGTGTTTTAGCCTAGTTTTGGTTAGATTAATCTAAAAATATTGTATCATCTAGCACTATTAATAAAGGTTATACCTTGAATTTCTGCTCCAGACACTAATTAATTTCAGCAGAGGAGTAGGTGAATACTGACTCTCAGATCCAAGCCTGCAGATCTAGTAAATAAAAACAATATAAAGTAAAAATATATACAGGGAAAAAAAACCAAATACAATCAACAAGTGGAATAAGCACCACAACGGAGGACAAAGGAACTAATAAAGGACTTGCCCATAAAGGACAGGCTGAGGAAAAGACAGAAGGATGCAAAATAGTGTCATTACAGAAAATGGCCAAGATAGGAAAGGGAAGTTCTAGATTCTTTAAAGGAAGCCAGTATTTTAATTTTTAAATGTTCAGAAAAGACTGAAAATTCATACAGCTAGCAACCTTTCCTAAAATCAAGCCTCTCCTGTAACCTTCTTAGCTATAACTAAACCAGTTATCAACAACTGCTTGCAATCACAGAAATCCAACAAGGAAATGCAAAACAAAGTATCCCACATCTTTCCCCACATGCTGTTACTATTAGGTGCTGTGAAAGTTATATCATATGTATATCATATTTACTTTCACAAGCACATTCAAATAGTCCTGGAGTATATATGACAAGATAATTAAGAAAGCAACTCTTGATCTTTACTTGTAGTACTGGAGTAAATAAATGTATTCTAGAAACTTGAAGACATAAAGAAAAGCTAATGTAAGAGAAAAAATTGGGCACCCCTATCTTAGTAAAACAGACTGGTGAATGAGTAATAAAAAGTGAAAGGTGGTTTGGAATATGGCATAGTGGTACAGTGCTTGCCTACCATGCATAAAGCCCTGGGCTCAATTCCTCAGTACCACATAAACAGAAAAAGGCAGAAGTGGCACTGTGGCTGAAGTGGTGTCAGCCTTGAGCAAAACAAGCTCAGGGACAGTGTCCAGGCCCTGAGTTCAAATCCCAGGACTAGCCAAAAAAAAGCGAAGGAAAAAGAAAAAAGGAAAAGAACTGAAGGGTGTCCAGGCAGAACACAGAAATCAAGGTTTACCTGGGGCCAAACTGCACCGTGAAACACAGCATCAATTTCTTCTGTTTTGAATGGATGGGATTCCCAGTCCAAAAAGATATCAGTTACCATTTTGATTCCAAGACGTCTTAAATTTTTTAATGGGCTAATAAACCTCAACTGTATCTGCAAAACAAAACAAAGATTTTCTATTTTTTAAAAAATGCACTTTCTCTCTTTCTCTCTCGTCCCTCACTCTCAGAGAGGCACTCAGTCTCAGATGTTGAATCTAACTAGAAATCATGTGATCAAATCTACTGGCTTTGATTCATATCAACTTAAAGTAAAATAATATTAGTTGTTCTTAGAATAATCACTTCTTCCTATGAACAGAGCATTCTTATCAAAACAGGTTTTGGGGGGGACAAAAAAAATGCCTTCCGAATAGGAAAAATAAAAATTAAGCCTTTATAGCAAATCAAAGTAAATTTTCCTATTATTTTCATATGTAGATTTATTATTTTATTTTTTACATTTTTTAATAGTTTTAAATTATTCTATTCTGGAGGCAAGTAAAGAATTTGTGGTCTTTGCATATAATAAATACTTGGTGTAATAAGAGAAGGGGAGACTAATGAAACATGGGAAGCAACATATATACTAACAGAAAAAGGCGATTTTGAAAAAAAAAGATTTGTCTTTTTAGAGCACAAAAACTGCAGTAGGTCTGAATCAATAGCAATTTTTTTTAAAAAACAACAGATACTGCTATTTCTCTTGTAATCTCCTTCCCTATGAGACATAAAACCATAAACACAGAGACAATTTGTTCAGGTTCAAGGTGGAATGAATTATGGAGTCTCCACCAATGGCATCACAGTCCTCGTCCTGATCCTCAACTTAAAGTCTTACTGAATGCAAATACCCTATTTAACAAAAGAGAAAATGCAATGATAATTGGTGAGAAATTCCATAAAATTGGAAAGGACAGCAAAACTATGAAGAGGCACTATTTCCATAGAAATTAAAGAATGAAGAAGTTTAGGTCAGGGGATGAGGGATAAAGTCTTCAGAGAGATCTCTTCGAAACACAGAATGTTAAAAAAATCAAACAAATGGGAAGAATTAACCTCTGATTGCTTTCTTCATTTGATTAAATATACTGGATGAGCACAGGATATATAAATGACTATTTTTACATATGATCTTTGGTAGTAACAGCTACTCACAAATACTGAATTTCAAGTACTTACAAGACACCATGAATAAAATGAATAGAATGTTACTTATCATGAAACTGATACTCTAATCAAAAGAGGTATTTGAATACAAAACATTCTAAATTGAAATGAATGTGAACACACTGCCCTTAATTTGCTGAACAAGCCTGAGTAATCGATATTTCACACACTATCTGCTTTTAGATAATTGTCTCATTATGCAAGTTATAGGCAGAGGAAATGACAAGCAAAAATCATGAATATGATATAGTTACAAGTCATGCTAATCCAATTAAATTCTAATGGTAGTATTTTCATTATCTTTTGAATCATGTTTGGTAAGAGATAAAAAGTATCACTCAAAAACCATGGGAAGGCTGGGAAGGTGGCTCAGTGGTAGAGTGCTTGCCTTGCATTCCTGAGGCCCTGGGTTCGATTCCTCAGCACCACATAAGCAAAAAGAAAAAAGCCGGAAGTGACGCTGTGGCTCAAGTCGAAGAGCTGAGGGACAGCGCCCAGGCCCAGAGTTCAGGCCCCACGACCGGACCCAAAAAAAACAAAACAAAACAAAACCCATAGGATTAGTCAGGCATTGGTGGCTCATTCTGGTAATCTTAGCTACACAGGAGGCTGAGATCTGAGGATCATGGTTCAAAGCCAGCCCAGGGTAGGAAAGTCTGTGAGATTCTTATCTCCAATTAATCACAGAAAAAACCAGAAGTGGAGATGTGGCTCCATTTGGGAGAGTGTTATCCTTGAGCAAAATGGAGCTCAGGGAAAGCACCTAGGATCAGAGTTTGAGCACTAGGACCAGCAGACAAAACAAAACAAAACAAAAACATGGTTTTGTATCCACTGGAGCAAATAACAAAACAATGTTAGCAAATATGACTTCAAGTCATACCTCCCAACCCTTCCGCATGTCCTACTGATTTCTGTTTATTCCACAATGGTTGAACCTGAAAATGAATTAGATTTCAAATTCTAGAAATTAGTGTGTCTGGGTATATATTTGTAAGTTACTCCACTGCTTATAAAACCCTACAAAAGCACTAACACAGTTCAATGTCAATCAATACCCTGAAGGATATGAAAGATATCAAAAAGCAAATGTGTAACTGATTTCAAACACTCAGATGTAGAACCTTGTCTCAATCAAGCACAATTACTGTGGATTCATTATGATGCTTTAAAAAATTACTTGAATTTATTTTTTAAAAAAGAAGAAGAAAAGGAAGAAAGGAAAAAAAAAAAGCAAGATCATATCTGTGAACAAGCTTAACACCTCACTAACTAATGAACTGTGAAATTGCATAAATGATCCTCTAAGTTACTGATTGCTGACCTAGAAGCAAGGCACATTACTGAGTAACTTCTTCCAAGTTAATAAAAATTCCAAAGGACTTATACAGGTTTTACAAAACCTCAACTTTCATAATTTAACATTATTATTAGACTATCACATTTACTGGCTATAAGGCATAAACAAACTCTCACTTGATTCTTTGGCCTGTAATCTCCCATATAATCCAGAGAAAGATTTTTTTTTCTCCTCTAAGACTTCTTTTTGGCCTCATCTCTTAATCTTTCAGAGCCCAAAGCAACCAAAATGGCATTTTTAAAACACCTCTCAGTCTTAATGTACTTCAAGTCTTTCAGCAGTCTTCCAGGAGACAAAGTACATTCTCACTCTTAGAAGTAAATGCACACCCTTGCGGTAACCTATGAGGTTCTACATAATCTGTCTTTGTGTTCACTGTACTCGAGCCATCTCCACCTTGACTCTTCTTAGAACACACTGGAATATTCCCACCTCAGCGAGTCTTCACTGGTTAGTTATTTCATGAAAAGCAGATTTATATCCATCTGTACACCTCAAAAACAGCCTAACGTTTTGGCCATCAATTTTCACTTATCATGAGAGGCAGTTCACTGGGAATATTCATTAGTCAAATGAAATGAATTTTAGCCAGTTTAAAATTGTACTTATTTGTCATTCACTGAGAGTCAAAATCTGAATAAATCTTTACTGCTCTCATTTTCCTAGAAGCCTTCAGACTATGAAGACATCATGTATAGTCTGTACTCCAAAGAGGGCATCCACTTCTGTCCACATACCTAATTCAACAGAACACAAGCATGTTCTGAACACAATTCAGAAAACAGCACCTCTTAGCAGCCAGCTGAGTTGTCTGGTCTTGTTGCTTACCTATGAGAAACAGTGCCCTGATTGTAGGTCAGTATTTAATTCTTAAATATTTAAATTCTTATAGTTCCAAGAAACTCTGTTTCAAAATAACAAGAATAATGGTAACAATGCTCATTTCATTTTCCAACAACATGGAGAAATGATAGCTGAAATAAGCCTACAAATCTCAAAGCTCTTGGAATTAAAGAGCAAAGAAATGCCAGCACCAGCACCAGCACCACTAATTTAATTTCTTCTTTTTTTTTTTTTGGGTCCGGTCGTGGAGCTTGAACTCTGGGCCTGGGTGCTGTCCCTCAGCTCTTCAGCTCAAGGCTAGCGCTCTACCACTTGAGCCACAGCACACTTCCGGCTTTTTTTCTTTTTGCTTATGTGGTGCTGGGGAATCAAACCCAGGGCCTCATGCATGCAAGGCAAGCACTCTACCACTGAGCCACCTTCCCAGCCCCCACTAATTTAATTTCTGAGAATACCCTACCACTAGGTATTTTATATCCTTTGGAAATATACACTTGAGGCAATTTATGTTTTTTAGTCATATATAAATATTTATAAAATGAAGATATCTATTATATAGAAGAATGTTTCACAGATACATTTTTAAAGGATTATATAAGCAGGAGATTTAACCTAGAGGCATGCTAGTAACTAAGCTTCCAACCCAATTCTCAAGTAGACCAGACTCTCAGATTAGGGAGAGAGCATCTACTGTGAATGTCTCACCTTTTCTCGTTGGTCAAGGATGTGTGATACAGTGGCGGTCATACAGAGTAGTATCTGCAGAATCTTTGGTAAGTATGCACTGATCAGATGACTAATGTTCTTCAACACGATTCCCAGACTATTTAAGATGCCATGCTGACGACCCAAAGGAAGAACTTTAGACAAATCCAAATCTTCTACAGCTTGAGTGACTGCAGAATGGCACTCTCCTAGTAATAGAGGGAAAGGTTAATATGAAAGTATTGCTGGCCAGGAACTGATAGCTCCCGTCTGTAACCCTAGCTACTCAGAAGATCTGAGGATCGCAGTTTGAAGACAGCCCCAGCAGAAAAGTCCCCGAGTTATCTCCAATTAATCACTCAAAACCTAGAAGTGACACTGTGTGGCTCAAATGGTAGAATGCTAGCCTTGAGCACCAAGAAGCTCAGAGACAGTGCCCAGGCCCTGAGTTCAAGCCCTACAACCAACTGAAAGAAAAAAAAAGTATTTATAACTATGGCTTCCATTTCCTTAAATAATACATTTTCTATTGCTATTATATTTTATAGCTCCTTTTGATTCTTACTACATATTCAATTAATTTAATCAGATTTTAATATTTCTTCTTTACAGATGAGAAAACTAAATAAAGGAGGATTAAAAAAAATCACAACACTAAGTCTCTAAATTGAATTTCTATTCATTCATTTTCCCCCCCAAATTACTATTCCTGAGAATATGAGTTATTAAGAGCTATTCATTCATCATTCATTCATTCATTTATGTAGTACTGGGACTTGAACTCAAGGTCTCATGCCCAAATACTATAACAGTTGAGCCACATCCCAATCCATTTGCTTTTAGTTTGTTTTTCAGATAGTCTCACACTAACTTTGCTTGGGTTGGCTTTGAACTAACTATGGCCTTTCTACACCCCCTTCAGAGTAGCTAGAATTAATGACATGTACTACCATGTCCAGCTTGTTTTCAAAACTTTATTCAATTTTTATTTTTATTCAAAACTTTATTCAACTTTACTCAAACTTCAATCCTCCTGTCTGTGCTGGCATTACAGATGCGTGCCACTATACCAAGCTGATATACATTTTACTTATGCTTAGCTTTCACTGAGCTATGCTCAGTCCAGCAGATGCATAAAAGCTGCCTTGCTATATATAAGCTCCTTAAAGGCTAAGAATCAAATGTTCCATTTCTCTTGTAGTCCCTGGTTAATAAATAAGACAATGTCCATCATAAACAGTTGATACAATATTGGTTTCAGATTATTTAAGCTTTACATAAACCATCTGAAATGCAGATTATAAACTTAGTGATCCTTGCATTCAAATAGTCTGCTCACAACACAATCGTTTATATCTACCCTTTTACAATGGAGCTATCAACAGTAAAAACTTGTGCCTTCACAAACAACCTTTTACCTAAGGAAACTATTCTGAATAAAAACCTATTTAACAGCTCATCTAAAAGCATACAAAAAATACAAAATAAACAACCACAAAACTACCCAGCAAATAAATTCTTTTTTTTTGGGGGGAGTGGGGGTGGGGTCTGGTCGTGGGGCCTGAACTCTGGCCCTGGGAGCTGTCCCTCAACTCTTCAGCTCAAGGCTAGGCTAGCGCTCTACCACTTGAGCCACAGCGCCACTTCTGGCTTTTTTTTTCCTGCTTATGTGGTGCTGAAGAATCGAACCCAGGGCCTCAGGCATGCAAGGCAAGCGCTCTACCACTGAGCCACCTTCCCAGCCCCCAACATATAAATTCTAAGTGTAGCTAAGGCAAAGCAATTGTGGGACTGGAACAAAGTATTTTGGGGGGCAATCAGAAAAGACTGGGTTCAAATTCCAATTCTACCATCATCCATTAACATTCTAAACCCAGTTTCCTTATTTGTATAATAGAGACAATCAAGGAATCAAGCACATTACTTGCTGACCCTTCATCCCAGAGAACATAGCACAGAGCATCACTACCCGAGCCACTTCTCAATTGTGAGGTTGAGGATAGAGATGATAAATACCCACATTTTAGGTTCCAATTATCAAAGTATCTGGTTTAGGAGATTTTCAACAAATTCTAACTCAATAGATGAATGAGTAAATGGCAAGACAGATTAATTTTAGAGTAGAACTTCAATTTCTTAGAACAGTACACAATTAATTTTCAGTTAATTTGAAAAATGGCCCCTTGTACAATAACAACAAAACATATATTTTCTAATCAAGAGCTTATGACAGAAGATTGCTAATAATCCCTAGACACAAATGTGAGATCAACTAATTCAAACTTTAACATGAACTGCACTTCAGCCAAAAGACCATCACTGAGGGTGGTAGGAATAACATAACACTGAAATGACTTCTAACGTTCTGGGACATATGGGGAATCCAGCCACAGACAGTTCGTGTGTAGTACATTGTATAGATGGCAGCTGGTATTGGGAACCCAGCCCCATACATTAGATGCAGACTGCATGGAGTGGAAAGAAGTTGGTAGCTACCATTCTTGAAGTGCTTCACAGGTTCAGACAGCAGGTCTAAGAATAACTGGACCTCCTCGGGTTGGGTCCCTGCCAAGAACCGCAGAACAATGGCCATGCGTGTGCCTGAAGCAGATTTCCCTTGTGTTTTATTACCAGTCTTATTCTTCATTCTTCCATACAAAATTCTAAAAGTCAAAAGAACATTGGTTGCACTTTAATTCTAAAAATATATCTAGTTGTTTAAATCCATTTCAACTCAACAGACTTAAAGGCTCAAAACAAGGAAAACTAAAAAGAGAAATTAGGTATTGAACACATACTCAGAAGAAAGAAAATAGTAGACAACGGCAAGAAAATGTTTCTTTGTGTGTGAGAAAAGAAGCAATGCAATTGGCAGGTCAAATGGAAGTCTAATCAAACTAAAAGCAAAAGTACAGAAGTTAAAAGGAAGTGAAGAATAAAACTAAAAGAAAACAAGGAAATCAGAGATTTCAATTAGACAACTGGGCAGAGAAAGCCACATGTTAAACAGGCAAACAGAACTAAGAACAAATAAAAGTGAGTAGATCAATAATCGCTGGGAACCATGGTGCTCGTATAGTTTTACAAGTGAATTTACAATGAAATCAAATACCAATTGTTGCAGGAAATGCAACAAAGAAGAGTTAATGAAATGTATTAAAACCAATGACTCACAATAAATAAAAATGATTGGTCATTTTAGTACATGATTAACAAACATTCTAGTAAAATTCAAATGCATTACTGATAAAATTCTAAATTACCCAATAAAGGAATCTAATTTTTAACATGTTAGACTTACTTAGTACTAAAATTTTACATAGTTGTTTCCCTCCCCTTGTGACACACTCTTGCTATGCAGTTGAGGCTTGCCTCAAACTTGAACTCTCTGGCTTCTGCCTCCTGATGCCTGAAATACCATATATGTACAAAGACTGGCAAAACATGATGATTTTTATTTTTTGTTTCCTTTGAGGGAGGGTCTTGCTATAAAACCCAAGCTTGCCTTGAACTCTTGATCTTTTAGCAGTATTAGAAATTAAAATAGAAAAAAAATTTAAATACTGTTTTATAAATTCACTTAAAAGAACAATTATATTGACTGGCGGAGTGGCTCAAGTGGTAAAGCACCTGCCTAACATATGTGAGGCTCTGAGTTCAAATCTTACTACAGCAAAAAAAAGATATATAGCCTTAAAATAGCAATTATGAACTTACTACGTATTGACTTAACTAATATTTTAATGAAAAACTCATAGCTGTCTGCAATGTAGATTCCAAAACTCTTATCAACAATCTTTGTAAACTCTATTACACTGTTAAGATGAAATCTGTCTTGCTCTCTCTTCCTCACATTGATGCTGTACCATGTCAGTTACTTGGAAAGCATTGGTACACTGGGTCATATAACTCAGATGCTGGGGCTGGGTTATGGCACACCTCCCCAGCAAGCACAACTGGCCAAGTCAAATGAAAGTCTAATCAAACTAAAAACAAAAATATAGAAGTTAAACAGTAAAGAATAAAACTAGAAGTTTAAACCCTAATGCCACCAAAAATAATCCTGAAATATCAAATGCTGATCAGCAAGAGGCTTATAAACTTTGTTTATTATCAGTATTCAACTACCTCACCAAAAACGTTGTTGGTGGTGGTTTTTCTGGTGGTAGTGGAGTTTACTGGGAAACTACCATGTTTTATAGGAACAGATAAAAGCTTTCACAAATCCTAAATTTTACTTTAACTAGAATTTGGTAACTAGACACAGAGGCTATAATTTGTTCTCCTTGAAGTGACAAGCTCACTTTCATGGTCAAGAAAATGCCTGTGAAACACTCCACTATGAAAAGTAAAAAGCACCGGGCCACGAGCCATCCTTTCACACACAAATGGTGTTCTGTGACAAAAACACCTTGGACAGCTGTACTCATCCACACAGGGCTGTTCTTTTTTTTTTGGGTCCGGTCGTGGGGCCTGAACTCTGGGCCTGGGCACTGGCCCTCAGCTCTTCAGCTCAAGGCTAGCGCTCTACCACTTGAGCCACAGCACCACTTCTGCTTTTTTCTTTTTGCTTATGTGGTGCTGAGGAATCGAACACAGGGCCTCAGGCATGCACCAAGAGCATCTAGTGGAACTATTTCTTTCTTATGGAACTTCTTTCTTATGGCATTGAACAACTGCCCTGATTTTTGATAAGTTACCTGGAGCTCTACCTAGCATTGTTTTTGCATCACCAGCATAAATATAAACAAAATGAAAAAGATAATGTCTGGGGTAGGAGTGTGGCTTAGTGGTATAGTGCTCGCCTATCATGCATGAAGCCCTGGGTTTGATTCCCTATTACCACATGCACAGAAAAAGCTGGAAGTGGCACTGTGGCTCAAGTGGTAGAGTGCTAGCCTTGAGCAAAAAAAGCTCAGGGACACTGCCCACACCCTGAGTTCAAGCCCCAAGACTGGCAAAAAAAAAAAAAGTGTTAGTAATCCACAGTTTGTGGACTCATGGACTTTCTGAAGGTGTCTTGAGGACCTCCCCAAGAATGAGCAGATTTTAAAAACAACTGCTTTTATGTTACTCTTAAATCCAATAGCAAGGCAAAAGCTAAACACTACTACTTTGACTACACACAGTCAATTCTTCTATTAGATTAATTTAAAAAACAAAAACAAAAAAAGCATAAAAGTTTAGGGATAGCACCCACACAAATACATTCCCAAATATTTAACATAAAATTACCTATTTTGGAAAATCAAAGTAACAACCAAAACTAGATAGGCAAAATAATCAACCAAGGAGGCTTATATAGATAAATTACAGCCAATCTACATTACGTATAATCTTATTTTAAAATATATTATGATCTAAGAGAAAAGATAGTAAAATTTTTCATAAAATCTGTTTCTAATTATCTCTAAAACTGTTCAAGTATACACATTCAGATAGCCTTTTGTGGCTTACTTTTATCTACTCTGGACTTTATGGGCCACTTGGTTTGGCCTTTCAGAGATTTTTAAACTATGGCATTTGTATTGTTATGATTTATAACTGTTTTGACAAAGTTAGTAGTGAATATTCTCTTAAGTGTTTAAATGAGGCAACATCTACTTTATAGTCTTATTTTTCACATTATATGTAATATGTAAGTATACATGATAAATGATTTTATATATTCTAGTATTCATTCAAATATGTCCACATCTTAATGCTGACTATAAATGATATCAATCAGAATTAGGAGATCAGAGCAGTCTGAGGAGCCACAGCCCATCTGATTTAGTCCCTATCATAAAGGGAAAGGAAACTCAATGAATCTAAAAGAGTTGATTCACTTAGAGAAGGCACTAAGCAGTCCCAGGCTACATAACAAGCAAAGATCTGTTACATTTACACCAGCTTTCCAACTCCCATTATGGAAGAGCTTCATTTTTTCCTTTCATCATTATATATAATCTTTGGATTATTTATAGATCATCTTTGTGTTACTTCATTTTTAAATTGTAGTATTAGTATTGTTAAAATAACATTACAGTTAAGACCTTCTTTCATGTCACGAAGAAAGTATTCTAAATTACAATTTGATTCCCCCCCCCAAAAAAAAAGTCAAAAGTGCAAGCCAGCTGCCAGTGGCTGTTGCCTGTAATCCTAGCCAGGCGGCTGAGATCTGAGGACTGTGGTTCAAAGCCAGCCCAGGCAGGAAAGTCCATGAGACTCTAAGCTCCAATTAACCACCAGAAAACCGGAAGTGGTGCTGTGGCTCAAGTGGTAGAATGCTAGCTTTGAGCTGAAGAGCTCAGAGACAACACCCAGGTCCAGAGATCAAGCCCCACGACCGGGGTGGGGGGGGGGCGGGGGGGTGAGGAGAGACAAAGAACAATCAAAAGAAAACACAAAATGATATAGTTCATTACAACTACTGAAAAGAACGAACCATAATACTAATACAATATGCACAATTGTGTTTGTGATTAACTTTTATAAAAAAAATCAAAACAAAGCAAAAACAATACTTTTTAAACAGCTTAAATACCTCATCAGAATTGGAAATAAATCTGCTCTGTGGGCTGTTTTCACCACAGAATTATCTTCTGAAATGCTGAAATGTACTATCTCTTCTTTAAAGCTTCTGTCTTCAAGCAGCCTTTTTAAGTTCTCTCTTTAAAACAGAATCAGAACAAACCAGCAGTCAGGTCCATAGTGCTTTTTAAAAAGGCAAGAGTAATATATGCAGAAAATAAGTACAACTAAAATAACATAGTAAATAATTCATATGTGGCTAAAAGCCATAATGGAGAACCCTCAAAAATACTATCAAATTTCAAAAGGTAAAATAAATTAGAAGGGATTGAATTTAATCTATAACTTAGTTAGTTATAAGAACTTGAAAACACAAGCTTCTTTAGTTTTTAGTAGTTATGATTCCCTAAGAAATGATGATTAATTATGTAACTTTCACAACATTTTTTCCCTACATTTTCAATTGAGAACAACTATCAACAAATACACATCCAGTTTTAATTTTGTATCTGTAAATAGCACTATGATTACCTTAGAAGAAAAATTTTCAGGTCTTCAAGATACCATTTTATAAGGACTTCTATATAACAAAGTTACAAGGAACTCCAGATGTGGATCAATTGGCAGAGAACTTGCAAACTAATCCTTTCCCCCAAAATAAAACATTCCTTTAGCTTTAGGTAACTTACCTGTAAGGGAAGATATGAGGATGTCTATATGTCATTATGCAATCCAAGGCTATTTTTTGTACTGTTTGATCTTGGTGTAGCAATAACTAGGAATGACAGTTTATAGAATCAATTAATAGAGTGACACATCATAGGATAGAAATTTACTAACATCAATCTGAGTTAAATTCTCTAAAATGTAAATTTCTACATGTAGAGGTGACTGCTGACACAGCCTAATATAGAGTTAAAGGATGAACAGAGGGCTGGGAAAGTGGCTCAGTGGCAGAGCGCTTGCCTTGCATGCATAAGGCCCTAGGTTCAATTCCTCAGCACCACATAAGCAAAAAGAAAAAAGCCAGAAGTGGCGCTGTGGCTCAAGTGGAGAGCGCTACTTGAGCTGAAGAGCTGAGGGACAGTGCCCAGGCCCAGAGTTCAGGCCCCATGATCGGACCAAAAAAAAAAAAAAGGATGAACAGAATTATCTACCAAAAAATGGAAATGAGCAGCATATGATGGCACATGCCTGTCCTTTACATAGTAAGACCTCTGTCCCTTTTTTTCTTTTTAGAAAAGAAAATGAAATTTTGGTTTCAATTCTCCATATGACTCTAGATTTAAACCATCATGTGCTGATTTCATGATAAGGAAAACTTACATATAAGTAATAACAATCTATACAATGCCAGGAAAAAGAACTTGAACTCAGGGCTTCTCTGATTCATAAATTCAGATATTTTCTTTCTTATGACAACAGACTCTTAAGCTCTAGCTTCATAAACAAGGCCTATGTGAATGGGAAGAACACAAGTAAATTCTGGTGAAATGATTAAGTTTCATCTAAAACGCATCTAATAAAAAGTAGAATAAGGTGGGAATGTAAACTTGTCCAACCACTTTGGAAAGCAGTATGGAGGTTCCTCAAAAGACTTCACATAGAACTCCCCTATGACCCAGCAATCCC
>NW_012267219.1:33367005-33380232 GCF_000151885.1 Dipodomys ordii | reverse complement strand
GGGGTCCGGTCGTGGGGCCTGAGTGCTGTCCCTCAGCTCTTCAGCTCAAGGCTAGAGCTCTACCACTTGAGCCATAGCGCCACTTCCGGTTTGTTTTTTTCTTCTGCTTATGTGGTGCTGAGGAATTGAACCAAGGGCCTCATGCATGCAAGGCAAGTGCTCTACCACTGAGCCACCTTCCCAGCCCTCCCCAAGACTCTTATCTCCAATTAACCACTAGAAAACCAGAAGTGGAGCTGTGGCTCAAATGGTACAGTGCTAACCTTGAGTGAAAGAGCTCAAGGGACAGAGCCCAAGCTCTGAGTTCAAGCCCCACAACCAACAACAACAACAAAAAAGGTTCTTACGGTAACAGAAAATCACAGTGTCTATAAACTCAGAAAAATAGTATTTAAAATGCAGACATGGGTCTTATTCAACAAATAACTGTTAAAAATCTGAAAGTTACCTTGGTTAGGAAAGTGATAAAGAAAAATTTAGAAAAACTATTAAAACAAAATTATTTTACTTGGGCTGGGAAGGTGGCTCAGTGGTAGAGTGCTTGCCTTGCATGCCTGAGTCCCTGGGTTTGATTCCTCAGCACCACATAAGCAAAAAGAAAAAAGCCAGAAATGGGGCTGTGGCTCAAGTGGTAGAGCGCTAGACTTGAGCTGAAGAGCTGAGGGACAGCACCCAGGCTCAGAGTTCAGGCCCCACGACCAGGACCCCCCCCCCAAAAAAAATTAATTTACTTACCTGAAGATATAACTCATATAATTTGGATTCCAGATATAACGACCGTGGGTTTGAAAATTTAGAGAAAACTTGCAAATGAGCAATTAATTGCCTAAATAAAAAAAAATAAGTATTGTAGAATTAAAGACCAGAGATTATTTTATCAGAATGTTATTACCCACAATTTTACTCTATGACAAGTGCTTCAAATATTACAAATAAATTCACTGTTCAATTATACAGATTTTATCCTCCCTCCTTTCCTTTCTTTCTTTCATATAACATAGATATTTACATTAGGAAAAAGAGGTCCAAGGTGAGGCAACAATGACTCTTCTTTCCCATGAAGGAAAAAGTAACAATTATGTTCTGTGGTTGAAAGTCAAACACAAAGACAGGAGTGCCCAGAGCAGATGACATCACCCACTTAAACAGACAGAGAAGACTGTCTGCATTAACTTGCTCAACTTCCTAGTCCACACACAGACTCCTGCAGAATTTACAACTGCTTTGAGAGAATTCTTTCCTTTCTGGGTATCATGTTAGATATATTAGAAACTTAAGGAAAAAAATCAGAATAAACAAGTCTAAAATTTCAATAAGTTTTATTTGCCTATCTGAACATAAGTGAAGAAAGGTGGGGAGAAGCAGGAAACAAGCTACATTTAGGGATTAGAAAAAGCTATTTAATGTGCTAGAAGCTCAGTTTCTGTATTTTTATAAAGACAGAACTTTCTGGTTTTTTTGTGAGGATTAAATCAGAGTGAAAATTGTGGTATCTCTCTAACTCTGAGCCAAGTAAGGCAAAACCGTGAAAATCCTATTAATTAGCATAGAGAAAATAAGCCAGAAATAATGAATTCTCTAAATTGTAAATTTTTAAATTTTCTATTGAAATATCTACTCCTTTCTCTAATATTTAGAAGCACTTGATGGGTCACATGGACTTGAAGAATCAAAGAGAACAAGAGCTGACTTGAATGTTTTCAAAAAATAACTTTTTTTCTTTTGCCAGTCCTAGGGTTGAATTCCGGGCCTAGTCACTGTCTCTGAACTTCTTTTCTTTTGCTCAAGGCTAGCATTCTACCACTTAAGCCACAATGCCACTTCTGGCTTTTTCTGCTTATATGGTACTGAGGAATCGAACCCAGAGCTTCATGCATGCTAGACAAGTACTCTAAAAATAAGCCAAATTCCCAGCTCTCAAAAAATTACTTCTAAAGGGCTATTTCATGAAGCATCATAAATGTGGGCTATGTGGCACTAAGAATGTGATTATCAATTCATTCATTTTTGCAATGATGGTATCTAATGGCCATTTTAGGTGTGACTACAGAGGAAAGACTAAGACCTAGTCCTAACTCTTTAAGAATTTATTTCATGGAAGAGCTATTTTTTTAAAAAATGCCTATGACAATGAGTGGTTCCATGATAGATGTATGAACATTTATTACAAAAGTCTGAAATCAAGTAAGAGAACTATCACTTTAAAAAGAACGTGTGCAAAGGTCTAGGGGCGAAAAAGCCAGAGGGATGACTGGATAAATGGCTTATTCACTGTTTCAACAAACACATAACTAGGGCTATCCTTTCTAGGTATTATGCTGATGAAAATACCTCAAGAAATACTCCAAGAGAAAACAGCAACCTTTGTTTTAACGTAGTAGGGAACAGAATGTTCAGAGCTGTGAGAGGCAGAGAACTAGTTACAGTAGCTTAGCCATGACCTTTCCAGGCCCTGGGCTTTGGACGCTATTTCCATTAGTTGGTAAATGAGTCCTCCACTGTCCAAGACCAGCAAACTCTCATCTCCCTTGCATAAAGGCTTCCCTGCACCTTTGCGGTAGAAACAAGTAGTTCTTTACACGTATTTCAGCAATAAAATATTGTGCCAGGCTTTTGACTGCAACCCCTATTTTGCAGACCCTGTGCACAATTAATTACTGAAGTGCAACACTTAGCAAAAGGCACTTGGTACAGGTGCAGAATGGATGAATCAACAGTTGTTTTATGTTGAAATAGTCAACAAATGACATCTAAGTTTTAAAAGAAGAGACTATTACTTATTTAGTGGACCTCAGAGACCTTAATTTAGGCAATCTTCAAGTTAGGTGGAACAGCTAGTAAAAACATGATCAGTTTTTTTTTTTTTTTTAGGTCTTTAATAACATAAGTAAATGAATAACCAAGAGAATGAGAAGGTACAAAAGCATGAGAAAAAAGTAACCAGTAGGAAGTAAGTCCAAGGTATAGTGCTGACATGCTTATTTGCAAGAGAAGAGCTATTCCACTATGTGTTCCCCTGGCACACAACTGTAATGACCCAATGCTGTGAAAGAAGACAGCAAAGGTCAGAGAATATGCAGTACCTTGAGCTCCAATGCAATCTTTCAATGGGGCTATGATAAAAAGGAGCTACCTCAAAGGTTCTTCCAATTCTTACTTTTTGTGCCTAACCAATAAAAGACAGAGGCAGGGTAGTTGTTACAGGCAGCTGGGCTAAGACCTTTCCAGGCCCCAGGCTTTGTACACCATTTCCATCAGGTGGTAAGTCCTTCCCTGCTCAAGACTGGCAAATGTGTCCTTTTCCTTTCAGAAAAGGCCTCGCTGGGTCTTTGTGTAGAAGCAAATAATTCTTTAGTGGGCTTCCATAACTGCTTCAAAAATATTCACATATAAAATATTTCACCAAGCCTTTGACTACAAGTCCTACATTGCAGATGCTGTGCACAACTCTTTATTGAAGCCAGTACTTAGCAAAAGGCACTCAAAACAATGGAGCAAACAATCATTCCCAAAACAACCTAGGCTCAGTGTGTGAGAACTGGTCTAAGAGGCCATGGGGCTGAAAAAAGAGGCAGACAGAACTAGGATTGATGAAGGCAAGTTAATGGGGAGTTACTGACTGATGCATGGCCCAAGTGGAGCCCAATAAACTTGCACAATCCTGGATCTGCTGTCTCTTTGTTAAGTGTCACGTCACCTTCGGACCAGTTCTCATGTCCAGGGGCCAAAATAGCAAACTCAGAACATTTGACAGCTTTGTTTGGGTTGTTAAAGAAAACCCCAGGCAGATGCAGTACTTATGTAAATAATTATCAACAGTTCATCTTGTGTAAGGCTATTTCCCATTGAGGCCAAGATATCTTCTCTTGCTCCTGCAACTATGGACCTGTGATCAGTTGACAATGGTGAACTCACTTTGCTGCAGCTCTTCTTGTCCTTCGCTTTTGTGAGGGTTCTTCTGGAGACTCCTCTTCTTCCTCCTCCAACTCCTCATCATTCCCTGCAGAAGGTTCCTCTTCAGTTTCTTCTGCTGTCATCCCTCTGCCTTTTCTCCGAAGATCCTGGGTTGGAGCAACTTGCAGATCTGCTGGATAATACTCATTGCTATAGCAGGAATAGGACAAGGACAGAGATGAGGAGTGCATGCTAAGTGGAAAGATCCTAATTCTATTTGTGAGAGAGGCATCAGAATCACACAGAGAAAGGACACTATACCTCAGTCAAACTTCTTACATAAATATTCTTTTTTATTGAGTCCTACATGGCCAAGTCAATTACTGACTGCAGAAGACAGTTCATTTCAGATTGAACTGAAATTTATCTTGTCTCTAGCACCACAAGTGGAGAGAGGTGACATTATTATTATTATTGTTGTTGTTGTTTGCCAATTGTGGAGCTTGAGCTTTGGGCCTGGGCTCTGTCCCTAAGCTCTTCAGCTCAAGGCTAGTGCTTTACCACTTGAGCCAAAGTGCCACTTCCAGTTTTCTGGTGATTAACTGGAGATAAGAGTCTCACGGACTTTCCTGCCTGGGCTGGCTTTAAACTGCAATTCTCAGAACTCAGCCTCCTGAGTAGCTAGGATTACAGGCATGAGCCACTGCCACCCAGTCAGATACCCGGCCAGATGGATTATTTAATACTGTTAAAAGTATTAGGACCATGCCATCCTGTTATTCCAGATGCATTTTTCTCTTGAAAGTGTCCTTTCAAAAAAAGTACTGTCCTTTCAAATAGCAAATCTGGAGGCATTATACCACCTAACTATAAAACATACTACACAGTTATGATCTACAACATAGTGCTGGTATAAAATCAGACACACAGACCAAAGAAGACCCTTCAAGTAAACCCACACATCTATGGCCAACTGACTTTTCAACGAAGGTGCTAAGAACATACTGGAGAAAGGACAGTCTTTCCAATAAATGGTGCTACAAAAATCAGATATCTACATGGAGAGACTGAAATGAGCCTCCTATCTTCCATGATTTAGAAAAGTCAACAGAACATGGACTCCAGATGTATAAGTAAAACTCAAATTACTAGATGAAAGTAGAAAATGACAGCATAAGAAAAATGCTCAGGACATTGGAATGGGCAAGAATTTCATTCTTTTTCCAAGACCTCCTCAACAGGAAACAAACGCAGAAAGAGACAAATGAGATTACATAAAACTAAAACCCTCCAGTATATCAAAGGAAACCATCAACAGAGTGAAGAGACAACTTACAGGATGGAAGTAAGTGTAGGCAAAGTATACACATCGGATGGGAGGGGATGGGATTAATATCCAGCATATATGAGAAACTAAAATAACTCAACAGAAAACAAAACGAAGAAAATGTGATTTAAAAATAGCCAATGGGAGCTGGGAAGGTGGCTCAGTGGTAAAGAGCTTGCCTTGCATGCATGAGACCCTGGGTTCAATTCCTCAGCACCACATAGGCAGAAAAAAAAGCCGGAAGTGGGTGCCATGGCTCAAGTGGTAGAACGCTAGCCTTGAGTTGAACAGCTGAGGGACAGTGCCCAGGCCCAGAGTTCAGGCCCAATGACTGGACCCCCCAAAAACAAAAATAGTCAATAGTTGGGCTGGGAATGTGGCTCAGTGATAAAGTATTTGCCTAGTATGCATGAAGCTCTGGGTTCCATTCCTCAGTACTACATACATAGAAAAAGCTAGAAGTGGTTCTGTGGCTCAAGTGGTCGAGTGCTAGCCTTGAGCAAAAAAAACCCCGAGGGACAGCACCCAGGCCTTGAGTTCACAAGCCCCAGCATTGTCAAAAAAAAAAAAAAAAAGCCAACAGACCTAAGTAGACATTCCTCAAATACAGACAAAAAGTATATGAAAAAGTGCTTAACACCACTAATCATCTTGGAAATATATCTTTTTAAACTGCTCTTTTTTTTTTTTGTCTTTTTCTTTTTGGTACTGGGGACTAAACCTAGGACTTTGTACTTGCTAGACAAGCATTTTGCCATTGAACTACATCTCAGCCCTGGGAAATGGGGTGGGTGGGTGCATGCGTGCATGTGTGCATGCAGGCGAGATGCGCTAAGAATTGAATTCAAGGCCTGGGTACTGTCCCTTAGTTTTTTTTTTTTTTTTCTTAGGGTTGGCACTCTACCACTTAGGCCACCCCTCTACCCTTCACTTCTGGCTTTTTGCTGGTTAACTGGAGATAAGAATCTCACAGACTTTTCTGCCAGATTGCGTTTGAACCACAATCCTTAGATCTCAGCCTCCTGGGTAGCTAGGATTACAGGCATGAACCACCAATGTCTGGCTCATTTTAGTTTTAAAGTAGACTCTTACATAGCATACCAGTCAATGCTCCATAAAGCTGCTATTATTCTTTGAGCACATTCCTTAGCATTAAAGAAAAATATCCAAAGGCTCAAAATAGTAGTTGTAGTTGGGTTACTAAACAATATCTTCCAGTCATCACATACAGGCAGTAAAACAATGAACAAGAAGACATTAGTCAAACTCTATATAGACTTTCATCCTAGGTGACCTGGTATATTTTTGTTAGCACCATTTGTGTTTTGATTGATATAAAACTAGTTTAGTTAGTTGTTACCGAACAAAGCCATTGCTTTTGTAGACATAGCAATGATTTGAAAACATAAAGAACTCAGCTATTGTGGGAGGTTAATAGTTCTTACCTCCCTCTCCTCATACCCCAGGAGGGACTTATTCCTAGAAGAGGATACGTACTTGATAAATCTCAAGAAGAGCGGGGAAAGCTCCCTGGACCGTGGTTCTACTCTCTCTGGGAATTTTGCCAGAGCTCGCCAAAGCAAAAATCGAAAGTTGGTATGGTCCAGTCTTTCCCGACAGTCAGTTTTCAAGGTTAACTGCTGCTGGTAAAGAGCTCCAACATCCCCTTCCTGGGTCTGCTCCCAGCTTTCATCTCCAATGGAGTTCACCTCATCTCCCATATCCATTTGCAGTTCTTTCTCTGCAAGAGAGAAAAAAAAGTCATCACCATTACCAGACAGCAGACATTTCTAATACCACAAGGAAAACAAGCCACACTGCAAAGTTATCAAGGGTAATACATCTCCCCATTGTTTCCTGATTTCACACACGGTTAGGTAGTAAAAATTAAACACTGACACATTCTCTTTCCCTCCCAGCCCTATCCTTACATACCAGCATGTGTAGCTGCTTTATCTAGATGTTCATAGTAGACTTTCCAAAACTGCTTATTTTCCATTTCATGGGCATGAGAACTAGGAGAAAAGGTCACAAAATAAGGGGATAGGGCAAAAGGGTATAATTAAAAATGCTAATGGTTAGCCCTCAATGCCTGCACAAATTATTTTTATAATCATAAAAGACTAAAGGGTATTTTTAAAAACTCAAGGCTAAGGAGGAATGACACTGTCGCACAAAAAATGTACTTATTACCTGACTTATGAAATGATAACCTTTCTGTACAACAACTTAATAATAGCAATACAATTATATTAAAACAAACTTCAGGGCTATAAGTTCACCAGGCAGAGCTCTACTGCTTGAGATGCAACTTTGGCCTTTTTTACTGTTTTTGAATTAAGGTCACTTTTTGTCCAGGCCAACACAGACCTCAATCCTCCTATTTTATGTTGGGATAACAGGTATACAAAAATACATTCAGCCTTCTTTCTTGAGATAAGGGTCTCACTAACTTTTTGGGTGTATGCTGAAACTGAAATTCTACTGATCTCAGCCTGCCAAGTAGCTAAGATGACAGGCACACAAAACTATATACAGGTATTGACTGAGATGGGGTTTTGCAAACGTTTGCCTGGGCCTGGACTGAACTTCCAAATTTCCGCAACCTAAGTGAGCCACTAGTGCCCAGCCTTAAAACAAATTATTTGCATGTTAACTATACAAAATAATGAGTTTCATTATAACATTTTCATAACTAAAGTATCTTTTTAAAACTGTAAGTAAGTTGGATATTAGTAGCTCACACTTATAATCCTAGCTACTCAGAAGGCTGAGAGCTATGGATCACAGTTCAAAGCCAGCCCAGGCAGGAAAGTCTGTGAGACTTCTTTTTTTTGCTAGTCCTGGGCCTTCAACCTGGGCCTGCACTGTCCCTAAGCTCCTTTTGCTCAAGGCTCAAGGCTAGCACTCTAACACATAAGCTACGCACCACTTCCAGCTTTTTCTGTGATTAATTGGACATAAGAGTCTCACAAACTTTCCTCCCAGGGGTGGCTTTGAACCACAATCAGATCTCTGCCTCCTGAATAGTCAGGATTACAGGCATGAGCCACTGGCACCCTGCTCTGTTGAGACTCTTATCACCAATTTATCACCAAAAAGCCAGAAGTAGAGCTGTGGCTCAAGTGGTAGAGTACTAGCCTTGAGCACAAAAGGTCACAAACAAAAGCTCAGTGCCAGGCTTTGAGTTCAAGCTCCTGGACCAACAACAACAACCAAAAAAAAAAAAAAAAGGAGAGGACCAGATATGGAGCTCACACCTTAAATTCCAGCTACTCAGGAGGCAGAGATCAGGAAGATTACAGTTATAGACCAATACATTAGCAAAAATAGCAAAAACATTTTTAGTAAGATCTCACCTCAACCAATAAACTGAACATGGTGGTGGTGGGCACTTGTCACTTGTAATCCCAGCTACTCAGGTAGCAAAAGCAAGTGGCACTCAAATACACTTATTATGACAGAGGCAAAATAAACATTCATTTAACATGAAAAATACACTTTAGAACTTAACAAGGAAACATGAGGTGAATTACATTGTGTTTGCATAGCTTGGTATCTGAGCAACAATATTATAAAATTTTTTATATTTTTGTCATTAATCCTTTAAAACTGCATAAACCTTAACTAGGCATAAATTATATGTTTATGCTTTAACAAATTTCCAAACTTAAAGATGTGCCCAACAGGAAGACAGCCCAGCCACTATGGACAACCATTAAAGGCACTCTGTGAATGAACAACATGTTTAACACCTGGTAGACAAGTCAGGAAGACCATGAGTTCAAAGCCTGCATCCTAGCAACATGCTGTGTCAAAAAATGAAGCCCCAATAGTTTTGACAATAGGCCACTGAAATGTACATGCTAGATTCTTCCTGTCTTCTGAAGGCACAAGACAAAATAAAGTTGATGCTAGAAAGCACCTGTTTTTACCATACTGGTTTGATGGTTTGAATAGCAGGAAAAGGTCATAAAATGGAAATGGATGTTTACTTTACTTCTGACAAACAGAACTGATACTCAGTATTTTCAAAGGCCACACAAGACATATTTCCAATCCAACAGAAAGCAAAAGCAACAGGTGGGTACTGGTGGCTCATCCCTGTAATCCTAGCTATGCAGGAGGCAGAGATATGAGGATCATGGTTCCCAGCAGGAAAGTCTGTGAGACTCATCTCGAATTAACCACAAAAAAAAAGCTGGAGCTATGGACCAAGTGGTAGAGTACTGGTCTTGAACAAAGAAGCTCAGAAACAGCACCCAGAGTTCAGGCACAAAAGACCCAGCTCTAGCACAAAACAAGAAGGAGAAAAAAAAAAAAAAACCAGCAAAGTAGACAATCTGAAGACTGATGTCTGTAAAAGGACAAATTTTATTTATTTTTTTTCTGGTCCAGTCGTGGGGCCTGAACTCTGGGCCTGGGCACTGTCCCTCAGCTCTTCAGCTCAAGACTAGCTCTCTACCACTTGAGCCACAGCGCCACTTCCAGCTTTTTTTCTTTTTGCTTATGTGGTGCTGAGGAATCGAACCCAGGGCCTCAGGCATGCAAGGCAAGCGCTCTACCACTGAGTCACCTTCCCAGCTCTGTAAAAGGACAATTTTTACATGTAGGCAACATACATATTTTCTATGGGACTAGTAAAGTCCTTTGTTAAAGCTAAAGGGATTTTTATACAGGAGAGAGTAAAGGTTTTGAAATTTAATTTTCAAAGGATGGATCAATGATCAATATAAATAAAAGTATGCAATAAACAACTTAAATGATAGAGAAGTATCATAAAAGTCCTCCAAGGTTATTTCAATGTACACAGTAAGATACATATAATGTTTCAACTATAAAAAACTAGACATAATAGAAAGAAAAAAATTGATGCTATTTTTTTCTTCCTTTTTGTTCTACAAAGGAATTATGGTATTTATAAGTACTGCATACAACCATTTATCTAAGTCACACCTAGGAGTATAACCCTGGGTCATCACTTTGTACCATTTAAATTGTAATTGCTTCAACCACTTAACTCACACTTACCTTATGAGTTCAATAACAGGATCCCACAGAGCACTGAAGTTGACATATAACATGCCCAACAAATAACGAAGTGGTACCTGCAATCATAAAAGACTTTCTTAGTAATGGATGATAAGCTTCAGTGGAAAAAACAGGTGTTTTATCACTTGAGTCATGCCTCCAGCCCTTTTTGCTTTGGCGCTTTCTCTCCCTTTTTCTTTTTTTCTCGCTCTCTTCCTGCAGTATAAAGGAGTTGTCAGGACAGTTTGTGGACACAATGCATTATGATCAACGTCACCCTTTCATCACTCTCTCCCACACATCCCAACCCCATCCTGTTCCTGAATTTTCTTAATTTTGTAGGATATGCGTTGAATTTTATGACTCTACTCCCCCCTCACCCCCGAATTGCTTTCTGAAATAGGATCTCAATTTATGACTGGGTTACCATGGACCACAATCCCATTTATGTTTCCTATATGGCTGGGATGACAGGTATGTGACACTATGCCCACATAAACTTTTTGCCCAAGCTAGCCTCCAACTGAGATCCTCTCAATCTCTGCCTCTGGAGCAGATAGGATTCCATGAATCTGGCTTGTCAATTACCTCTTAGAACAACACTCATTATTACCAACAGCCCCTTATACTAGGTGGTATCAATTGTATTATTACTTTGGGATGTGATGTTGGTACATATTATAGTAGTAATTTCTTTTTCAAATACATATCATGAAAGATGATAGCATCTGAAACTGGTAAAAATTTGTCGGATTAAAAGGGGAATGCTGGGCTGGGGAAGGTGGCTCAGTGGCAAAGCGCTTGCCTTGCATGCCTGAGGCCCTGGGTTCAATTCCTCAGCACCACATAAGCAGTAAAAAAGCTGGAAGTGGCACTGTGGCTCAAGTGGTAGGGTGCTAGCCTTGAGCTGAAGAGCTGAGGGACAGAGCCCAGGCCCAGAGTTCAAGTCCCAGGACCGGACCCCCCCCAAAAAAAGGGGGGGAATGCCTTCATATAGTTTTGCTCCCAAAGGTGTTCATGATGTATCTATCTACCAGGGCTTAAGCTAAAAACCTCTGGACAAAAAACATAGGAAGCTGATGGTTGCTTTAGACAAAAAAAAAAAAATTCAGGTGGGTGCTGGTGACTCACACCTCTAATCCTACTCCGAAGGCTGAGATCTAAGGATCATAGTTTAAAGCCAGCCCAGGCCGGAAAGCTCAAGAGATTCTTATCTCCAATTAACTGACATATCCAGAAGTGGAGCTGTGGTGCAAAGTGGTAGAGCACTAGCCTTAAGCAAAAAGAATTCAGGGACAGCACCCAGACCCTGAGTTCAAGCCCCACAGCAGACAATCAAATAAAATTCTTGTTTTTGAAGTTATTTTGTCATAAAAACATATTTGAATGATAATTTCAATTTCTTGTCCCCAACCCTGGGAAATCTGTGAAGGTAGAGGCTGGGTTTTTATATCACACTCACCCAGTCATAGGTAATCAATATGATTAACTTTAGGGTAGGGCAGGGTGGTACATGCCTATAATCCCAGTACTCTAACATTACAGGCTCATGGTTATAAACCTGCTATTCCATAAGCAGAGACTGGGAGAATGAGGTTACAGGCAGCCCAGGTAAAAAGTTCACTCGACTTCTCTGAAGCAACAGCTGGTGCAGAGGAGCACAGCAGTCCTCTCATCCCAGATACATGGGAGGCTAGATCACGAGGCCCACAGTTTGACTCTAGCCCAGACCAAAAAGTTCTTGAGACCCCCATCTCAAGAGAAAAAGCTGACCATAAAAGCACGTGCCTGTTGTCCTAGAATAAACAGAAGGATCTGAAGTCCCTGTCAGCTTGGGTAAAAGTGACCCTATTTCCAAACTGACCGGTGCAAAAAAAGGCTAGAGTCATAACCTAACTGATAGAGGGCTGTCTAGCAAGCACAGAGTTCTGAGTTCAAGCCCCAGTACAGCCCATAAATAGAATGGACGATAGATGGATGGAGCAGAGTGGAGGAACTCCTTTAGTATATTTCCCCAGCAAAGAATGAAAACAAAGGAAGAAGCAGCAGCAGCAGCAGAAGAAAACAGAGCACTACTCAGAGCACTTCTTTACCTCCTGTAAGGGCCCATGAGGAAGAGCAATCTGCACAACATCATGCCTCAGTTTCCGCAGGTGCAGTAGCTTCTCCCTGTAATCGCTCACAGTTGCTGGAACAAGTTCTGCCTGGCGTAATATTGTGAAGGCTGACTGGCGCTCCGACAGACCATCACCATCACCCTGTACAAACAGAGCCCGGAGGCAGTCAATAGCATGACACTCCACAAAGAACATGACATTTTTTCTTTTTTTTAGGGGTCCGGTTGTGGGGCCTGAACTCTGGGCCTGGGTGCTATCCCTCAGCTCTTCAGCTCAAGGCTAGTGCTCTACCATTTGAGCCACTGCGCCACTTCCGGCTTTCTTCTTTTTGCTCATGTGGTGATGAGGAATCGAACCCAGGGCCTCATGCATGCAAGGCAAGTGCTCTACCACTGAGCCACCTTCCCAGCCCAGAACATGAAATTTTTTGTTGTTGTTGTTTTAAAAAACTCTTTTTTTTGCCAGTCATGGGGTTTAAACTCTGGGCCTGGGCACTGTCTCTGAGCTCTTAGATCAAGGCTACTGCTCTACCACTTTGAATCACAGTACCAGTTCCTGTTTTCTGGTGATTAACTGGAGATGAGTCTCAAGGAGGGCTGGGAAGGTGGCTCAGTGGTAGAGCGCTTGCCTTGCATGCCTAAAAGAAAAAAGCAAAAAGAAAAAAGCCGGAAGTGGCGCTGTGGCTCAAGTGGTAGAGTGCTAGCCTTGAGCTGAGGGACAGTGCCCAGGCCAGAGTTCAGGCCCCACAACCATACCCAAAAAAAAAAAAAAAAAAGAGTCTCAAGGACTTTCCTGCCCCAGCTGGCTTTAAACCTCAATTCTCAGATCTCAGCCTGCCAAGTAGCTAAGATGACAGGC
>NW_012267219.1:33341305-33366955 GCF_000151885.1 Dipodomys ordii | reverse complement strand
AAAAAAAAAAAAAAGAGTCTCAAGGACTTTCCTGCCCCAGCTGGCTTTAAACCTCAATTCTCAGATCTCAGCCTCTGAGTAGCAAGGATTACAGGCGTGAGCCAACAGCACCTGGTTAAATTTATTTTTTTTCACACCATTTACTTTTGGTTTTTGTTGGTCATGAAGCTTGAACTCAGTGCCTGGACGCTGTCCCTGAGCTTTTTCACTCAAGAATAGCATTCTACCACTTGGAGCCATAGCTCTAATTCTAGTTTTCTGGTTAATTGGAGACAAGAATCTCAAAGACTTCCCTGCCTGGGATGGCTCTGAACCATGATCCTCAGATCTGAGTCTCCTGATTTGCTAGGATTACACGTATGAGGCACTGGCGCTTGGCTATACCATTTACTTTTTGGTAGAAAAGTTAGATTTCAGTGCTCAGCACAGAAAAAGTAAGCAGAAATTTTCAAAGTGATTCAAAACGATTGGCAACATCTAATGAAATAAAAAAGTATACATACTAATGACTATGAGTTTTACAAAAAGTAATTTGCATTATGGAAATAATTCCCTACATGAAGTACGTAATAAAGTTGATGAAAAACTATCTACCAACAGGAAATTGGCGAACGTGTTTTTTTAATTTTTAAAATTTTTATTTGTGGGGCTAAGAAGGTGGCTCAGTGGTGGAATGCTTGCCTCGCATGCATGAGGCCCTGGGTTTGATTTCTTAGTACCACATAAGCAGAAAAGGCCAGACGTGGTCCTATGGCTCAAGTGGTAGAGCATTCGCCTTGAGCTGAAGAGCTGAGGGACAATACCCAGGCCCAGAGTTCAAACACCACAATCAATGACAAAAATAAATAAATAAGCTTTTAATTTTGTTTTTGGTCCATCCTGGTGCTTGAACTAAAGGCATAGGTGCTGCCCGAGCCTCTGTGTTAAAGGCTAGCACTTTACCACAGCTCTATTGCCAGCTTTTTCTTAATAGTTTATTGGAGATAAGAGTCTCATGGACATTTCTTTTCAGGCTGACTTCAAACTGCGATCCTCAGATCTGTTTCCTGAGTAGCTAGGATTACCAGTATCCAGGTTATCTGTACATTCGTGTTGTTGTTGCAAGTAGTAACAATTCAAAAACTTATTCATTTTTTATGATATTTATATCTGCTCTAGTTTTTTTGGCAAAGGTATCATTTTAGAAATTAAATACATGTTACATTATAACTTTAAAAAATGATTCCAACAGTTAAATTACCTCCATCAATGCTGGAAGCTGAATGTCAAAATGGTTCAAGATCCTTATTGTCAAAAGCCGAATCTAGACAAAGCAAAAAATTCATTGCAAACTACAAAGTTTATATGAAACAAGAAATTAATTTTAAAAAAGGGTAACATCTGAAGAGAGAACTCATGCCTATTCTATTCCTTACTCATATCCAACAAAAAACAATACCTATCAAATAGTACATAGGTACTGAACAGGTAAGGCTGCCCAGTCACCATACTGTTTCTTTAAATTGTGACACTGTCAGTATCTCTAAAGATATGCAAGGAACTGATTGGGTCTATAGTTCAATTGAAATCAGTAATCTGTTCTCCTCTATTTTCACATACTTGAGTGAGCAGCAGAATCACTGAGAGGGATTTTAACCCTACTGAATCAGAATCTTTGGGAACAGGGACCCAGAATTTTATTAATCTCCCTAACCAATTCTGCAGAAATCAGTCTAATTTCTGCTTTAGGCATCATCATCCCACAGCAGTACTTTTTCTCCCCTCCCCACATTCTCTCCTCTCCTCTCATCCCCTGCTTCTCCTCCCACTCTCTCTCATAGGACTGGTGATTAGATGCAAGCACTCCCCTACTTAGGCTACACTCCTGGACTTTTTCTGTTGTTTGCGTGTTTGTTTTTGAGACAGACTGTTGTCATCTTGCTGCCTAGGCTAGTAGTGCATTCTGATGACTACTAGCAGTCATACAGAAACAAAAAGAAAACAGTATTACCTTGGATACTCCAGTTGAAATGTTTGTTTGCAACTTGGGAAATAATTCCATTAAAGCTTCCTCAGAGAGTGGTCCTTTGCATCCACAGAAGGATAACCTCTGATAGTAGAGATCAGTCAACAGCAGCACCGACGGTTCCGAAGGAAATGTTCTGCAACAAGATATTTAAGACTCATTGTACCACACACTTCCGTGATTTCAGATCATAATACACACTATAGAAAATCGTTGTTGATGAAGGACATGTAGAAGGCTGGAGGAAGCTTGCAGATGAAGAGGCCTAGCAATCCTGAGTGACATGTTCAAGCATATTTCATTTCCAATGCTGCCTCTCACAAGCCACAGCTGCCAACAACTGCCAGATAACAAGTAATATTTATTATTTGCTGCATGCCAGGTCTTGAGCTAGTGAAGGAAACCAGGCAGCCCAGATGCAAGCCCACATCATCAGCAGCCTAACTCTGGAGAAGCTGCTTAGCCTCTGTGCCATTTTTGTTCAACAGTTATTTTCTGAGTGCCTACTATGTGACTTTTCTAGACCCTGTAGTTATATCAGTAAACAAAAGACAACGTTCCCATTTTCTAGAAATTTACATCAGAAGGTAAGCAATAAACTAAAAATAGTAAGAGTGACAGTGATGAGTGCTATAGAGAAAAACAATTAGATGGAGTCAAGAGATAAATGTGAAGAGGATGGACAGCAGAGGGAAAGAGGTTACAGTGAAGTATCACTGAGATAGGGGCAGAGAGAGGGAGTACCATGGAATACCATTTGACAAGGGTAGTCATGGAAAGCAGAGACAAAAAGAAATGAAAAAGTGAGCTTAAAGGGTATTTGAAGGAAAAGCAAAACCAAGTCAAAGCCTGAGGTATGTTTGTCTACTGAAAGATTATGATTGGTCTGGTTGGAACTGAATTAGCAAGGAACTCAGTGAGGAGTTTGATTTTATTACAAGTAAGGATACAGGGTGGATAACATTACAGCAGAGTTTCTCAGCAGTGTCGGCACTCCTAATATCTGGGGCTAGAACTGCTGGGGGCTATTGTATGTTGCTTAGCAGAATCCCTAGCCTTTATTCACTACATACCAGCAACAGCCTCTCCTCCACATTCTACAAGCAACAACTAGAACAGACCTCCAGAAATGCTCCTGGCTGAGAAGCACTGTACTAGCTGTGGGCGATGGAGTGAATCACCAGGTGCTGATACAGCTCAGAGAACACAGGACAAGGGTGGAAGTAAGGAGACTCATAAAGAGGCTGCGCCAATAATCCAGACAAGAGATAGTAGCTAGGCCAGGGTCCTATTTTGAAACTATAGTTCCCTCATCTATAATGATAATAATACCTTGTACCTCATGGAGTTGTAAGGATTAAATTAAATAATGTATACAAAGTACACACAACAGTGACGGATATATAATTAGGACACAGTAAGTACAATTTATTATTACTGAGTACAATATGTAATTCAGTTCCACTACGTAAGATTTTTTTTTTTAAACCATCCCTTTTGAGAGATAATGAAGTTGAGAACAAGTAAGTAACTCATTCAAGTTGACAGTATCAGGACAGTATCAGATGCAGGCCCCCTATGAAACCTAGATACTTGCCAGTATACTAGCACATTACGGAGCAGGATCCTATATTTGCAATGAAAGTTTACTGCTACCTAACCTTCCCCAGAGGGGAAGGATGGACAAAAAATGAAAAGTTTAAATAAGAAGATGGAAAGTATAAATAATTAAAAAAGGGAAATATGCTATAGGGTAAATAGGACAAAGTAAAAGAAATCTCCTCCCCCAGGAAGTTCACTTAAACCAATTTGGCCATGGAGAAATGCCAAGCTCACCTGGATATGGAAATATAAAGAGATTCTGGATTACTGCCATTACCCACCCTCCTAACTTTTCTTTACTCCCCTACAGACTCTCAATATAGTTGCCTAAGAAATCCTGTGTAAGACTATGTCTCAAATGGGACACTCATTTTGCCCCAGAGAGCAGCCTGGTCTGCTATCCTCATGGCTCTCTCCTTAGCTGCTTTCAGGTTTTGCTTAGATGCCTCTAGATGAGGTCTTCCCATAGAAACATCACTGTCCCTAACATCCAGACTTCCTACCTTCAGGCCCTGCTTTCATTTCCTTCATGGCACTTAGAACCATCTAATGTGTTATGTACTTATGTACTCTACTTAATGTCTTCTTTCTAGAACAACAGCTCCACAGAGATTATGAATTTGGTCTGTGTCACTATTTTCCAAGGACTAAAGTAGGATCCAATACATGGGAAAAGCAAACAGGTACTGTCTGAATGAAATGAATGAGTAAATGTGTGTTAAAAAGCGTGGAAATAAAATGGACTAGACTCCAAAATAAGTAAGTGACTACCTAAAAGTAAAAGCCTGTGGGGCACTGGCAGTGGCTCGAGCCTTTAATTCTAGTTATTCAGGAGGTTGAGATCTGAGGATCACAGTTTGAAGCCAACCGGGGCAGGAAAGTCCATGAGACTCCTATCTCTAAATTGAGTTGCAAATAACTAGAAGTGGAGGTGGAACTCAAGTGGCAGAGCACTAGCCTTGAGCAAAAACTCAGGGACAGCTCAAGCCTCAGGACAGAGACAAAAAATGGGGAAGAAAAAGAGTAAAGGCCTGTCTTTTGAACAGGCAAATGATTATATTCCCAATAATGGTCATATGTACCACCAAAACCCTGGGCTGGCTAAATTAAACAAAGTAATAAGCTGAATTGTGGGAATACCAAGCTAAAAGATCATAGATAAAGTCTTCAGAAATGCAGGTCAAGTCCAAGAGATGCAGAAAATGCAAGTACAGGGAAAAGGTAAGCAAAGTCAAGTTATACCACACTATGGTTAGGAAAACTGGCATTATAAACTCTTCTAAACCTAATTCACACACATAATAAAATAACTCCTTTCAAAGATGACCGTGCCAACATATATATACTTATTTCCACTGGAGAATCTAAATCAATATTAAGTTTCACTGTGTGAATACAACTCAGGTATAAAATAGATCAGAAGGATTTTTATTAGGTGCATGAATTCACAAAAACAGAGACTCCTGATGTCTTATTCATTACTACGCCACATGGAAAAACCATTTACTTACAATACCAAATTCTTTACACGTTCCACAGGAACCAGGTGAAGTAGTTCAGAAGACTCTTCCAAACTCAGTAGAGTATTTACAGCTTGACAAAGAACAAAGAAGCTTCCTAAGGGGAGGAAAAATCACATTATTTATTTCTTTGACATCACTACTAAACATCTGATTTATCCAATCCATGCTGCTTACAGAAAGTTTTCTGAAGGTTTTTAAGGGAATTTGTGTTTTCTAAAGAATTATCTGTCAAATGTCTGACAGGAAAAAGGAGTTTCCGTGTCTTATGTTTTATCTTTCTTTAGGTAAACATGTATTCAGATATACCATTAACTTGAGAAGACAACAAAGCACACGTGAAGCATCTGATTCAAAAACTGAAGTCTGAAATGTTTTGAGTAGTGTTAAAATGCTTAAAAGGTTTTAGATTTTTGGAATATTTCTGATTTCAGACTTCCAGATTAGGATTTTCAACTAGTGAATTTTATGAAAATATTCCAAAGAAGTCTGAATTCGGATGTGCTTCTTGTCCCAAGCATTTCAGGTCATCTCAACTTGAATTATACTTCTGCCCACCAGCCTACAACTACAACTTAAATAAACTAGAACTTTTGATGAGTGTAAAATGAATTATAAAATTCATGTTGACATTATTCTCCACTTTATAAGTCACCATCTCTAACAGCTACTACTATTAATTAATGTACATATAATTAGTAGGAATTAAGTACTCATTTAATCTCCAATCCAAGAATCAGCAAACTATGTGAGATAACCTGGTTTAACTTTTGAGACTAGGTTCCATATGTCTTTAAGGTTGGCCTTGAACACCTGATCATTCTATCTTAACTCTGCCTCTCCATTACTATGACTACAAGTCTATCCTACCATGCTAGGATGGCCTGAAAGCTAAAAATGTTTTGTTTTGTTTTTGTATGTTTTTTACTGTGAAAATGCTGTACAGAAGGGTAAAAATGCTTGTGTTTTTGTATTTTTTAAAAAACATTATAAGGGTTTAAACTTTTTAAAAAAAGAATATGTCACAAAGACATACTGTTCTGGACTAAACCAGTGCCATCCAACAGAATTTTCTGCAATGGTAAAAATTCTTGTGCTGAAATATAGCCAATAGTGTAGCAAAAGTCACATGTGGCCACTGAACGCTTGAAATGTGGGAATCTAATTTAATTCTGTTGACTTTGTACCTAATAGAATGCAGCACATTAACATTTAGGCAAATGAAAAGACTGCTATTCATGTGTTAGAAGAAAATACTGGGCTAAGATAAAACAAAGTATCTGCAATTAAGTTGCTGAGCATGAAGCAAGCAGCCTGATTCTGCCTGGAGGTACGGTGCCAAAGTTGGGTTTTCTGCAGCTGGACTCACAAATTGGTATTCCAGAAACCACTAAATACAAAGACATATAAAAGTCCCCAGGTTGAGAGAACATGTGTGCAAGGCCAGATTATGGTAAGGCATATAACTTAGGCTTGGAGCTCAAGACATATTCCAAGAGTAGGGTGGGCATGAGGTGACTGGGGCTCAAAATGAATGGTCTTAATGCTATGGCAGCCTGTTGATACTAGACTTTCCTTCTGTCCATGCCACCTTGACTGGTTATCAGGAAAACAGACCTAGCTTATTATTCTCTTTTGTTTTCTTTTCTGTATTTCTTATGAAGGAGTTATATCAGGACATGTTAGTATTCTCTAACAATAATACTATTCTCTGGTATTACGTATGTTTACAGTGACTTGAGGTGTATTTGAAAAGGTAGAGAAAAGAACAAGCAGTGATTGAAACTGACCTTTCCCAAAGGTCCCTCTGTCAATAGTCATGAAGAGTGACTCTATGAAGCATGCCACTAGAGGTATCACCTTCTCTTTCTCAAGAGGTCTGTCCAAGAAATGAGGAGAAAAGGAAAAAGCTTATATTATCACTCAAAAGCTTTGTCAAATAGCTCAAATAGCTTTTGGCTAAGCTATTTTCATCAAGATGTTAAGTATTTCTTCGAAAACTAAACAGTTTATTTCTTACCTAATGTGAGGTAATACTACAAGGCTTGCCCAAGACTGTGAAAGGGAAGTCGTATCTTTACTGGGGGGTAGCTGAATTACAGTTAAGAGATGGTCCAGTACTGAATACTGTTCCTTTCTTCCTTCAGATCTAGCTTTCCTCTGCCTTAAGTAGGATCTGAAAAATGAAAAGATGAACACATGTTTAAAACAGGAGAGAATACAATTGCTCTTGTCCTCTGAAGTCTGAAATGAGATGCTCCTTTCTACCAAGGAGCCTCGGAGGAGGAAGGAATTAGTGATGGCTGAATATAAATAACTGTGAGTCATGTACTGACAAGCACATAAGCTCTGCTTCCTTCTACTTATACTTTCATTTGCTATGTAACTTAAACCAAGCCTTTCTAGTTTTTGACATTACTTCTCATTTGTCTTTGTTTGTTTTGCTGTTGGTTATTTGAGAATTGGACAGGTAATTCACATTGTCTTTTTTGTTCTGACATAAATGTTACCACTTCTCAACTTTAGACTGATGTCATGAAGTTACTAAAATGATTATTTAGAAGTTGTTTAGGACTGGGCGCTAGTGGCTCACGCCTGTAATCCTAGCTACTCAGGAGGTTGAGATCTGAGGATTGAGGTTCAAAGCCAGCCTGGGCAGGAAAGTCTGTGAAACTCTTATCTCCAATAAACCATCAGAAAACCGGAAGTGGCATTGTAGCTCAAGTGGTAGAGCACTAGCCTTGAGCTGAAGAGCTGAGGGACAGCGCTCAGGCCCAGAGTTCAAGCCCCACGACCAACCAAAAAAAAAAAAAAAAAAGAAGTTGTTTAGGGATGGGAATGTGGCTTAGTGGTAGAGTGCTTGCTTTGCATGCATGAAGCCTTATGTTAGATTCCTCAGTACTAAATAAACACAAAATGTCAGAACTGGCACTCTGGCTTTGAGCTTTGAGCAAGACACTTAGGGACAGTGCACAGGCCCTGAGTTTAAGCCCCAGAACTGCCCCAGCACCACCACCAACACCACCCCCCCCCCCGAAAAAAAGTTGTTTAGCCTGACAAATGGTTGTTCATGATACTTTCTAACATGACACTGATTTGGGATATTAGTTACTCTTTACCATTCTTTTTTTTTTTTTAGTCCGGTCATGGGGCCTGAACTCTGGGCCTGGGCGCTGTCCCTCAGCTCTTCAGCTCAAGGCTAGCGCTCTACCACTTGAGCTACAGTGCCACTTCCAGCATTTTTCTTTTTGCTTATGTGGTGCTGAGGAATAGAACCCAGGGCCTTATGCATGCAAGGCAAGCGCTCTACCACTGAGCCACCTTCCCAGCCCCTCTTTACCATTCTTACTAGCTTTTTTATTCTTGCGAGTGTACTATGCCTCAGTCCTACCTGTAAGACAGAAATCTCATTAAGGAAAAACCATAGAAACAATAAGATTTTATAATTTGTTCCTATATCCAATTTTCTAGCTTATTATGCAACAGAAACAAATAGAGTTTGACGCCTATACACTTTTTGTTACTAAATTTAATCAAAAAGTCATATTCTCTTTGTTTTATATTTATCAGGACACTAAATGTTTGGAAATGATAGATGATTAAGTTAATATAAATGTCAATTCCTTAAAGTCCACATCCTGAAATCCAGTCTTCTAGGCAGAAACTATGACTCTACAGCCTGGAATCTTACAGACAGAAGCTAATGAGAGATTCAGAAATACCAATCAGTGTTTATATACCCTCATTTTATAAGGCTTTACATTTAATGTGGACTTTTAAAAATTTATAATTAAAGCAACTTTCATAGTTTAAAAAAAGAGGTAACAGCGAGTCATTAGTTCTATGTTTTTTGTTGTTGTTGTTTGTTGTTTTTCCAGTCCTAGGGCTTGAATTCAGAGCCTGGTCACTGTCCCTGAGCATCATTTGCTCTAGAACTCTACCACCAGCTGTTTATGTGGTACTGAGGAATCGAACCCAAGGCTTCATGCATCTAGGCAAGCATTCTACCACTAAGCCACATTCCCGGCCCCATGCTATGTTATTCCATGTGTCTATCAGACCTTCTAGTTAGCTTTTCCAATAAAGTCCATATTCCCTTCTTCACCTTAGAAAATCCTCAAAGGACCTGACCCTACCTCCTCTCCCCTAACCTCCTCCCTGCTCAGTGTTCTTTATTGTAAGAGACTGAGCTTCCTCTCATTCCAGACCTTCTGAAGTTACTCTTCACTCTGCCTAGAAAGTCTTCCAAGGATCAACCCTTCCCATTCCCACAAAGAATGTAATCTCCATACAGAAGGAACTATTGCTCAGTACTTCATGTTCAGAACAGTCCCTGATAGCATAAAATATCTGTCAAATGACAGGACAAATTTACTTCTAAAAGACATTTCCTATTAGTTATCTCTTCTTATAAAAAAAATTGCAAGATAGATGGATGAAATGTTATTAAGACTATTCCATTATTAAAAAAAATTGTTTTAGAGACAGAGTCCTAATATGTATCCCAGGCTGGCTTTAAACTTATGCTGTAGCCCAGTCAGCCTCCTGGTTCTACCTCACTCCCAAGTGCTAGGCTTACAGGCTCATACACACACAATAATAATTATTATTATGAAAAATCTTCACAGAGGGAAGGAGGACAAAAGTGAGCGTTTGCACCCTTTCTCTGCAGAGCTGGCAGAGAAATATGTTTTCTTCTTCTTTTTTTTTTTGTCAATAGTAGGGCTTTAACTCAGGGCTTGTGGGCTGTCATTGAGATCTTTTGCTCAACCCTAGCGCTCTACCACTTTGAGCCACAGCTCCACTTCCGGTTTTCTGGTGGTTAACTGGAGATAAGAGTCTCATGGACTTTCCCAGAGCCCAGGCTGGCTCTGAACCATAATACTCAGATCTCAGCCTCCTGAATAGCTAGGAGTAAAGGTATGAGCCACCACCACCACCTGGCTGGAGGGATATTCTCTCAGAAGAAGAGACAAAGAAATTGTGGCAATTAGTGGGTCAATGCATCTAAATGTATTGATTTTACTATCCACCTTCCCAGGAGGAGCAGCAAGGGCTAAGGGCAGAGGGAGGTCTGCCGTTCACTCTCTTCAGAACCTTGGCTATCTCATTGAAGCCATCCACCAAGGCAGCTTCACCCCTATTCCACAGGACCCAGAGTTTGGCCACATAACAGGAATGTGCTTGTTGAAGATTGGCAGGGGTTGCAAAATCAAAACAGAAGGCCCATGAGAATAACAGAAGTTATTCATTATCAGAGCCCCGTCACCTAAAACAGCAACAAGACTGCTGGCATATTTTCATAAAGAAGCTACTCTGATGGTATGAGGAAGAGGTAAGCAGGGGTTAAGGATGTGGGGTCCCCCCAGAATCTCATGGAATCCCCAAGAATTGCAAACTCAGAGTCAAGAGCTATGTGGCTGTGAGGAGACTAGCTCTCACTTCAGTAGTGCTAAGGAGCTTCACAAACTCAAGGAACATTCATTCATCACACTCATTTTTCCTACTCAGCACTCTCACAGCCAAGCACAAATACAGAAACAGGTCTAACTAATTGAAAAGATTAAAACAAGTGTATCAACAAGGAAATGAGGAAGTGGTATTCAAAGTGGTAGAGTGCTAGCCTTGAGCAGAAAAAGCTCAGGGATAGTGCCCAGGCCCATAACCCCCCCCCCCCCCCCCACACACATAGTGCCCAGGCCCATAACCACACACACACACACACACACACACACACACGGAAATAGTGCCCAGGCCCATAACCACACACACACACACACACACACACACACACACACGCACTCGCGGAAATAGTGCCCAGGCCCATAACCAACCAACCACACACACACACACACCCAGAATGTATTCTGACTCACACTTGTAATGCTAGCTACTCAGGAGGCTGAGATCTGAGGATCACAGTTCAAAGCCAGCCTGGGCAGGAAAGCCCATGAGACTCTTTTATCTCCAGTTAACCACTAGATAATGAAGTGGTGCTATGGCTCAAGGTGGTAGAGTGCTAGTCTTGAGCAGAAGAGCTCAGAGATAGCACCCAGTCCTGGAGTTCAATCTCATGATTTAAAAAAAAAAAAAAGACACAGGAACTGACTTCCACAATGTAAGACTATAAAATTTTAAAATAATTCACTTAAATGTCCAAAATATATAAATATGTGAAAATGGAACAATGAAGCTTGCTGAGATTGGTTTGGGAAGAGGGAGAAAGATTGATTGGGAAAATGCCAATATAAAATGTAACAACAATAAAAAATGAAGTCACTTCTTTTCCATGCTTTCAATCCTCCTGGCAGTAAGTTTTGTCCATCTTTGGAGAGAGGGCAATTCTCTCCATACCGGTGAAGCCATTTACCAAGACAAGTTTGTTCTAAAATTTGTATAGAAATGCAAAGGTCCAGGAGTAACTAAAAATAAGGACTCTCACTTGACATCAAAATTATTCATAAAAGGAAAAATTTGAATAGCTGACCCCATCCAACTATAAACCTCTACTATGCAAAAATTTTTTTTTAATTTTCTTTTAACTTCCCCTCCTCGCGCTTCCCCCCCGCCCCCCGAGATTGAATCCAGGCCCTCACACCTGCTAGGCAATGCTCTAGCACTTGAGTCATGACCCAGTTTTTTTGTATTGTACTTTGTTTTTGAAAGAAAGGTGCTTGCAAACTTCTAAAACTGCAGTATGTTTATGCAAGACATGAGCCAAACGTGGAACCTGGATGAAGGGCACCTGGAATTCCTCTGTACTATTTCTTGCAACTCCACACAAACCTACAGTCATCTTAAAAGGTTAAAAATTAGTGGTCATGTTTCTTTCCCTAACTTCCTTCCTGGTATAAAGAAAGTTAACAGATTGCCCCATGTTTTTCTATGCCTACTTACACATTTGTGTTAATTTTGCAAAGTGAGATCATACCACATGCATAATATATAAAACACATTTTTTTCATGTAACACCTTACCATGGACATTATTTCAGTACATATATACAGATATTCATTTCTATAGGATTCTTATATTCTGAAGCTTATTTGAATGGGTCATCTCACCAATATCACGGGCATATGATTAGAACTCACCCCACTGTCTGTTGTGAGAAAACCAGAGGATACTTTTCAATCACCATGCAGCCAGCGGTGGGAGGTGCTGCCTTGTTGAGAATGAGCTTGGCCAAAATGGCCAGTGCTTCATCTTTGGCCATACTGTCGCCAACTGAGAAGCAATTCTCAATGTACAAGAGAAAGCTTGGTAGAAAAAGCTGAAGACAAGAAAGGAAATCACACTTATTAGCAGATATAAATTCTATAATACCTAATATAAAGAATTATAATACTTGAATGAGGGAGCAAAAGATACTGTAGAAAAGGAAGTGTAGTCATTACCTGACTCATGTAATTATAACCCTCTGTACATCACCTCTATAATAGCAATAAATTTTTTAAAAAAGAATTATAACACTTAAAAAACAAAGCAAAAGAGGCTGGTGGAGGTGGCTTGGCAGGAATCATGATGAAGTTAGCCCAGGAAAAAAGTTAGCAAGACTTCATCAACAAATAAACTGGATGTGGTAATACATTCTATAAAGCTGGCTATGTGGGAAACGTAAGTAGGAGGATCATGGTCTAAGGATAGCTCTAGGCAAAAACGCTACCTAAAAAAAAAACTAAAAGCCAAAGGTTCTGTGGGTGTGGCTCAAGTGCTTGTGTGCTTGCTAATAAGCAGAAGGCTCTGAGTTCAAATCCCAATGCTGCCAAAGAGATTTCATTCACAAAGGATCAGGAATCATAATGGCCTTGAAGTTCTCCATAGAAACAATGAAAGCTAGAAGTCAAAGTAGCAACATCCTAAATTCTGTAGGGAAAAGAATCAGAATCTAAAATTCTATACCTAGTCTGCTCTCAAAACAGTGTATATAAGAGAAAATATTGACATTTTCACATGTACTAAATCCTAAAATTTTACCTCCATTCCACAGAAATAAGAGAGCCAGCTACAATAAGAGCGAAACAAAGACTTAGGAAGCAGAAATGAAGCAAAGGGACACTGTAACATAACAGCTATGCAGGGGGCTGAGCAAGCAAAGCCCCCAGACTGGAAGTACTCCCCAGGAAGCAGGAGGCAGAAACTGAGCTAGTAAGTTTATCTCTCAGTTTGCCATGCAACAGTATTTATAGTGTTGTTGGCAGAAAGTCACTGAGCAGTTAAGAGAAAACAATCTCTAGTTTTTAAAGGATGAGGTAAAAGCTTATGCTAGGAAAAATGAGAACATATACAAAAAAAGGACATGTAACATAAAATATTCCTTGGTAACAAAAATGTGGTGAATATGGATTCAACCCGCACCTGTGATAAAATGGCAAGGAAAATGAGAACTAAATGTTAGAACTAAAATCAATCTACCATACACTGAAGCTTAAAGACAAGGTCTAAAACTAACACATCAAGAAAGAGCAATATGTGCAGATGACTTAAAAGCATACAGATTAGACAAGGTACTAGTGGCTCACACCTGTAATCTTCGCTATTCAGAAAGCTGACATTTGAGAATCAAGTTTGAGGCCAGCTTGAACAAGAAGGTCCTTGAGACACTTACTGCCAATTAACCACCAAAAAGCCAAAAGTGATTCTGTGGCTCAAGTGGTAGAATGCTACCCTTCAGCCAAAAAACTCAGGAACAGTGCCTAGGCCCAGAATTTAAGCCCTAGGACTGGCATATGGACACACACACACACACGCATGCACATGCACGCAAACACATCTATGAAGGCCATAACAAGTAGCTAGTTGCTAGTAAGAAACAGGAGAGTGGCAAACAGATGACTTGACTAATTTAAACTATGTCTAAATAGTGTGTTTGCAGTCCAGATGAAAATTAAGGGTTTTGGGTTGTCTGTTCTGAGTTACTGAGGTTTGAACTCTGGACCTCACTCTTCCAAGACAGGTGTTCTATCAATTGATCAACAGCCTCAACAAAATAAAGATTTTTTTTTTTAAAGATAAAAGTAGGGCTGGGAAGTTGGCTCAGTGGTAGAGTACTTGCCTTGCATGCATGAGGCCCTGGGTTCTATTCCGCAGTACCACATTAAAAAAAAAAAGTGGCGCTGTGACTCAAGTGGTAGGGCGCTAGCCTTGAGCTGAAGAGCTGAGGGACAGTGCCCAAGACCAGACCCCACAACCGACAAAAAAATAAATAAAAGTATAGAGTTTGCCTAGCAATTGCTGCTCCGAGTTCAATCCTCAATACTATGCACCCACCCACCCACCCCTCATACACATACCCCAAAACAAGCAAAAACTCCCAAAACATACAGAGATGGAAAAGATAGTTTCTTAAGCAACAACAACACAGTGATAGTCCTCAAAGAGCAGAAATAGACAGGACCTAGAATACGCACAAAGAGGTTCTTGTGAGTCAAATGAGAATATACATTAGTGAAGACTAAGGAGAGAGAAGCAGAAGACAAGTTCACTGTGAGGTGGCCACTTATGAGGAGTGACATGCCTGACGGAGGTGAGAGGAGAGGGTTAAATCAAGTCAGGCTCTGCCAGGGAAGAGTTCTCTTTGTTTCATTATGTATCTTTTTTGGTGCAATTACATTAACTTCAGCCTCCTTCCGATGGAAGAAACCACTTTTTATGCTTCAAATTCACATAAAAGTTCCTTATACTGATTTTCAATTTTACCACATGGTAAATCAGTTCAAGTACTGTTCAAAATGAAATGGCTACTGGTTATAATTATAAATGCCTGAGAATATATAATGAAGTCTCACACATAACCTCAACTTGAACGTAATTAAAAAATACATTAACTAAAATATCAAGCACAAACTCCACTCCTTTAAAAAGCAAACAAAAATCCAGAATTTCAAACTTGGCTATTTTACCAGGATAGATTTAGAAAACACTCCAAACGTAATCTCTTCCTTACCTGTTCAAATTGCTTCATAGGAAACATAACTTTGGAAAAGTCCAAAATCAAACGTCTTTCAAATCTGCTCTCAAAAATCTGTGAAGCACAGGTGAAAATTACAAATGAAGTAAACAGTGTTAAACCCATTCCCTCCCCTAAAGCAGCTAGAGTCAGGAAATGGTGGCGTACTTCAACAGCCATTCCACAGGTTGCACCTCCTCCCATTCTCTAAAGAACTCAGGTGTTGCACTGACATTATTGCACTGACTCCAGAGTCACATCTGCTCAGCCTTGCCTAGCTATGGAGAACTACAAAAGGAAAACAGCTTAATCTTAAGCTAATTCATCTTTCTTCAACATCACTTTTAAAACTCACTAAATGCAAATCTCATCAAACCATGTCATTGCTTACTTTTCCCAGGGCCTTCCACTCCGTAAGGCTACTTTTCTAGGCCAAGGAAGATTTCATGACTATCAGCCACTTTTTCTCAAAGGCCCAGGCTACACCTATTTATAAGCACTGGTCTTTGTTCTCTCTTCTACTTTTGCTACCATTTTCCCTGACTGAAACACTGCTATGGAGCCTTTAAGACATACCAAATCTAAGTCTTTTGAAAAAGCTTTCTGTGATATGCAACCCCAGGTAGAACAGCTATCATTCAATATAAAGTTGTTCACTCTATTAGACTACTTCCCCCAAGAGTCCTCTTGCCCAACAATAAAGACTGTAACATCATAGGGTCTACCTTCAATACCTAACTCACACAGTAGGCTCCACATGGTCACTGAAATTTTGCTGTGTAGATTTAGCTATGACTACACTTTATTTTGCTTGTTGTCACTACAGCATGCAGCTCACATCCCCTTAATTTTTAATTCCAGGAGGGCAAAGTCTTTGTCAGGCTTCATTTGTATTCTCAGCTGGGTTTACTCAACACTAAACATATTATTCACAACTCAGTTAATATCTTGTTCAAGTAAATTACTTTATCTATGGTTTCTTTGATGAGGGTCTCTGGCAATGAAACATTTTCACCAAGGATCAAAGCAGAAATTATATCCAAGAGTGTCACACGGCACGATGTAGAAAGATTTGCTGTTGCTAATGTTTGAGACAATACCTGTCAAAATACAAAGAAAAGCACACATAGCAATCTGCTGTTAATAAACATGCTTAAGGTAGGCACTGGTAGCTCACACCTGTAGCTAACTCAGAAGGCTCAGATGAGGATTACAGTTCAAAGTCAGCCTGGGCAGGCAAATCTGAGAGACTAATCTCCAATCAATCAGCAAAACACCAGAAGTATGACACTGTTCAAAAAGAAATGTTCTCTTTATCTGGCTTATTTAACTGTAACCCTTTTATACAGACCTTTATTGTAACAACAAAAAAATTACACACACACAAAAAAATCCAGAAGTGGAGCTGCAGCTCACATTTGAGAATGCCAGCTTTGATCAAAACAACCAAGCAAGAATGTGAGATCCTAAGCTGAAGCCCTAGTACTAGCATAACTAAATAAAGTTAAAATAAATACTCTTAGGCATATCAAATAGAACACTCACCTTACAAACATCAGCAGGTTTGGTTATCTTTGATCCATTTCCATGTTTCACAAGTATCATATATATTTCTAACAATCTTTTAATTTGTTCAGAACTCTCACAACAGTTTGTTTTTGTCACTTTGTTATGTAGATCCAGGAGTGATTCCTACAAAGAGAAGTTGACAAAGAAAAGAACTAGGAAATCTCAAACTCATCTGTTTATCCAATAACAAATAATGTGTAATGCAGTACAACTTTTCACATTCTTTTGCTTCAAAAGAAAAAGCCATACTTACTAGGAACCACAGGGAATGTGAACACTAAATGTGAACAGTGTTCACATTTACTGAGTTGAGTTCTTTGCAAGTCTTTACTAAGCATGCTCACATCCACCTTAAGAAAGGGTACACTACATCCCAATTTATCAGACTGAAAGTCTGAGGAATGGAGACTCTAAATAATTTTTCCAGTCACACCAGCAGTAATGGTAGAGCCACAATGTAAACAGGCAGGCAGTATGGCCCTCACAGCCTTTCTTAACCACCATACTCTACTGAATCTCAAGCTATCCTATCAAAATAAAGCATAAAGGGTAGAGGGAAGAAAATCCATACGTGAGTAGAAATACAAAAAAAAAAAAATTATAAAATACAATCTCCAAGAGTGCTCAGCTAAAGTCAGAGAAATGATAATAAACTCACAGACCTCTTGTTACATACTCATCCTTAAAAAACTAGAACTTACTTGCAAACAGTCAAAAAATGTAGCAAAGTGTTCCTTATAGATGTAGACTACTGTCGATTTAGCCATGTTTTTGAGTGTTTCTCCAACTAAAACCCATGGCAGCTGAGTTTCTGTTTCAGTCACTGGTCCTAGCTTTTGCAAAATTAGCTTCAGTGCCTGTGGGAAAGCAACAACAATTAAAATAATCATATAAACTCTTATTTTTTTAAGTATTCGGCCATGATTTACCCCTCTGATTATACTAGCTACTTTAATAATCTAGTCTGGAATAATCAAGGATATAGTAGCTTTGAGTGTTAATTATGTATCCCAAATGGAATTTCCAAACTAGGATTGTGAGTTTTTGTTTTTGGTCCAGGACCACACTATGTTGCCCAAACTGGCCTTGATTGGTCAGCTTCCCACCTCAACCTCCTGGTGGCTACAAACAGGCAAGCACCACCACACCCGATAAAGAAACTTAGCATCTAACAACCTTGCTTTACTACCCTATTAGTGAATGGGTGAATTATGTTAAAACCCTCCTAGTATCCAGGATGAATAAGACACAAAGCCTACATAAGGAAGTATTGTCCTTAATCCTCTAAACTTCCCCAGTTATCACTTTCTATTGACTCTAGGTTGCCTTGTCACCACATCATTTGTCTAATTCTTTTGTGTTTAATCCTTCCACATAGGTGCCAAGCAGCCCTTCCCACTTTTTACCTGTCCTGTACAGGAATGAAACATATTCTTAACTCCTTTGCACATTTCAAAGAGTAACTGTCCAACTCCTTCCACTTTTTCTGGATGTTTATTAAGATCAAGAAGCATTAAGTTGAAAAGTGCATTTTTATCAGTGACCTAAAACGTAAAATAGAAATGGAAAGTAGTATTTACAACATAAATAAGTTAAAATAAGGAATCTACCTTCTTATTCTGGATAGTCATGTTTAAATACATTAAGGAAAAGTCTGGAAGGAGTAGTCATTTGAAATGATCTCAAACTGCTAGAATTCTTGACTCGTCCTTGTCACATTACACAGAGTGATGAGTTCACTGGTATGGCAGATATGGATATGTCAAGAAAACCTACTGAAAGCAACACTTTGTCTTGTAAACTATATATTTGCATTTTATAAGCTTAAAATAAATTTAATGTTTTAATACACAAACCAGTGTTTTACTATGAAAACATTCTAATACTAAGAAAATTTTAAACAAGGAGCTGGGAAGGTGGCTCAGTAGTAGAGCGCTTGCCTTGCATGCCTGAGGCCCTGGGTTCGATTCCTCAGCACCACATAAGCAAAAAGAAAAAAAGCCGGAAGTGGCGCTGTGGCTGAAGTGGTAGAGCGCTAGCCTTGAGCTGAAGAGCTGAGGGACAGTGCCCAGGCCCCACGACTGGACCCAAAAAAAAAAGAAAATTTTAAACAAACATGACCATATGATATTATGGTACCAGCTCCTTCCAGGAAACAAAAATTCCTGTTTATCTCATTGTTCATGTATTTATTTTATATAGGAATGTTTTGACAAGAAACAACTGAAAGCTGCAAAAAATCTAAATAACAATAAGAATGACCAAAAAGAGTAGGGAAGGTGAAAGGAAAGGATAAAGTACTTCATATGCAGTCATGAGTATTAATAAAGAAAATCATTAAATATATTTTCCTTCCTTCCTTCCTTCCTTCCTCCTTTCTTCGCCAGTCTTGGGGCTTGAACTCAAGGCCTGGGCACTGACCCTAAGCTGCTTTTGCTCAAGGCTAGCACTCTACCACTTGAGCCACAGTTCCACTTCTGACTTTTTCTGTTTATGTGGTACTGGGGAATTGAACCCAGGGCTTCATGCATCCTAGGCAAGCACTCTACCACTAAGCCACATTCTCAGCCCTTAAAAATAATTTAAAAAGCGGAACTGGGAGTAAGAAAGAGTGAAAGAGGAGGTAAATTGGATCAAAGCACATTACATGCATTATGGAAATATGAACAATGAAACTCCTTTGTTTAATTAATATACACTCACATAAAAATAGGGAAAAAGTTACTCAAATAATATCATGTTATTAGTGAGAAAAGCTTAATTAAGCCTTAAGGTAAGCTAAAGTAGAAACATTAATTATAAAGATGAGTCCATAACAACCACATTAAAGAGATTCATGCTCTACTCTTATACTGGTATATAATGATAAACACAAAATATCAAACTAACCTTTCTCATCAAAAAAGTAAAGCTTTCAGCAGCAAAATTTCTTATATGTAGTTTTTTATGTGCCAGGAGTGTACTATACAGGCTAGAAAAAAATAAAATAGTTTAATGACATAATTGTTAATAAAGATGTAGTATATAATATGTACCACATTGAGCCAAGTATGCAAGGAATATGCAGTAGGTACAACACAAGTTTACTATCTATCTCATTTGATTACTGAGACACTTACTTGCCAGAAAACCAAAGGCCATAAACATTATGCATATCAGGACAAGTGATGCTATTTGTCTTCCAGCAAAGATACATGAAAAACTGAAATTGGCAGTCAGCTCCAAATGACAGGAAGAACTCAAGTGAAGACTGGGATATGTATTATTAGGGTAAACGAGAGGGCAAAGATGGGCAAGCAGAAATAATCACGGTCAACAATAATAAGGAGGCCGGTTTGCATCAATGAGAAAGGAAGTATGGTTGATCAGAGCAGCTACAGATAAAACTGCCCAGGTAAAGCGGTGGCTCTGAACACCAGGCAAAGGAATTGGAGCTCTACCTTATTCTTTATGTAGGTGCCTTCTGTGTATTACTTCATTTAATCAGCCAAACTTTATGGGATGAGTACTATTACTATTTCTAGTATACTGAGTTTAAACCCTACTACCACCAACATAACAAACCCATTCCATACATAATGTAGGAAGGTAAGCAACCTTCTTAAAGTCATATACAACCATAGAGCTATCATTACTCATGTAATCATATTGTTGCTTTCCCTAATTATGGAAGAATGACAAATGAATCCAAAATAACAAACCCATTCCATACATAATGTAGGAAGGTAAGCAACCTTCTAAAGGTCATATACAGCCATAGAGCTATTATTACTCACGTAATCACATTGTTGCTTTCCCTAATTATAGAAGAATGAATGATAAATGAATGATAAATAAAACCCCTCTGCACACCACCTTTACAATATTTTTATTTATTTATTTTTTGTCAGTGGTGGGGCTTGAACTCTAGGCCTGGGCACTGTCCCCCAGCTCTTCAGCTCAAGGTTAGTACTCTACCACTTGAGCCACAGCTCCACTTCAGGTTTTCTGGTGGTTAATTGGAGATAAGAGTCTCACGGACTTTCCTGCCTGGGCTGGCTTTGAAGTGTAACCCTCAGATCTCAGCCTCCTGAGTAGCTAGAATTACAGGCGTGAGCTACTGGCACCCAGCTTTTTGTTTTCTTAAAGTGTATTAGCAGTTAAGAAAACACAGGTGTTTAAGACATGTGCTTACAGAGTTCATTAGGTATCTAAGGACAGAATTACATTACAAATAAAGATTATATAATTGGCTTTAAAAAAAATGCCAAAGAGGGCTGGAGGTGTGGATTAACAGCACTATGTCTGCCTAGCAACCCTAAGGCACTGGGTTCAAACCTCAGTACAAAAAAAAGATAAAGAGATAAAGAATATAAAGCTTTTCTTCTGGCTAAGGTGCCTGGAGACTATTTGAGGAAGTAATGAAATTCAAGTCAAGCTTTGATGGGTGGGTAAAATTTCAATAGCTCTAGACAAGAGGTTAGGTCAATACAAACTTAAAATGTGTTCAACATAAATTAGTAAATGAGATTGTGGATCATTGACTAGTGAATCAACTCTGTATAAGGAAACAAATGAATAATACACTAGAAAGGTAGTCTGGAGTCAGACAGGTCAGAGAAAGAGGAAGAAAAAATTTTAAATATTGGAGAAGAAAAATCAAAGAGTGCTTTCACTATATTTGATGTCAGTATAACTTGTGGAGGAGATGGGGAAAAACCAATTGTTTAAGGATACAGGTGGATCTGATGCAACAATGAGAAGTACAAGTTGTCATGTCCAAAATGAGCTTTACAACGTCGGTGCGGGGGGGGGGGAGATGGGGGGGGGGGGGGGGGGGGAGGCTGGGAAGGGATGGGAAGGGTAAACAAAGGAGGAGGCTGCAATGCTTGGTAAGAAATGTACGCATTATCCTGCCCATGCAATTGTAACCCCTCTGTACAGTATGTTCACAAATAAAATAAAATAAAATTTAAAAAAAAAAATCAAAGAGTCACCTGTATATACTGTTCATGTCCTTCACCATCAGTCTCCACAGGTACTTATAAAGATAGGATAGTGAGGTAAAGGCCCATTCTAACAGCTCTGTGTCCTGAGTCTCCAGGATAGAGGTGATAGTCAGGAAAAAATCCTGAAAGTGTGGATAGAAATCCGTCTGCAGATCTCGTGCCAACTGTACAACCAAACTAAATTTTAAAAAGAAAGAAGTAATTAGATTAAAAGTAAGAAGAAAACTATAAATCTATTTAACAATAGTAAATGGCTTATGATCACTGGATTACACCAAAATCAAGTCTTACTTTATATGCCAATCCTGAGGCTTGAACTCAGCCTGGCACTACTGTTCCTAGTGTCTTCTGCTCACATCTAGCATTCTACCACTTGAGCCACAGATCAACTTCTGGCGTTCTTGGTAGTTTAGTAGAGATCTGAGTCTCATGGACTTTTCTGCCTAGGCTGGCTTCAACCTATGATCTTCAGATCTCAGTCTCCTTAGTAAGGATTACAGATATGAACCACAGAAATATGGCTCTAAATCAAGCTTTAAAATATATAAAATTAGGAAGTGGCACTGCGGCTCAAGTGGTAGAGCGCTCGCCTTGAGCTGAAGAGCTAAGGGACAATGCCCAGGCCCAGAGTTCAAGCCCCACAACCGACCAAAAAAAAAAAAAATTATTCTAATCTTAAGAGTTAAGTAAAGAAATCAAGGCAGAGAACATTCCTTCAAAGAGTCATGTAATCGAAAGTTTTTCTTAAAGAGAAATTAAAGCCTTATAGCCAGGGGCTGGTGGCTCATGACTGTAATTCAGGCTACTCAGGAAGCTGAGATCTGAGTGTCACGGTTCAAAGCCAGCCTGGGCAGGAAAATCCATGAGACTCATCTCCAATTAACTAGTAAAAACATTTAAAAGCCAGGAGCAGAGCTGTGGTTCAAGTGGTAGAACACTAGCCTTGGGTAAAAATTCACAAGGATAGCACTCAGGCCCTGAGTTCAAACCCCAGGACTGGTACCAAAAAAAAAAAGAGAAAGAAAGACGAAGAATTTATTTCCCCTAGGACTGTATTAAAAAAAATATAAAACTGTATACCTAAGATTTAGCTTTATAGTAATATTCTTGTAGTTTCTAAGTTAGTAACATATGATGTAAAGCGTATCATAGGCATAAGCTTTCTTTTAAAACTCAGATAAATACCATTAAGTTTTTGCTTAAGATCTACTTACTCCAAAAGAGGCTGGTAAGCAAAACTGTTCCTAATTTGCAGGTGAGTCTTCAAACTCTGAACTATCTCATTTTGATGATAAACCAACTGATTGAATGACTGACATTTGTCAATAACTTCTTTGTAAAATTTTCCTGGATGAGAAAGAAAAAAAGTATTATTTTGCTTTTCTCTTACATCATTAATAATTCAGAATATATAAAATACTAATTATGGGAGAATAAAATACAAACAAAATAAAAAATACCGAAATGTTCTGTTAGGTTCAATTCTCTCCATTTCAGCAGACCCTCAAAGAAGTAGGTTTCAACCTCCTGCCGAAATTAAAGCAGACCATTAAGCAAACTCCAAGTTTAATAACAATAAGTATATACTAATACCTTAAGACAATGCTTAAGAAATTAGGCTGGGAAGGCGGCTCAGTGGTAGAGCACTTGCCTTACATGCCTGAGGCCCTGGGTTTGATTCCTTAGCACTACATAAGCAAAAAGAAAAAAATGCCAGAAGTGGCGCCGTGGCTCAAGTGGTAGAGCGCTAGCCTTGAGCTGAAAAGCTGAGGGACAGTGCCCAGGCCCAGAGTTCAGGCCCCATGACCGGACCCAAAAAAAAAAGAAAAAAAAAAGAAATTATAAACTTCTTTTAGTTTTCTTGAAAACGAATATTAACTATATATTTAATTAGAGGTATAAGATCAATATGTTTTGTTGATTTTAGTTGCAGCCATTAACTTTCTAAAGCTTATATAACAGTCACACTAAGGAAAATGTGTGTTTTTTTTTCCTATGAGTTTTTCAAGTTTAGGCATAGATTCCAGTTATGATCACATTCTGTCACTCCCCTATTAGAATTTTTCCCCCTTTCATGCTACAGAATTGGTTTGTGTTTACTATTAGAAAATCATAGTCCAGCCCCTTCCTTTTTATAGAAGAGAACCTCTAAGGATAAGAGAATGTTGGTGGCTCACACCTGTAATCCTAGCTACTCAAGAGGCTAAGATCTGAGGATCACGGTTCAAAGCCAGCTCAGGCAGGAAAGCCTATGAGACTCATCTCCAATAAACCAATAGAAAACCAGAAGTGGTGCTGTGGCTCAAGTGGTAGAATGCTTGCCTTGAGCTGAAGAGCGCAGGGACAGCACCCAAGCCCAGAATTCAAGCTCCAAGACCGACTAAAAAAAAAGTTAGAATGTGATTAGAACTAAAAACCATGTAATCAGGATGGTATCCTTTTACTGAGGCAGAAACTAAGCTGTAGGAAAATAGTATCATCAAAATAAAAATCACTGTAAATCATAGGATCATGGATCAGCAGCAATGTTTGCAATATATGTGAGAAAATGAGAGAATCCAGTCATTAAAGCTAGCTGAGTAGTGTCAACTTTAACATAACATCATTCAGTAGAATTTTTTTTTTTTTTTGGCCAGTCCCAGGGCTTGAACTTAGGGCCTGGGCACTGTCCCTCAGCTGCTTTTTGCTCAAAGCTAGCATTCTTACCACTTGAGCCACAGTTCCACTTCTGGCTTTTTCCGTGAATGTGGTACTGAGGAATTGAACCCTGGGCTTCATGTATGCTAGACAATCACTCTACCACTAAGCCACATTCCTAGCCCCAGTAGAACTTTCTTCAAGGATGAAAATGTTCCATACTCACACTAGTCCAAAATGGCACCAACCATTTGCACATAGCCATTTAGCACTTCACTATTATCACTTTATTGTTTTGGAGATATTGAAGCTTGAACACAAGGCTAGGCTCTCTCTCAAGCCACACCCCTAACCCTTATCGAGCATTTTAAAGTAACTTAAAAATTAATTTGCCATATGTGGCTTCTATATTAGCACAGATCTAACTAATCTCGCTTTCAGAAAAGCACAGTTTGAAGCACAATTCATTACTACTAACAAAACAAAAATAAACAAAAAACCAAATAATTAATCACTAGCTAACATCAAATTCTCTCACCTCATCATAGCTTGCAGTTCTATCAATACGGTGAATAATATCGATATTCACATTCCCAAGTCGTTCAGCAAATGTCAGAAACTGGGAGAGAAAGCATATTGACGACAAATCATCATTGAATTCTTATAACATATTGAGTATATGAGTGTGGCACAATAATCGCTGGTGGGCAATTTCCCTGTGGAAGTATTAAATGTAAAGCTTCAATATATAAGTACTAACTCTGCTTCTAAGGGTATGCTTGGCTTTAAGTTTCAGACTTGAATAAGTGAATTTTTATTTGTCTTGTTTTCTGTGTGCTTTTTTTTAAATGGATTTTAAGGCGAAGAGTACGTGTAAAACAGGCTGACAGGCACAAGGCCTTAAACAGATGTGCTGCGCCCATTCGAAGACAGCGAGTACTTCTTACATGCCTGAGTTAGTTCTTGGAGTTGTCTGACACTTCAAGTTAAAGGGAGTGATTTCCACGCTAAACCTACGAATCTAGAGCACTGACGATTATTCTCGCTGTCTCGGGACCATTTCCTACCACACCAAGAGGCCCAAGGATCTAGCTAAAGCCATGACAACCAAGTCCTGGAAAGAAACTGTCCGGGAAGCACCGAGCTGGAAGTCACTCTCTTCCTCGGCCACTCCCCCACCCCCTGGTCTCAATCATCCTTTCCCCACTTCTTTATGGACAAACGAGCAGGGCAGATTCGCAGCCCGGCCATCTCCTGGGATAATGAATTTTAGCTACGGCCTCAGTGGAATTTCCCCAAAGGACCAACTAGGACCCAAACCAGAGGCGGAAGCTGGCGTCCACACCCCTCCCTCCTCCTCCCTCCTCCCTCCCGTTCGGG
>NW_012267219.1:33309759-33340325 GCF_000151885.1 Dipodomys ordii | reverse complement strand
CTTCTGGCTTTTTTCTTTTTGCTTATGTGGTGCTGAGGAATCGAACCCAGGGCCTCATGCATGCAAGGCAAGTGCCCTACCACTGAGCCACCTTCCCAGCCCTCTGACATGTATTGATCGATTATTTATTTAGAGTGATTTGGGAGATCAAAGGCACTAAGCCATAAACCTCAGCTCCAAACTCTTATTTTTGTTTTGTTTTGTTTTGTTTTTGTGCCAGTCCTGGGGCTTGAACTCAGGGCCTGGGCACTGTTCTTTAACTTTCTTCCTTCAAGGCTGGCACTCTAACATTTGAACCACAGCTCCCCTTCTGCCTTTTTGGTGACTACTTGGAGATAAGAATCTCAAGGGCTCTTCCGCCCTGGGTTGGCTTCAAACTGAGATCCTCAGATCTCAGCTTCCTGAGTAGGTAGGATTCCAGTGTGAATTCCACGGGTGCCCAGCCTCAGAATTTTTTTTTTCTTTTGGAACTCTAGGCCTGGGCCCTGTCCCTCAGCTCTTCAGCTCAAAGCTAGTGCTCTACCACTTGAGCCACAGCACAACTTCCGGCTTTTTCTGCTTATGTGGTGCTGAGGAATCAAACCTAGGGCCTCATGCATGTGAGGCAAGCATTCTACCACTGAGCCACCTTCCCAGCCCCAGAAATGTATTTTAAAGAATACTCTTTTAAACTTGTGGGTGGGGAAAGGAGGAGAAAACTGGGAGAGGGAGGGAAGGGGTGACATTCTCCAAAAAGAAATGCACTGTTTACCTGATTTATGTAATAGCAACTTCTCTGTACATCACCTTTATAGTAACAATTAAAAATGTTTTAAAAGAATACTCTTAATTTTCTGCACAGCCACTGTTTCTTTTGCTTTCTTATTACTTTAATGTCTAGTACTTAGCATGTTGTTCAGCATAATTGTTCATATATATATATATATACAATTTTAAAATATTATTTCTAGTAGTTTCCCTCACCTATCTTTGATTTGTTTTACTATTTCTTGAACACACTAAGGCAAGGTATTATTATAGAAGTTGAAGAAGAAAATAATCATATTAAAAATACTTGGAAATATCAAGTCTGGGTGTTTATATCTTAGAGTCAAGAAGAGATTTCTATATAGAGCCTGATGTAGTGATTTGAGATAGAGGTGTGACTTGAAAGCATCTAAATACTTCAGGTGTGAGGTATTGGTGATTGGGAAAATAGCCAGCAAAGTAGAAATGGATTGGTCATGGCACAGAAAAGCCAGAAACTATTCTGAACCTAGCTGAGTGTAGAGAAGTAGCTGTTGAGCCATGACAAGGTGAAGGACACTGGTCAACCTTGACGAGTACAGTGTGATGTAGAGGAAAGAAAGTGAAATGGGAGTATATTGAGGGGCGAGTCAGATGAGGAAGTGGAGGAGGTGCAACATTTTCAGTTGTTATTGACATTACAGCATAGATATTTTCTGTCATCACAAGGTTATCATTGTGAGTATTTTAGTGGCTCCCTAGTATTTATGGATTATCTACTTATTTTTGTTTTTGTCAGTCATGGGGCTTGAACTCTGAGCCTGGTGCTGTCCCTCAGGTCTTCATCTCAAGGCTAGTGCTCTACCACTTGAGCCACAGTGCCACTTCCAGTTTCCTGAGTAGTTTATCGGAGATGAGTCTCATGGACTTTTCTGCTGGGGCTGGCTTTTAACCATGATTCTCAGGTCTCAGCCTCCTGAGTAGCTAGGATTACAGGCATGAGCCACCGGCACCTAGCTTTATTTAGTTTTGATAGTGATGTTAATAGGACAGTAAGGAGTAGAGGGGGGGAAAAAAAAGCTCAAAGAAACTAAAAGGAAACCACATTGTATGTTGAGCATTTACCTTTACATTACTATATTGTTACTTAACTCCAGTTGGTTGGACAACATCAACAGAACATGCAGCCAAGCTGCTGGAATCAGATTGTCTGGGATGGAGACCTGGCTCTGTCATTGATTAGGGGTGTAATGTGAGTATTACCCTTTCTTGTACATAGATGGAAGATGCTGAAAATACCTACCTCATTGGTTGTTGTGCAGAATAAATAAGCTGATGGATAAAAGGAGTTTAGAACAGTATCAGGCACCCAAACTGCACAAATTACTTAGCCTTTCTGAAACTCAATTCCTCCTATACAAAATGGAGGTGATAATAGAACCAATCTTTTTCTTTTTCTTTTTTTTTTTCTTTTATCATAGGGCTTGAACTCTGGGCCCGGGCCTGTCCCTCAGCTCTTCAACTCAAGGCTAGCACTCTACCACTTGAGCCACAGTGCCACTTACAGCTTTTTCTGCTTATGTGGTGCTAAGGAATCGAATCCAGGGCCTCATGCATGCAAGGCAAACACTCTACCACTGAGCCACCTTCCCAACCCTAGAACCAATCTTTTTGCTAGACAGGAACTTGATCAGCCAGACATGGAGAAGCCATACTTTAAGAGGTCAAATCGGAACTCTTCATTAGAAAGCCCATGACTGCAAGTGGACACATGTGCCAAAGAACCTGCAGCCCGAAATGCAGTTATTACAAAGTTTATAAAGGCAAAACCACAACAAGGCAGATGTCACATTGTATGGGGACTAGCAAAGCATGTTCCATTGAAGCAAGCTGTCTAGGGCCAACAATCAAGGACAACCAAGGGCAAATATTCTCTGGAGCAAAACTTTCCTGGAGTTAAACAACTCATGACACACCTGCAATTCAAAGACTATCACATCTATAGTGCTTAACAACCCATAAAATAGCTGCAGAACAAAGAAAGCCTTCAATCACCTCTAGAGTTCTCAGGACTGGGTAAAAATTCCCCATCATCTTTTAAGATGCCAAGATGGTAGGGAGGACAAGATGGCATTATTTAGACTCAGTATCCATAGTTCACTTTCAGATATTGTGATGATCCATAGATCATAATATTTGATGACAATATTCATGACCATCTATATAAATGACCATCTTTTCTGCGCTATCTGGCTAGCTGAAAAGCTTGTTAAGAGTAAGACATCATCATGGGCATTTTCAACTTTTTATTATCTGTATTGCTCTTGAACTTAACAGTTATTTAATAAATGTTTATTGAATTATCAAGCATATAATACTTGATTTAACCCTGACAAACCCCTGAACTGGATATGAGTTATACCACAGCGTTTTTAAGATCCCTTCCAAAGGTAAGTTTCTGAGGTCAATGGAATAGCCAAAGCTGCAATTAAAAACACAACTATTTTTATTAACATCTCCTTGATCCCACTTGTACCCTCTGTGCCAAGGCCTTGAATAGTCCATAATGTCCTTATTATATTTCTTTATTTCATTATAGTGCTGGATACTCTAGCTATTCCAGCCTGGGATAGTTATATAATAACTCCCTCAGCCTTTCCTTCTTAAACTTCCTTAGGAATTCCTGGAAGTTTTTACATGTTAATCTTCACTTCCTTATTACTTTCCACACTGCAATTTCAAGCCAAGGGTCAGGGGGAAACTCAGAGGTGGCAGGAGTCTGCTTGTAAAGTAGGTGCAATAGGACTGTAGACAGTTCGGTTTGCAGCCTTGTGTTAGATTATTCTACAAGAGGGAGGGTATACTTGTCTGGGTTTTGGTTGCTTGTTTGTTTGGTCGGTTGGTTTTGTTTTTAAATTTCTGAGACAGTGTCCTGCAAATGTAGTTCAGGTAGGCCTTAATTCGACCTGTAGCTCAAGCTGGCTTTGAACTCATGGTCTTTCTGCCTTAGTGTTGGAATTATAAGCCTCATTGGTTTTAAACATGCCTCTCATAGGTAGAAAAATTACCTGAAATAGTAATTGTTACATCTTTTTTCAAGAAGATGGTGCAGTTAAAAAAGTGTTAAAATATTTGTATCACTTGAAACACCCACATTTCTATCACTTGAAACACCCACATTCACATCCCACACACATACATACATGTACACACATGCATACCATAGCTTGCCTTCCTAACTTTGATTTTTCCATTTAATATTTCTGTCATGAATTTTTAGTTCTCCTTCCCCCCCCCCCCAGTACTTGGGATTAAATTCAGGGCCTCACACTTGCTGATAAAGGAGTCTATCAGCTGGGTGTCTGTGGCTCACGCCTGTAATACTAGCTACTCAGGAGGCTGAGATCTGAGGATCATGGTTCAAAGCCAGTTGGGGCAGGAAAGTTGGTGAGACTCTTATCTCCAATAAACCAATCAGAAAACTGGAAGTGGCACTGTGACTCAAGTGGTAGAACGCTAGCCTGGAGCTGAAGAGCTCGGAGACAGCACCCAGGCCCAGAGTTCAAGCTCCATGACCACAAAAAAAAAAAAAAGAAGTCTATTGACCTTTAATATTTGTATTTTGTTCTTGAGATAGGGTTACCCTAACTTCACCTAGATTGACCTTGAATCCTCCATCCTCCTACCTCACTACCCTAGTACCTGAGATTACAGGCATGAATGAAAATAAGATATGAATAAGATCAGCAGTTTGGGGCGGCTTAGTGGTAGAGTGCTTGCCTAGCATGCGTGAAACCCTGGGTTCAATTCCTCAGTATCACATAAACAGAAAAAAGCCAGAAGTGGCACTGTGGCTCAAGTGGTAGAATACTAGCCTTGAGCAAAAGAAGCTCAGGGACAGTGGGTAGGCCCTGAGTTCAAGCCCCAGGACTGGCAAAAAAGGAAAAGATCAATTTAGTTTGCTGAAGGACAAACCTTCTTATCTTCAACTCTTTCCTTTTCACTGTTTGAGAAATTCCCCAAATAGCCTGACCAAAAATAGCTGACCAAAAATTCAAAGGGAAGGACAATAAAAAAAATTCTGTGGAAGAGGACAGAGAATCTACACATCGATTTGGGATTATGTTTATAGTGAATTCCAGAGATAAACTGTGAGGCTCAACATATACTTTTGAAGATTTTTTCTTAAACACTGTATTTGAGAGATACACTGCTGTTTACTGTTTCTCTGATGAAGAGTAAAGCTCACTACAAAGTGACCAGAGCCCTTTGTGTGTAGATGTTTTCTGACACAAGACATACAGGGGAAATTTAACCACAGAATTGGGAGCTTCAATCCAGATTTCCTGACCCTCGATATAATACCCTTTCCACTATTATCAACTTTAATTCATGCTAGGTTAAAAAAAATGTGATGGTGGGTATTTGAAATCACAAAATTCTCATGACTTTTGAACTGGGTTTAGTTGGCCAAGCCATCATTTCATGCAAGCAACAGATTTTCTTTCCTCAAAGTTCTTTGAGTAGAACAACGTGGGAGGTAAAACTACCCTGATGACACACCCAAATCCTATAATCTGGCTGGGGATAAGTAGTATTAATAAGACCTTTTATTTACAAACGACTTGGAGCTTTTTAAACAATTGAGCACATACCATCTTCTCTGATCTTCCTGAGGGCTGTGTGAGGAAAGCAAGGTGGATTTGTTTTCCATCCTGTTATAGAGAAAGGAAAAAAAAATGGTTTCAGTAACATTAAGTGACTCAGCCAAGGTCACGTTCTTTTGCTTGGTATTGCCAGAATTCCTTGGCACTGCCATGTATCCTCCCAGATGATTAATAGCTGGCACTTTATCACCCATACAACATACGAGGCACTACTCCAAGTGTTTTGCATATAATAACTCATTTACTCTTCTTACTAGACGGATTCTATTATTATCCTCCTTTACTGATGGGAAAACAAAGCAATAGAGACTATGGGTACCTTGCCCAATGTTGGATAGCTTCACCACATAGTCAGAGCTAAGAACCAAACATTCAGACCACTCTCAGCTCTCAACCACTATCTACCTCTTCAATCAAGAGGATTTGGAAGTCATTTTATGAGTCAGGTCACTCAAAGGCACAATTCAAGAGTCTCTGAGATTAAGTTTAGATATCCTAATGCTCCTGTGACTGTCACTAGCCCTTCCTTTGATGTGGATGACTATTGGTCTTATTATCCACTCATGTGATAGAGACATGCTGTTGAAATTTGGCCATTAAATCATTTATTTGGGTAGGGTAGAAGAAGCATAGCACTAATGTTGACCAGTGTTCAATTCACTCTTTTGCTTGATTTCACTAATAATATGCACGATCACAATAGATATATGTTGTTGTTAACTAGTATGACTGTTTTTGGAAGCACTATCTTAATTCTTTCAGGAAATCCTCCTTTTGTTAGTATTCAATCTATGTAGTTTCAATTTCAACAAATGCTCTGTCTCCAGGCTTAGATGTATGCCCCAGATAGACAATGAGAATCTTACCTGCCTAGGGAGAAAAGTTGATCCATTCATGATCCATATCCATGATCCTGTGCAATGAAAGTGGTCCTTAAGACTTGTGCTTACAATATTGGGAAACAAACTCTCTTTCTACTTAGTGACTACTATAATCCTGTGTAAGCTCAAGGTTGTTGTAATGATAATCCTGTGTAAGCTCAAGAGCAACTTGCATGAGAATGAAGCTAAGACACATAAGGATAAAGACCAGAAGATTAAAACCAAGAAATGGAAAGAATCAAATCCCTCATAACAATATTTGACATCTAAATCTAGCTATGTCCGTCTTTGAACCATCCAAAACCAAAGCCACTACATCCCCTTAAGCAAATCTCACTAAGGTTTCCGCCACTTGAAACCTAGATTGATTTTTTTTTCCTGTTAATTACAAGCAGTGCTTATATACTAGAATATCTGCCTCCTCTAAAAACTCCTGGTATCAATTAACATTGTAAAAACACAGTAAAACTACAAAGTTCAAGAAATTGCTTAGGACCACACAGTGAGTTGGTGGCAGAAATAATTTTGCCTCTTGCCCAATGACTTGCAGTGTAGCAGGCTTTCTATGATTCTGTACTGTGCCCTTCTCCTACGGAAGCAGTACACAGCCATAGCCATATGCATACAGGTTGAGATTAGCCTGGTTCTAATCCTAACCAGGCCACTTACTAGCTGTGATACCTTTTTATTACCATGACCCTGTAAGCATGCAGTTTGTGCAAGGCTTATGTCTTCAGGCATATGTGCAAGAGATTCCCCTCCTTCCTTACCTCCTGGCTTTGACATTATTTTGTTTTTGATAGGGTTTGAGTCTGGAAGATGCTAACTCCTGTAAGGTCTTGGCAGGATCCTGGAAACTGAAGCTCTGCACATTCTTCCAGGAAGCTCACAGAGCCACACCAAAGTGTCTGGGGTGCTGCTTCAAGGGAGTTTGTCCCAAATACAAACAGGAGTTGGTGAGATGCAGGCTTTAGGAAGTTTGGGTAAGATTTTGGAATCCTGTCTAGAATCCTTGGGTGTGACTGGACGGGTCAATCTGTTGAGCTTTATTGTCTGTAGAGCAGACAATACAAACACTTCAGATAGTTTATGGGTTTAATATGATGCTTGGGACACCTCGTATACCCACGTCCCTCACAAGGAGTCTAGGCATGGAGCATGTGTAATTTGGTAATCAGAATGGGTCCCCCACTCCCACCCTAAAAGTATATAATCTTCAGTTCCTTTTCCTGAAAATGAATCATATAGTACATGCACAGGCACTGAGTCCAGGGGCTGGCTCATTTTAGAGCTTCCTGTCAGTGGAGTTACTTTCTCTCCATTCTCACTCCTCCCACATAACCTGTCCTCTACTCTACATGTCGGGACACCTCCACATCGGTTCGGTTTGCCCCCTTTCTTCCTATAATGTCAGTTTGCTGCACTGGTCACATTGCCACACTTATTCTGTGAGCTGTGGTGTGCAAGTCTTCACTGAGTCCCTTTTAACGATGAGTAAACCATGTCTAGCCAACGTTTCTTTCCAGAAGTGATGGGACTGCAAGCAAAGGCACATTCATAAATTACCTGAAGCTTCTAATGTAATGGAGAATCAAAGTCCTATTAATACTTAACTAAATGACCAACATGACAAGAATACAAAGGGCAATTGAGGAAAAGCTGTGGTCTTTTGCCAGTTGTTAAAATCAGAGGCCAATATTTCACCCAACGGTGACATGGAGATGCTTGTCTGAGCGCACAAATGTCTGAGAATTATGAAAGGGCTCCAGTCACCTTCACGATGGGCCTTTATCCCAAGCAGAGAGAGTACCAACTGACTTAGTCTTAAAAACAAGTAGTGCTTCATATTGAAATTGAAAAAGAGCATCAGAGTCCTTTGCCTGAACTCAGGATGAGTGAAAGCAGAACATGGGGTAGCTGTGTGCCTGTCTTTCTCTGACTCATAAGAAAAAATTATTTTAGACTTGGGAAGAAGACAGAGAAAGGGGCAGGGGCAGGAACTCTTCAGTATCCACCTAATGACCCACCTGCTCCATGCACTCTCTCTCCAATCCTTTGGCTTAGTGGATACTTGGCATGGAGGAAATCTCTATGCATGCTTGATGGAGGAGGTATCCCATGATTGTCTAAGCAAAGAGCTCCCCCTCAAAGACCTTTAAGGGCCCTGAGCAGTAAGCATACTGTGACATTACCCACCCATTCTGTTAAGTCAGAACTTAACAGAATGAGCTCAATTTGAGCCAAACATCTCCTTTCCTTCCCCTTCCTTTTCCCTTCCTTCTTTTTCCATAGGTTCTCGATCTGTAACCCAGGTTGGCCTTGAACTCATGATCCTCCTGCCAGCCTCCCAGGGGATGATCCTCATGGCAGGATCATGAGTTCAAAACTGGTACTACAGATATGAACCACGATACTTGGCTGTCAGGTTTCTGAACTCAGAACCTGAAGATCAGATTTGGGATCTTAGCCTGCTACATTGTTAGACACATTCTGAAGGCATTTAGAAAATTCTACATTTAACTATCTTTTTAAAAAATATAAATATGGTATTACCTAAGCTATAGAAGTGTTATCTGCAAACTTAATACGAACGTTAACAGGAAATTTATAAGCCTATTTAACTTCTATATCCTGGACTCTAGACTATAAATGTCCTTTTATCCTTGACTCATGTGGAGTCCTGGCTATACAGCCATCTGGCCTTTCCTTCATCGATATTTCTCTTTAAATGAGCAGGATTTTTAAGTTCCAAAAAATGTCATATTAAGTTTCTGGGGTGTTTAACAAAATGCAACATACCGAATAGCTTAAACAACAATCTTATTTTCACATGCTTCTGGAGACAGCAAGTCCAAGTTCCAAGTGTTGCTGGGTCTAGTTTCTTCTGTGGTCTCCCTTCTTGACTTGCAGATAGTGGCAACTTCTGGTGTTGTCACATGATCTTTCTGCAAGGACTCCTGGTAATTTTCCCTATGGCTGATTTCATCTTATAAGGAATCCAGTCAGATGGGATTCAGGCCTACCCCAAGGCTGCTTCAGTTTCATTTAATCACTACTTTGATGGCCCTATCTTCAAACACAGTCATGATCTGATCTGCGCTAATTGGCTGTTGAGGTGTGGGTTGTTGGGGTTTCAACTTATGAATTTTGAGAGGAAAACAAGCCCCAAAATACGCACCAGAGCAAAGTAAAACTTAATGAGTTTAGAAATACAACCAGTAGGCTCTGAGGAGATATTTTAAGTACCATGATATTTCACTGGGTGGTATCAGACCAAAGAGGATTAAACAAAGTTCCTGGGCCTAAATCTTTAGTGAAATTAGAGTTGGCATTCTTGTCTTTCACCCTGGATCCCAGCCATATTTGAATAAACAAGGTAGGGACTATTGCCAAATATAACTTACCCTGTGTTTGAACACAAAGTGTGAAATACTAATTTTTTGTAAACATCACAGGATTTCTTGTCTCTGCTGGGCTATCCTACAGTTACCGGTTAAATCTCAGCCTTCCCAAGTTCACACACTGAAGCCTAACCCTCCGAACCTGGGAATGGGATCCTATTTGGATAGGGCCTTTATAGAGATAATCAAGTTAAAATGAGGTCATAAAAGGGGCGGGGAGAACTTATAAAAAAAACATAGAGGACACTGGGAAGCAGACATGCATACAGAGAGAATGCTGTTTGAATTAGAAGATTGATTATGAGCCAAGGAGAGAGGCCCTGAGTAGATCTTATCTTTTCCGTACAGCTCTCGCAAGGAATAAACCCTGGCCATCTTTTGCATTTTTGCTTCAGCAGAACTGTGACACAATAAAAGTCTGCTGATTAAGCTACCCAGTTTATGGTACTTGGTGACGGTAGCCTTAGAAAACAAATATACCTACCTACGTGGGCTCTTTACCATTTACCACAGAGGCAATTATCAACTAGGTGCTTTGGTTCTTCAGGTAGCAAAGAGCAGAGCGCCTTAAGTGAAACCAACTCAACCTAGCTGAAGTGACAAGCAGGAATTTATTATAAGGGAAGATATCTTAGAAACTTACCTTAGACATCTTAAGGTACAGACAAAGGTGTAGACTTGGTCCTAGGAACAGAGACTCAGTTAATTCAGAGCTGTTCACAGCACTGCCCATGGACTGCATTTGAGCCTTCTCCAGGCCTTGTGGTAGGACAAACAGATGGATTTCCAACTTAACATAGCTGAGGTCCAATAATTACCTGGAGAATAACCAAAATGCTTATATTAAACCAGGGTATGAGCCCCTGGCCGAGCTGATTTTTTATTGTTATTCCTCTTGTCTGTGCCTCAGAACCATCATGTACAAGTGCTTTGTCACCAGGGGGATGGCAGAGGAAAAGGCCAACTTAGTTACCTATGGCTGCTGTAGCAAGTATCTTACACATTGGTTAGCTTAAAACTATAGGAGTTTTGTAGGGGCTGGGAAGGTGGCTCAGTGGTAGAGTGCTTGCCTTGCATGCATGAGGCCCTGGGTTCAATTCCTCAACACCACATAAGCAGAAAAAGCCAGAAGTGGCGCTGTGGCTCAAGTGATAGAGCGCTAGCTTTGAGCTGAAGAGCTAAGGGACAGTGCCCAGGCCCAGAGTTCAGGCCCCACGACTGACAAAAAAAAAAAAAAAAACCTATAGGAGTTTTGTAATCCTACCTACTCAGGAGGCTGAAATCTGAGGATCATGGTTCAAAGCCAGCCTGGGCGTGAAAGTCCACCCAATAAAACACCAGAAAACTGGCAGTAGTGCTCAAGTGGTAGAGGGCTAGCCTTGAGCTGAAGAGCTGAGGGACAGCGCCCAGGCTCACAGTTCAAGCCCCATGACTGACAAAAAACAGACAAAACAAAACAAAAACCTATAGGAGTTTATTCTCCCACAATTCCAGAAGCTAAAAATCCAAAATCAAAATGTCAGTATAGGGCCATGCTCTTTCCTGCCTCTTCTAGAGCCCTGTTCTCTGGCTATCATAGTTTGGATATGACATATTCCCCCAGAAAATTCATGTGTTAAAGAATTGATTGCCGCTGAGAGACCTTTGGGAAGTTATTGAATCCTGTCGGCTCTGACCTAACCAATCAATTCATTATTGAATGGACTGTTGGGAAGTTGTGGCAGGTGGAAGGTGGGACTTGATTGGAGGAAGTAGGTTGCTAGGAGTGTGTCTCCTCTTGCTTGTTTGTGTCCCCTCTAGCCAGTTCTGGTCACTGTACTCTCTCTGCTTCCTGTCCACCTTAAAAACAGCACTTCACTCCAACACATGCTCCGTACCATAATCCTCTGCCTCATCGTATATGGGCCTGGGCACAGTGGAGCCAAGGGATCGCAGACTGGAAACTTATGAAATTGTGAACCCACATAGTTCTTTCTTCCTTAAATGATTTTTTTTAAATTTAATTTTATTGTCAAGGAGTTGAAAGTTATATATGTAAGGTAATGAGTACATTTCTTGTCAAAGTGATTTTCTTGAGTATGTTGTCCCAGTGATAAACAGGGACGAACACACCAGCCATTCTCTTGGCTTGTAACTGCATCATGTTGACTGCTGCTTACATCTTTGCCTGGCATTCTTGCCCCCAAATTCATCTCTCTGTGTCTGTGTATCCACTGTTTCCTTTTCTAAAGATGCTGGTGTTTGATTAGGGCTCACTCTAATGCAATATGACCTCATCTTAGTCTCTTCCTGCTGCTATAACAAAATACCACAGACTGGGAAATTTATAACAAGAAAATTATGTTTCTTACAGTTCTGGCTCAAAGTTCAATTTCACGACATCAGTTCCACAAATACAGAATATGGCTTCTTTACATGGCAAACAGTAGAAGAGGGCCTAACCCATTGCCTCCAGGTCTGCTTTAAAAAAAATAAAGCATTATCACATGCATGAGGGCACAATCTTATCATATATGTATGTATATAAATGTGTGTATATATATATATATATCATAAGCATGTACTAAATATTACATGAGAATCTTGAGTTTTTGGTTGCTAAATCTGGAAATTCAAGTTCTGCTTCTAATTTAAAGATCTGGAAGTACTTTTGATAAAGTGTTACTACTAGGCCATATTGGCTACACCTGACATTTTTTTCAGTTACCTGTTGGATTCCTGGAGATATTTTGGTGTATCTTTGGTGAAACTGTAGTAGTTTTGAAGAAAACCAATCCTGCGAGACACCAGTATTTAAGATGAATAGTGGAAGGGATCCCATAAGGAAACTCAGGCCCAGCTGAGGCAGTAGAATAGCTGCTGTGTTCAAGGGGGGGTGGGGGGATTCCAATCACACATCCGCAGTAAGCTGGGGTTGCTCTCTCTGTCTCCCCTTTTCTTTACAGCCCTCTCCTTTTTCTGCTTTATCCTCTCTCTCCTCTCCCTCTCCTTTCCCCTTCCTCTTCTTCCTCCCTTCCCCTCCCCTTCCTTCCTTCTCTTCCCCACCCCCTTTTTCTTAATTTTTATTAGCATATATTAATAGTAAAAGAGGTTTCATGGTGCTAATTCCAAGGGCTCTGTATTTATAACTGCTTTAGAATCATCTGGTTGTATCACACTTGCCGGCGTTGCTGGCCAACACCCATTTCTCAAAGGATGGAAAAGTAGATTTTCCCTCTTGATGGAAGTATGAATGATATAACAATTTGAAGGCGCTGACAGAGAAGAGGTGGACTTTGGAGGTTGACCTGCTTGGCTTAAATATCACTGCCCCTTGGAACTCCTGTACAAATTCAGTCCCTACAATATTCTGCCATTGGTATTAAGAAGATAAACAGTTAATCTGACTAAAGGGTTTAGAGGTGGAACCTGGAGAAGGTCATTAGGGTGGAGCCTGGTGGCTTTTTAAGGAAGCCAGACCACACATAGATGTGCTGTCACCATGATGGGATGCAGTCAAGGGGAAACCTCGCAAGGGCTTCGCCATGCTACTTGGACTTCCAAACTCTTTTCTTTATAAAGAAACCTGCCTCGGGTGTCCTGTTACAATAATGGAAAGCAGAGTAATCTGTTGCCTTTAGTATCTGAAGGATGGTTTATTTGTCCCCATTTTGTAGACGAGAAAGCAGAAACAGTATAACTGACTTTCTGAAGCTCAAGAACTAGGAAATGAGAGTCCGAATTTAAGCTCACACAGTCTGTTTCAGCTTTGGGTCCTTCTACCTCTTGTAGTAAATACTTCACGGTGATAGCAACAAAAACAACAAAAATTACTCTTTTTCTCATTACACAAAGCCAGCCTCAAGAAGGGCCTCAGAAATAATTTTATTCTTGTGATAAAATATTCTACATGCTTATCAATGCTAATTTTCATCGAATCTGCTGTTCTTTAAAATTTTTTTTGTGCCATCCCTGGGGATTGAACTCAGGGCCTCAAGTGCTGTTCATGGGCTTCTCCACCCGCCCCCCCCCCCCCCCCCGAGACTAGTGCTTTAACACTTGAGCCACAGCTCTACTTCTGGCTTTTTGGTGGTTAATTGGGGATAACAGTCTCACAGACTTTCCTGCCTGGGCTGGTTTCAAATTGCATTCCTCAGCCTCCTGATTAGCTAGGATTACAGGTATGAGCCACAGGCACTTGGCTTGCTGTTCTTTCTTTTCTTTCCCTTTTTTTTGTTTTTTTAAGAACTAGGAAATAAGCTTGGTGTCAGTGGCTCACGCCTGTAATCCTACCTACTTAGGAGGCTGAGATCTGAGGATCGTGGTTCAAAGCCAGCCTGGGCAGGAAAGTCCATGAGACTCTTATCTCCAATAAAAAAAAAACCACCAGAAAACTAGAAATGGCACTGTGGCTCAAGTGGTAAAGCTCTAGCCTTGAGCTGAAGAGCTGAGGGACAGTGCCCAGGCCGAGAGTTCAAGCCCCACGACTGACCAAAAAAAAAAAAAAAGGAAAGAACTAGGAGATAATTGTTATCTTTATTTGGCCAAAGTCACAGCAACAAATGCTGCCTTCAAAGCCATCAGAGTTGGATGAAAAGAACTGCAGAGATTAAAACCCACATCCAAATGGGCAAAACAACCAGTGACACGTTGACAGCAAGTTGGTCATTTATTTTTTCCAGTGATCATTTGTCAGGGTGTCTTTCATACATTAACCTGGAACTGGGAAACGGGCTAACCTGTAAATCCGATCGTGTGAAATTAAAACCCTAAGTAAACACCTATCATGAAAGTAAGAAGATAAAGCTCAGAGTTTATGTATATATTTCACTTCCTGTAGTGTCACAGCAGAACTGGGAGGGAAGCAGGGCTCTCAGTGAATGTATGGAAGCTAAATACCTCTGGGATTCAAATGAAGGAGTTAATACAATCTGTTCAAGGTCCACAGCACTTGACACAGTGGGTACATTAGTGAACAAATAGTGAACAAGGGAGGGGGTTAACTAAAATGCAGATTCTCAGGCATGATCTCCACATATTCTGATTTGTTAGTTCTGGACTGGACTCTAGCAGTGATTTGATATAACTGCTCACTGGAGCACATTTTACAAATAGCTTACAGTAGACATTAAGCCTCTGACATTAAGCCATCCTTGGATAACAGTAGGGGAGAGAAAGATAAAACTATATCATGGCTGGAACTCAGGATATTCTACTTGCTAGGCTTGCTTGCTCATAGCTGGCAGTCTTAATACTTGAGCCTTGCCTCTGGCCTGGGTATTTGCTAGTTAATTGGAGCTGGATTCTTGATGACTTTTCTGCCTGGGGCTGGCTTGGAATGGAGATCTTCGCCTCCTGAATAGCTAGGATTATACTTGTGAACCACCATGGCTGACTACAAAATTCTTCAAGTAGTGTCATGTTTTCTATGATCAAAGATAACTCTTAGAGTGGAAATCTTTGTTTAGTAGCTACTACTGTGCTATTTTTCACTTTTGTTTTTATTAAAAATTAGTTCATGAAATTATTACCTTATATTTAAGAAAATCTATATTTTCAGTGACATGTTTGCATTTCTTTGCTTTTTCATATATTTGTGAGCTTTAAGAATTAGTAATGCATGGCCTGGGAATGTGGCTTAGTGGTAGAGTGCTTGCCTAGCATGCAAAAAGCCCTGGGTTCAATTTCTCAGCACCACATCAACAGAAAAAGCCAAAAGTGGCACTGTGGCTGAAGTGGTAGTGCTATCCTTGAGCAAAAGAAACTTGGGGACAGTGCCTGGGCCCTGAGTTCAAGCCCCAGGACTGGCAAAAAGAAGAATTAATAATGACAGCAGATAGGAGAGAGACTTGACAAATGGGATTACATCAAAATAAAACGTTTCTGCATAGCTAAGGACATAGCTACTAAACTAGAAAGACAGCCAACAGGCTGGGAGAAGATCTTTACCAGCAATATATCCAACAAAGGCCCAATATCCAAAATATACAAGCAGCTCAAGAACTAACCCCTCTTAAAGCCACTAAAACAATCAATAAATGGGCAAGGGAGCTAAGACTGTTCAAAAGAAGTAGTAAGAATGCGAGAAAAACACATGAGGAAATGCTCATCATCCCTGGCCATAAAGGAACTGCAAAGCAAAACCACTCTGAGATTCCATCTTACCCCAGTTAGATCGGCCAACATCATGAATTCAAACAACAAATGTTGGCAGGGACGTGGGGGAAAAGGAACCCTATTGCAATGCTGTTGGGAATGTAAACCATAACACAACCACTCTGGAAAGCAGTTTGGAGATTCCTCAAAAAACCAAACATATATCTTTCTACAACTCAGCTATATTATTCCTGGGCAGCTTTCTAGAACATCCCAAGCCAGGTATCATAAAGACACTTGTACATCCATATTTATTGCTGCACTATTCACAATAGCCAAGTTATGGAAACAGTCCAGATGCCCCCAAATAGATGAGTGGATCCAAAGAATGTGGTATCTATACACAGTGGAATTTTACATAGCCAACAGAAAGAGTATTATGTCATTTGCAGGGAAAAGGAGGGAGCTAGAACAAATCATGTTAAGTGAGGTAAGCCAAGCTCAGTGCATGTTTTCTCTCATCTGCCAGAAGCTAGACATAAAATCCACTGAGACATCATAAATTATATGGACTCTAGGCATTCACACACAGTAAGACCCAAGGGAGATACTCTTACTGGAGGAACACAAAAGCACAATGCCTATGTACATCTGATCATATAAAATAATAGTTATCAAATGAGCTCCAGGAAATGGACACAACAGTTCTTGTGTTGTTTTTGTTTTCTTTTCTTTTTGTCTGGTTTGTTCATTTTATCTGTCTTTGGGAGTGTAAGGGAGGCATAGCAAAAGGCATATAACTGGGTCGCAGCAGGAGGGGCATACTGGGAGAGAGCGAGGCAAGGGGTTACAGTGTTCAAAAAGAAACATATCTGATGTATATAACTGTAGCCCCTTTGTATATCACCTTTATAATAACAATGAAAAATTTAAAAAGAATTAGTAATGATCCAGTAATACCACGCTTTTTTTTTCTTTTTTTTTTTTTTTCCAGTCATGGGGCCTGAACTCTGGGCCTGGGTGCTGTCCCTCAGCTCTTCAGCTCAAGGCTAGTGCTCTCTACCACTTGAGCCACAGCACCACTTCTAGCTTTTTCTGCTTATGTAGTGCTCAGGAATCAAACCCAGGGCATGCAAGGCAAGCACTCTACCACTGAGCCACCTTTCCACCCTCCCCCCCCCCCCCCCGCCCCGCAATACCACTCTTGGTCAGATACCCTGAATATTACAAGTCAGGATAGGAGAGTAAGATAAATAAATCAGGCCCAGAGAGACAAAAGGTGCATGTTTTCTCTCATATGTGGAAGTTAGATCTAAAATACAAATACACATAACATATACAGGGTTTTATGCATATATACACAGCCAAACTGACTAAAGGATGGTATATTTAGGAGAGGAGTCCAGTGGTGGAATTCCTCTGAACAACTGTTTAACAACATGAATACCAGGAAGCAGAAACATGTTCAGGAAGGGGAGGACCATGGGGGGGGGTACACAAATGGAGAGAGGACGAGTGCGCAAATGCAGTCACTATATTCAATGTATGTCATGTAAAAATTGAGCTTCAGGGTGGGGATGGGAGGAGGGAAATGGGGAAAAACAATGGCAGTGGTGACATTGGTCAAGTTGCATTGCACTCATACCTGACTTGCGCAATTCACACCTCTTTGTACAGCTACTTAATTAAAAAAAGAATTAGTAATGACCTGAGCTTTTAAAAAATATATTTTTATTCTCTTTAAGTAGTTGTACAAAGGATTTGCCATTCGACAAAGCAGTTTATGAACACAATGCATCTTGATAGATGTCACCCCTTTCATCATTACCCTCATCCATATTCCTAGAAAGGCTAACTCATAGTCCACCGAAATAAACACTAGGAAACGTGTGCTTGACAAGTAGGGAGCTGGGGTCAAGGAGAGAAGTGTAGGGCCAAGGGGATGGGGGTAGACTTCTAAGTGATCCAAATCAACTGATTTATTTGGCGTCAATGACATCACTAGGAAGCAAGTCTGAAGTAGTACACCTTAAGTTAAATATAAGGTTTTTTTTTCCCCCAGGAGAACATCAGATTAAATCCTGGTTCATGTTATTATTATTATTATTATTATTATTATTATTATTATTATTATTATTATTGTCGGTTGTGGGGCTTGAACTCAGGGCCTAGACAGTGTCCCTGAGTTTTTTCACTCAAGGCTAGTGCTCTACTACTTTGAGCCACAGTGCCACTACCAGTTTTTGGAAATAAGAATCTCATGGACTTTTCTGCCTAGGTAGCTTTGAACCCTGATCCTCAGATTTCAGCTTCCTGAGTATGTAGGATTACAAGTGTGAGCCACTAGTGCCCAGCTCTGGTTGATAGTTTTCTACGTATCGGTGGGTATATGAAAGTGGTACTTGCAAACCATTGCTTGGTTTCTTTTGTGAAGTTTTTCTTCCTTATTCAGTTGAACTGCATTTTTGAGTTCTGAGATACTAAGCAGATAGAAAAGAAGTCAGGATTTCAGATTGTGCTGCCTTTCTAGGACAGAGGTATATGCCCAAACCTATGTAGCTATATACAACTTCAAGTATCTCTTTGAGAGGAAGGCATAGTTGAGTAAATATTTTTCTCCCATTATTCTTGGGAGGCAGTGTTGCATAGTGGTTAAGGACATGGATCCTAAAACAAGACTGGTTAGTCTTGATTCTTTTTTTTGTTTTTTTGGTCTTGATTCTTAATTTAATCTCATCCACTGTTACCTGGGAAAAAGGAATATAATTCAAACACTCCTATTTGAATATAGTTCCTAACTGAATATTAAGAAAATAATTCAAAAATAGGAAGTATGCATATGCTCATGAGTGTCATTCAGTTTGAATCCTAAGGGGTGAGACAGAACTGGGAATTTCTTGGGTAACACTTTTAGTTCATTCATTACTCAATGAACACAGGATATTGCGGGTACTAATAATATGTCAGGCACTATGCTCAGCTCTGGGCAACTAGAAATTGCCATTTACCTTGTTCTTAGAAAGTAAAAAGTGACTCCTCCAATATTCTCAGGGACCTCTCTGATGGGGTTTTCAGGTCCTTTTTTCGACAGCAGGATCCTTGGGAGGGCAAGCAGGCTCTGTGGCTCTTTCAACTGAGCAAGAATAAATAATGTGAGGAGTATCTGGGGATTCCTCCATACCAACTTTTCCTTAGTATCCATCTGTGTCAGATCTGTGGTGAAAAACTGCCAGTACTTTAACTGGATGGGGTCAACAGGACAAGGCTTACTGTGGAATCACACAGTACCTAGAATTTGTACTGTCATTTCTACATATAGTTACTTTCCATTCCCTCTAGCAAGCCAAAACTAGAATAATGAGGCTACAAATTATTTACTCTGGAAATTCTGACTGTATTCTAAAGTTAAATCTGCTGCATGTATTCAAGTGTTTTCAATACTTGCAGGGCTCAGAGGTTCTGTGGTCCATTTCATAGAACTCTCTCATTTGCATTAAGAACAAGAATGTGAGTTGGCACCAATGGCTCATACTTGTAACCCTAGCTACTCAGGAGGCTAAGATCTGAGGATCATGATTGGAAGCCAGCCTAGGCAGGAAAGTCTATAAGACTCTTATCTCCACTAGACTACCCAAAAAAGCCGAAGTGGAGCTGTGGCTCAAGGGATAGAGCTCTAGACTTGAGCAAAAATGAAGCTCAGGGACAGTGCAAGACCCAGGACTGGACCAAAAAAGAAAAAAAAAAGAATGTATAAGGGGGAGAATAGAGTAGAGAACAAATAAGTACTAAGCACTTGCTCTATGCCAGGAAGATTATATATGTTGTCTTTGTGGGGAATCTAAATGAGATACAAATCTGAAAGGACAGGGGTCATGTTTTTGTATATTTCTATACCCATCACAGCAACTAGCCAACGACCTTTATATCACAGGTGCTCTGAATTGTTGGATTATATACATTTATACATATTTTAGGTGCTTATGCTCTTTGACCTATCTCTAATCTTAGCTAAAGGTCATGCCAGTTAAACGGATATTTAAGCTGAAGAATTGAGTAAGAGGATGCTAAGCAAGATCTAGAAAGTGTTTCCCTACGGACTTACCAGTTTGAACCTTCACGTACCAAAATACCTTCATAAGTCCATGATGTGTGGTCCTAGTATAAAACTGAGAGGAGACATCTTGAAGAAGACAGGAAGGAAAAAGTTGCCCACATCACTCTTCCCCCAACTCAAAAGCAATGTGGAGAGGATACTTAGAGGAGGGAGAAGGCATCAAGCCCAGATCTAGACTTGAAATCCAGTGCCAGGTCCATCTGAATAGAATGAAGTATGAAGCAATACATCCTGATCCCTGCATCCAGGTCAGCACTTGCAGACTGAAACATTGAACTGTGTGAGCCAGGTAGCCAAAGGACTGTTTCTACCAACCCTCCTCAGGCTTTGGCAACAAGGCAGAGGCAAGATCTCTCTCACTAGAGAGCAAGGTACAAAAGCTAGCATAGGACTTTGTCTTGGAGCTCATTGCTAACTAGGCCTGCTATGAAAATAAATAAAGGCCTCCATGTGCAGACCAGAACTTTCAGAGGGATGTTCTAGATATACTTTAGCATCAGGTAGAAACTTGTGCTTTTGAGGGCAGACTCAATTTTTGACCTACCTAACTACTGGCCTTACATTGGACCTAGAGCCTAACTCCCCATCCTCCAGACTGCAAGGTACCTGCAACTGTGAGACTCAGATACAATTCATTCTAGCAGGAGCCCTGGGGATTATCTTCCACACCATTCCCCCAACTTAGAGTAGTGAAGCTATCTCCAGGGCAATGCTTACAAACAGTGCTCTAGACCTGCATAAGGGCAGGTGTTTTATGCTGCCAACTAGAGTGTAAGCCTGGGTACACTTCTGAGACTGTACAGGTGCTTGTGAGGTATAAGACTCAGGTGTAGACCTACCTTAGCATTCTTTGGTGGCCAAAAGACTGCCCTTGGGCAGTCTAGCGTGGAACACTTTATTCACTGGGTATAAAACAGTGGAAATCAGTGCTGAACTGGTGAAGCGCTAATACCAGGAGGATCCTAATGGTCCCCATCTCTACCCCAGAGGTCATGGATGGAGCAACTGGAATGGTGCTAGGTAGAGATACCCATCCAAGTATATCTGATCTCTATTCTGGCCAGAATCACAGATGATGGTTGCTGTAGTCTATCTTCTGTTTGTTTGTTTGTTTTTGGGTCCTGTCGTGGGGCCTGAACTCTGGGCCTGGGTGCTGTCCCTCAGCTCTTCAGCTCAAGGCTAGCACTCTACCACTTGAGCCACAGCGCCACTTCCGGCTTTTTTTCTTTTTTTTTGCTTATGTGGTGCTGGGGAATCGAACCCAGGGCCTCAGGCATGTAAGGCAAGCGCTCTACCACTGAGCCACCTTCCCAGCCCCGGTTGCTGTAGTCTGTCAGCAGTAAGCAACACATAAACACGCAGCTGTGGTCTCATCCAGTGCTGCACTGGTCTTGGGGGTATAGTCCAATGTTGACATACTGGTGTGTCATTGGTGGCCACAAAGATGGAATTGGAGCCCAGGCTGGATACTCCACAGGGAATTAGGAGCCTTGGAATTTCTGACCAAAGGCTCGGGACAATGGATGAAGTATCTGGGCCTAACCAGTCCCAAGAAGAAGGGGAACAGGGATGGACTGTATTTTAGGCACTCCTCCAATGTTGAACATCATAACAAGAAACATGGGCTTGGAACATTCTCTAGTGCTACAACATCCATAGCAGGTTCACAGCAAACCTGGATTTTAATGTGCCATCCAATGCTGAAATAACAGATTTAACAATAGGCTCAGAGAACATAAGCAGTCTGTGGAGAATTTCAGTACATAGAGATAGAAAGCCAGATTATGAAGACATGGCCAATCCTTCAATGCACAGATGATTTTCTTTTTATCAGTCATGAGGCTTGAACTCTGGGTCTGGGCGCTGTCCCTCAGCTCTTCAGCTCAAGGTGAGTGCTCTACCACTTGAGCCACAGTGCCACTTCCAGTTTTCTAATGGTTTATTGGAGATAAGAGTCTCACGGACTTTCCTGCCTGGGCTAGCTTTGAACTGTGGTCCTCAGATCTCAGCCTCCTGAGTAGCTATGATTACAGGTGTGAGCCACCAGCACCCAGCTACAGATGAGGTTTTATATCAACAAATATCAAGAGCTTTTGGTCCACATAAGGTACCAGATAGCAACTAGTAGGTAGCCAATGATGAATGAACTCTTGGCTAGAGAATTTAAAATCGCTATTTTAAGGAAACTTATGGATATAGCACCATGATATGTACTCAAAAGGAGAGAGTTAAAAAGGAGGGAGTGTGCTTAAGCAAGAGCAACATAGGGTAAATTTGATCAAAGTATACTCTGAAAAAGTTATCACACTGAAACCCTGTTGTACAATGAATTTATCTTAATAAGAAAATTTTAGGAAGCACATTGACCACAATATCTGGTCATCTTTTTATCTCTGAAAAGTAGCGGTCAGTATTTTCAAAAGCAATGGGGATAAGAGACCAATGGATCACCTTAGTCCAAATGTTACATAATGATTCTGCAGGACTTCTTTCAGAACAGCATCTACCAGGAAAGATTAGATTGATTGCTCCCAGAAATGTGCTCACAATCCTGATGATGTTTCTGACCTAGAGGGGAAGTTCTTCCTGGAAGACTTCTAAGTTGTCTTCTAGATCTGCCAGTTCATTCTCCAACTAGGTCCTGGTAGTTCCTTGAGGTGGGGATTTCCCTCCATTACTTTCTGTAGCTAGCTCACAGACATTCACTCGATATGGAATTACAAACTTGCCACAACCAGTTCCTTCTAGTGGAGTTGCACTAAGTTCGTATTTAGCTTGCATGAGGAAGGGCACAATTTTACAAACCCACCATTATTAGTCACTATTAAGACAAACACTGGGGCTTTCCACGGTTCTACTACTTCTGGAAATCCTAGAGGAGTTTTGAAAAAAAAATACAATTAGATCCTGTCTCGTTTCCAATTCCATCTAGTAGGTGATTTGTTCGGGGTGTGTATGAGAATCTGTCACTTAATTCTTTCACAGGTAGGGTAAGTTGGACCACATTCCAGCTCCTCTGTTTCACCATCTCCAGCATCCCAGTGGGAGGTCTCCCTTCCTCAACCTGTGCTGGTGAGGCCAGCCACCCTCCATTTTCTCTAGTTTACTGCCATGAGGGAACAGAATCGCAGATTCTTATCAACATGAATGTGAGACCTAGGACTGAGAAATTTTGAATGGATCTGAAACAAATACTTTATCAGTGTCATGCGAATTACCAGTTGTGGCTTTTCATCCATGTACAAAAACAAAAACATTGGCCATGTGCTAACAGAAATAACAACAAGGACCCATTATTTTACTTTACTTTTCCAACACCTAGAAAAACACTTTTCTAAATTACATTATAATTCTATAAATTTTATCACAACTTCATGAGCGCCCGCTATATGGTAATAAAGCTCTGCACTTTTACTATGTTCTCTCTGAAACTCACAACAATCCACGAATTCAGCTGGTGTTACTGCTATTGTTGTGACTGCTTTTGGGAAAGAGGGGAAATTGTCATCCAAAATTTGACAAGGATGTCAAAATTATTGATACCTCTCTTCCTCTAAGAGGGCCCCTTGCTTATAGCATGAGGCTTCTGGAGAAAGAGGGTATCTCTTAAGGGGGGAGAAAAAAACAAGGGGGTGGGAGATATCAAGGAACAGAGATCCATTTACATTTTTTTAAAGACTTTTTTTATGTTTATGGGATAGGTTTAGTGTGAGGGTTCCCATACCTGATTTAAACTTCCCATTCAACTTACTAGCAGCAACAAAGGAGAGAGTAATCTGGCTTTCTTACCAGATTTCCTAGGTCTGGGCAGAAAGGAAGAGATGCCAATCATCAGTGAAGTCACTTTTTTTTAATGACACTCATTTTGTACTCATGAATAAATGGAGATCTTATGATACTAAGCTTTGAATTAAGAATGACTTCATTGCCCTTTAGTTCCAAACTGTTTTGTGGTCTTTTATTAGTTATATTTATTAGTCTGGCTTCTCCAGAGAAATAGGGCCATTATAACATATATCCCATATATTAATTACATATATTAGTCATAATAATTAAAAATTATTATACAGTAACTTACTATAAGGAAGGAGATCATATGACTATGTAGGCTTGTCTCCAGCCAGCAAGCTGGAAACTCAGAAAAGTTCACAGTGTAAGTTTTAGTTTAAGTACAAAGAAAAAGTTTGAGGTCTCAGCCCTAAGATACTCAAAAAGAATATTCCCTTATTCAGTCTCTTATTCTGTTCAGGTCTTCAAGAGATTAGACAGCCCACCCACATTAGGGAGGGCAAGGAAACTTACACATAAAATGCCCCCAAACAATGTTTAAACAAATATCTTGGCACTGAGCTTCTTTCATCATTTTGAGTTTTAGGAACTGGAGAAGTACATCTTAAACCTGAACTACAAAAATTAAATTACAACACAAATGAAAGAACAGGAAACTACATTGAGATAAGGATTCACCACTAGGTTACTTAGACTGTTAGATGAACGAATATTCTATTTACATCTTTTTCAGATTTGTTTTATAAAAGAACAAAAATGTTAGGGCTGACTATCATACTAACAAAAACAAAACAAAATATCAATTCTTTTTGTGAATAATTTCTTGCTATTATAGTTTTTATTGTTGCTGGTTTAGCTTTCTCAGTAGTTTCCACAACAAAATAGCAAGTTCTTTGAGTCAAGAATAGTGTTTGTGGGCTGGGAAGGTGGCTCAGTGGTAGAGCGCTTGCCTTGCATGCCTGAAGCCCTGGGTTCAATTCCTCAGCACCACATAAGCAAAAAAAAAAAAAAAAAAAAACTTAAAAAAAAAAGAATAGTGTTTGTGATATGTTTCTTTTTCTCTCAGTCCCTAGTTCAGATCTTATATATAACAGGTATTCATTACATGTGTATTGATAATGTCATTTACAAATATATTCCTCTATACATGATATCAGGTAATATCCCTTTGGTTAAACTAAGGATATATTTATACTAATATTTATAATAAAATTGAATATATTATTTAATATATTATATATAATAATTTATAATAAATTTTATAATTTTTCTATAATGATTGGAGTGGATGAGAATCTCTCTCCTGAACAACTCTCTCCTTTTAGAAGAGAAGAGAACCACAAATGTATTTGGCTATAATAGTAATAATTTACAAAGCAAGGAAAGTTTTGTTCCAAAGATTACAAATCAGGATACTAAAGCCACCTGCATAACCATATTCATTGCTGCATTATTTACCATAGCCAGGGTATGAAAACAGCCCAGATGGATGAATGGATCCAGAAAATGTGGTGTATATACAAAATGGAATTTGACTCATCCATTAGGAAGAATGATTTTATATTATTTGCAAAAAAAATAAATGATGTAAGTCAGGCCCAGAGAGAGAAAAGGTACATGTTTCTCTCTTATATGAAAGTTACAACTAATTTATAAATATACAGATAAATGCATAGAAGACTGTGCACAGGTGTACACAAATGTATTAACTTAAGTATAGTATTTTCAGGGAGAATTTAAACAGTGTAATTACTTAGAAAAACTTAACTCACAGGCCAAGAAATGAATACCAGAAACTGGTACTTGAAACTGGTACTTTATAAGCTGATTTGTTGAATGATAACTCCTTTATACAACTACTTAATAAAACAAAACAATCACTTGCTATAAGAGTTGCTTCAACACTCATCATGTGTTAGCTTATTTAATCCTAAAATTGATTCTTCTAATCACAGGCACCCAACATTGTCCTAAGAAACTCATCTTGTGCTCAAAAGCTGGGTTATTTTCGGATTTTATGCAAGTATGTTGACCCACTTCATCTATCATCCTAGACAGCTCAACACTTGTGCATTCCTTTGAAAGACTTTTGAGAAAAGGATGATAGATTGGTGCACATGTGTGCTACCTTTACTCTATCATGAAAGCTGGATTGGGTGTGTTACAGTTGATGTGGAGATGAACTAAATGAATTGTTTCTTAGGATTAGAGATTTTGAAACTAAGAAGCTAATGCCACAACACACACACACACACACACACACACACACACACACACACACACATAATCATTTGCTGACTGGTAGGAATTTAAAAAAGTATTTCCCTTCCTATGTCATTCATCTTATAAAGCACAGAGCGATGACACATATGAACATGAAATGGTTCTACTGAAAATGAACGACTTAGCCTGTCACATACAAGTTTTATGAGACTGGCCTTCCAACCCTGTAGAGTCTTCCACAAAATGAGCAACAGAAGCTAGTTTCCCCTGTCATACATTAGGAAGGCAAAGAGAAGTTAGTGCCAGCCTACAGCCTGCCCATCACCCCACCCAAACCAGAAGAGCAAGTGCTTAATGCCACAGTGGTATTTTTTCCTCCCACCAGCCAGACTCAAATAACAAGACAATCTATTGCTTTAAAGAATATACTCATCATAAAGACCATTAGTAATGAAAGCAGTCCCACCTATTTGTAATTGGCTTATTGTCATTCTAAGAATGTTTCTAACTTTGGGCCCACAGTGAAGAATAGAAACTTCAGAGGGAAGGAGTGAGAGGGATCAAAGTTGGCAGAATTTTAGATCTGGAAACTCCTATGACCTTCTATTTACCACAGAAGCATAAAGATTCAGATTTACCTGCGATCCCTCAGCAATGAATACTGGAATCCAGGTTTAGACTTCAACACACTTTATATTTTACTTAAATAAAACAATGTAACATTTTTTAAAAACCTGAATATTTTAGCAGAAAATCACCCATATAATCACAATTTCCTAATAGCTATTATTATTTTTAGATTTCCCCATCCATGTTTTTGTACATTTAATATAATCATTGTCATCAACTATACATGCTTCTGTTTTTCTAAAACACAACAAAATATTTTCTCACTGACAACGTAATTTGACTTTTGGTTGCTACTGGGGATTATGAGTGCAGGACCTTGTGCATTCTTGGCAAGCACTCTACCAAGAGCAACATCTCTAGTAAATTCTCAATTTTGTTCCTGTTTATTGAATGTCTATATGTGTCAAGTACTGTTATTTTTTTCCTCCCCATCTTCTACCACTGCCTGTTGGTGGAAATAGCACGCTCTTGCACAAGCTAGTCAAATGCTCTACCACCAGGCTACATCCTCAGCCCTCTGAAATGAAATAGAACAATGTCACCCTTCTCACAGAGCTAGCACTCTAGTGGAATACACATGAAATACATAAATGAATAAGTAATATAGAGTAGTCATATATCCATTAAGGCTCCTGGAGTGTGTATCATCATAGGTTGAAAAAATACCTAACATAAACTCCAACAGGAGTTTTTTTCCTTTATATTGAAATGAGTATTTTAGCATGATTACCCATTTATGCTAAAACAGAACCAATTACATTGAAAATAGACACAGTTATTCTGTATGTAGTAACCCTATATTTAGTTATCAATGTTTGTAATTAAATGCTTAATGAAAAGGAGATGAATAATGAAAAAATTGATGAAAACCATACAGAAGATGATTACTTCCCTATGGTGTGTGTGTGTGTGTGTGTGTGTGTGTGTGTGTGTGTGTGTGTGTGTGCGTGTGCGCCAGCACACAGTCTTGAGACTTGAATTCAAGCCCTTGGCATTATCCCTGAGTTTTTTGCTCAAGGCTAGTGTTCTTCCACTTGAACCACAACTCCATTTCCAGTTTTTATGGTAGTTACTTGGAGATAAGAGTCTCACTGATTTTCTTGCCCAAGCTGGCTTTGAATCTTGAACCTCAGATCTCAGCCTCCTGAATAGCTAGGATATAGGTGTAAGTCACCACGTCTGGCTGTTTCCTGAGTACCTAGTGAGACACTGAAGATCATACATGATTCATGTATGAGAGCCAAGCAATACACGATAGCTCATGTTCCATGTGCTCAGTGGGGTTGGTTTCTTGGGCTCAAGAAAACAAAACCATCCACTCTAATGGGAAGAATGAATGCCTTATAAGCCAAAGGTGAGGTACTAAATAAAATGATTTGATCTACTTGTATCACCACTCACTGTCAACAACACCTTGCTATCTAGGAGGGGATATGCAGGTGGTGTAAAGTCGTGGGAGAAATCAGATAAAAGAATGGCGAATGGTGGAGGGTGGGGCTAGAATGAGAAAGGCCACATATTATGCAGAATAATGGGGGAAGGGAGCATCTGACAAGTTTGAATAGACACTTTAGGAAACCTGGGAATGATATGAAGGGGTAAGCCATAGGAGTATCTGGAAAAGAGGATTCTGGGAAGAAAATGGTCATTATCAAGACCCTGTGACAAGAGACACTAGATGTGCTCAAACATTCGCATGGTGAAACCACAGGAGGATACTCTTAGGAGAGGATCACAAAGGCTCAATAGCTCTGTGCATATGGTCATGTAAAATGATGCTTATTGAAATGAACTCCAAGAAATGGAAATGAGTTTTTTAATTTTACTTTCTGTGTTTCTTTTGTTTTGTTTTGCCCCTTCTGTTGCTGTTTTGATTTGTGTACTTTTTGTCTTATATGTAAATTTATCTGTTTGGAGGAGGGTAAAAGGAAGCACAGAAATAATGAGACAAAGAGTGAACTAATTCAGCAGTGATATTCACTAGATACCGTGTGGAAAATTAACTATATAACTTGTTGGGGGAGGGGGAGCAGGAGGGAAAAACCTGGAAGAAAAATGAGGGAAGAGGTGACACTGTTCAAAAGGAAATGTATTCATTGCCTGACCTACATAACTGTAACCCCTCTGTACATCACATTTACAATAAAAATAATTTTTAAAAAAGAGTGGAAAGAAGTCCATGGGTAAAGAAGCTGATACCCAGACTCTAGATTTGAGAGGGATTTGCCTGCCAGGTTTAAGACCCAAGTATTTTGGAAGCAAGAGGAAGATTTTGAGCAAGCAGCGCTACATTCAGAGCCATCTGCAGTAACTAGACTATAGGGCAGGGAGATAAATTAGGAGACAGTTGCAGAATTCAACTGAGGAAAAATAAGAAGCTTCAGTCAATTACAATGTAGCATACAGTTGTAGTAATATTATACTAGTATTTTGTGGATAAAACCAACAGAATCTACTTTAAGTTAAAGATGAATCAATATAGTTAATAAGCCTGATGCATATTTTATGCCAAGCCCATGTCTGTGGGACTCTCCCTCCCTCTCTCTCTCTCTCTCACTTTTTTTCTCTCTCACACACACACATATGTGTACACACATGTATCATATATACACATATGTAGATATACATTAATAATACAATATATGATGTCTTCTCAGAATACTCTAGAAAATGTGATTGTGATTTCAAGGTTCAGCATAAGATAGTAGGGAATTGTGTTAGAAGCATATTTTCCTTTAATTTTTCTCTCAAAAGAGGCTTTTCCTTTTGAGAGGAAAGCATATGAGCAAGCCTACATTCAAGGTCCATTAAGATTACTCTTGGATTTCCCAATTTTGTATTTAGAAATCCTTGGGAATTTCTCAGTTCCAACAGGGATTGTAAAACAGTGCCAATACAAGTTTAGCATTTTCTTTATGCAACACACAGTGCCAGTATCTGGGGATTTACAAGGATGAGCAAGCTGTTCCCCAAAAGCTTGTGATTTCTCACAAGAGATGATACAAGACACAGGTGATTAATGAAAGAGTTATTCAGAGCTTCTCCAGCTCATCCATCTCCTACATGGATACCCAGTCCTGCTTTCCCCACCCTCTCATTGCTGGGCAGACACAACGACAGCCCTGGTCTGGCCATTGCTGATTTGTTGAGAGGCCTAGGGACCTGTGATATAAGCTTACCAATAGGTAAGGTCCCAATTCAAAGGTCCCAATTGGCCTGTGAATTCTGTCCATTAAGGATTCATAAGCATTGGTGTGCACATTTCTGGTCATGTACCACTGGCAATGCAGACAAAATCTCTCTGGAGGGCAGAGGGAAAAATGAAACAGATATGGAGGGCAGCTTTTAAGTCCTACTTTGACCTCATGAGATACTTACTCCTCATTGAAGAATCTTGACAAAAATATCTGTAATACTCTCTTACTTTGCAGGCTAGTGAATGAGAAGAACGTACTAAAGGGATTCAAAGAAGAAGGCAATATATACTTGATTGAGGAGCAGCTAGAATTAGGAACAGTAACATATTTCATGAAACACCCTATTGAATCTATTTTAAATGACAGGTAAGATTCCCACTAATAAGTGGGAAAAAAAATTCATATGGGGAAGAGAAAAATGAGGGAGATTGTTCCCAGATGATTGTGGAATGACTGTTTCCTGGAAAAAATTCAAGAGATCTTGGATCAGATTCTGTCCTTACATAAACTATGAAGCAATGAGAAGACTTATTCCTTTTCCATTTCAGTCACTACCATTTGTCAGTCCCATCCCTTCTAACTACTTGATTTTCAAAACAAAGTGACTATTCAGAAGAGCTTCTACATTTCTACACAAGAAATCTCTGGTGCAAGGATGTGAAGTGAATTTGAAGAAGGGATGTCCTCATGAATAATATCCTATAGATTGTTGAAGATGAAAGATCCCCAGATGCAGTGGGTACTGGAACCTGTAGCTTTAATGATAGTATTTATTTTATTTTATTTGTGAACATACTGTACAGAGGGGTTACAATTGCATGGGCAGGATAATGCATACATTTCTTACCAAGCATTGCAGCCTC